>NC_056523.1:34482608-34768313 GCF_019175285.1 Sceloporus undulatus | reverse complement strand
GAACACCTGGGGGGAAGGCAAGGAGGAGGCTCGCCAGGTGAGAGCGGCGAGCATAAAGCCAGACAACCGGACCTTCCTGCCACGCCCCCTCCGCCTCCTCACTGGACCACCGTCGCTGCCGGGGCCGCGTTCTGCCGGGCGGCCTCCTCCCGGGGTGTCAGAGGTGTGCATCTGCGCACCGCCCCAGGAGTGCCGCCCACGGACTGCATAGGGGACTGCTGCGGAACTCTTACAGCTGCTTTGGCGTTTGGCAGCAGTTGGTGAGAGGGCCCTTTAAGGAACACCTGGGGGGAAGGCAAGGAGGAGGCTCGCCAGGTGAGAGCGGCGAGCATAAAGCCAGACAACCGGACCTTCCTGCCACGCCCCCTCCGCCTCCTCACTGGACCACCGTCGCTGCCGGGGCCGCGTTCTGCCGGGCGGCCTCCTCCCGGGGTGTCAGAGCTGTGCATCTGCGCACCGCCCCAGGAGTGCCGCCCACGGACTGCATAGGGGACCGCTGCGGAACTCCGCAGCGTTACCACTGCGCAGCTGCGCAACTGCACAGTTTTTATCGGGTTAGTGAGGTTGTGGGTTAGCCATAGAGCAGAGGATGCCTGAGGTGGCTAACCTCTGCTCTCTTAATTGCTGGAGAGGGGTGGGGGGAGGTTATGGATGTGGGGGATGCATGGGCTGGGGAGGAGAGAGATAACATCATTACGAGCGGAGCTCCCATTGAGGTAGTGTGGGGCAGGGGGAGGTATGGCGGTGGGAGAAGGGGATTGCGTTCCAGGGGAAGGCGAGATCGATGCGTCATATCTATCTCCCCTTCCTGTCCCCCTCCCAACCTAAGGGACCTGAGGGTCACTCCAACCGTGCCACAAACCCTGTCGCTGCTCCTGTGCAATGCCAGGTCGATTAACAACAAGTCCCACATCCTCCATGATCTATTGGAGGACAGTAATTGCGACCTGGCTTGCATTACCGAGACCTGGCTTGGGCCTGAAGGAGATGCTGTGTGGGCTCAGGCCCTGCCTGCTGGGTTTTCGGTGATGGACCAGCCCAGGTTAGGTGGACGGGGAGGGGGTGTGGCCTTGATACATAGGAACACCTTGTCCCTCACCAGGAACCACATCCGACAGACATCCTATATTGAGTGTATTTACTTGACCCTAAAGGCTAGGGACAGTCTGGGGATTCTGTTAGTGTATCGGCCACCCCGTGCGCTAGCGGACTCCCTTAACGAGCTGACACAGCTGGTCGCTGAGCTGATGCTGGAGACACCCAGGCTACTTGTCCTGGGTGACTTCAACATCTCCCTCACGGCCAGCTATGTTCCACCCGGTGCGGCTCGGGAATTCATGGATACCATGACGGCCATGGGCCTGTCCCAGCTGATAGAGGGTCCTACGCATTGTGCGGGTAATACTCTTGATTTGGTCTTCTGTTCGGATGCGGAAAATCCGTGGGCGGAAATAATTAATGTTTCCCCCCTGTCATGGACGGATCATTTCCTGGTGGAGGCAAAAATCAAGTTCTCTACCCAGATCCCCCCCGGGGATGGCGGACCTGTTAGGATGGTCCACCCTCGAAGGCTGATGGAACCCAAAAGGTTCCAGGAAGCTTTAGAGGGGTACATGGTTGGAAGTGATGGCGACTCTGTTGATGCCCTGACTTGTATTTGGAATACCGGTCTTTCTAGGGCTATACACAGTATCGCTCCCAAGCGCCCTCTCAGGCCCGCTTCCAAACGTAAGCCCTGGTATACGGAAGATCTCCGGGCGAGGAAGCGGGAACTACGACGGCTAGAGTGCCGTTGGCGGAAACACCTTCGCTTAGACGACAAGGCTCTCCTAGACCAACTGTTAGAGGACTACGGAGAGGCGATACGAGCAGCTAAGAACTCGTTCTATGGTGCTCGTGTCGCGTCCGCGGAGTCGCGTCCAGCAGAGTTGTTCAGGGTGGTGAGGGAGCTAACTCAGCTCCCTCCTGCCCCGAACCAGATTCTTGAACCTTCTAAGGCCTGCTGCGACCAATTTAATAACTTCTTCGTGGATAAAACCTCTCGGATAAGCGAAGGTCTGAACGCCAACATTCAAGCAGAATCTAGAGTAGAGGCATCCAGAGCCTCCGTGGACTCCATTAAACTGGATCGGTTTGAGTTGGTAAGTACCGATGATGTGGACAAGATCCTCGGAAGTGTTCGGAAGACAACTTGCTCTCTCGATCCCTGTCCCTCGTGGCTAGCGGCCCAGGGGGGACCGGCGGTAACTTTATTGCTACGCCGGATTATTAACACATCTTTGAGGGAAGGGCAATTTCCATCTGAACTAAAATTGGCCATAGTAAAACCTTTATTAAAAAAGCCCTCCCTCGACCCCCTGGTACATAACAATTATCGGCCAGTTTCGCTGCTGCCATTTTTGGGGAAGGTGATCGAGAGGGCGGTTGCAATCCAGCTTCAGGCGGTCTTGGATGAAACGGATTATCTGGACCCATTTCAAACTGGCTTCCGGGCGGGTTACGGGGTTGAGACGGCCATGGTCGCCTTGGTCGATGATCTCCGTCTGGGCATCGACAGGGGAAGCGTGTCCCTGTTGGTGCTCTTGGACATCTCAGCGGCTTTCGATACCATAGACCATGGTATCCTTCTGGGACGCCTGGCAGAGGTGGGAATCGGGGGCACTGCGCTCCAGTGGTTCCGGTCCTACCTCTCCGGGAGGTCCCAGATGGTGCAGCTGGGAGACGTGTGCTCCGACGAGAGGGCCCTTATAACTGGGGTCCCTCAAGGAGCCATTCTGTCTCCCATGCTATTTAACATTTACATGAAACCGCTGGGAGAGATCATCCGGAGACATGGGGCGCGGGGTTATCAATACGCTGATGACACCCAAATAATTTTCTCTATGTCTCCGACTGATGCAGTGACCGGGGATGGTGTCTCTCCTCTCGTGGCCTGTCTGGAATCAGTAATGGGCTGGATGAGGGAAAACCGACTCAAGCTGAATCCAGAGAAAACGGAGGTACTTGTGATAGGTTCCCCTGGTCCAGGAATGGTGGTAGTTCCACCTGTCCTGAACGGGGTCACGCTCCCTGTGAAGGACTCTGTGCGCAGTCTGGGGGTGCTTCTTGACTCGTCGCTTCACCTGACTGCTCAGGTGAATGCGACGGTCAAGAACACCTGTTATCAGCTTCGACTTATTCGCCAGCTGCGCCCATACCTGGCCCAGAGTGACCTTGAAACGGTAGTACATGCTCTGGTAACCTCGAGATTGGATTTCTGCAACGCACTCTACATGGGGCAACCCTTATACCAAACCCGGAAGCTACAAATGGTACAGAATATGGCAGCCAGGCTGGTCACTGGAACTTCCAGGGCCAGCCATATTACACCGGTGCTTAAAGATCTGCATTGGCTGCCTATTCGCTTCTGGGCCCAATATAAGGCGTTGGTGATGACCTATAAAGCCCTAAATGGCTTGGGCCCAGGATACCTGAAGGACCGCCTCTCCCCGTATATTCCGTCCCGCACCCTCAGAACATCCGGGCAGCTATTACTGAAGGTGCCGGGCGCTAGGCTCTCTTCCGTCACAAGGCGGACCTTTTCCATCGCCGCCCCGGCCCTTTGGAACACGCTGCCCGCCGAGCTCCGCTCGACTACCTCCCTGGCCCAATTTAAAAAGGATCTGAAGACCTTTTTATTCCAGCAAGCGTTCCCCCCATAAAAATCCTAAGGGCCTCCCTCCTCTTCCGTGGCCATGAGGATGGGCTAATGGGGCTTGTTGTTTTTATTTTTATTATACAATGCTCTGACTTGTTTTTAACCTATTGTATGTATAATGTATAATGTATGTAAACCGCCCTGATTCAAGGAAGGCGCGGTATATAAATAAAACTTTTATTATTTTATTATTATTAGAATACAGTGGCACTATTACTTCCCTTGATCTAGACACTATACTTCTATTGATGAAGCCTAAAATTGCATTGGCCTTGTTAGCTGCTGCATCGCACTGTTGACTCATGTTCAACTTGTGGTCTACTTGGACTCCTAGATCCCTTTCACATGTTGTCTCCTTAAGCCAGGTGTCCCCCATCCTATATCTGTGCATTTCATTTTTTCGCCCTAAGTGCAGTACCTTACATTTCTCCCTGTTGAAGTTCATTCTGTTAGCTGTGGCCCAGCTTTCTAGTCTATTCAGGTCATTTTGAATTTTGATCCTGTCCTCTGGAGTATTAGCTATTCCTCCTAATTTGGTGTCATCTGCAAATTTGATAAGTATTCCCCCAATTTTGTCCTCCAAGTCATTGATAAAGATGTTGAACAGTACTGGGCCCAGGACAGAGCCCTGTGGGACCCCACTGGTCACTTCTCTCCAGGATGAAAAGGTGCCATTGTTGAGCACCCTTTGGGTTCGTTCGGTCAACCAATTACAAATCCACTTAACAGTTGCCTTGTCTAGCCCACATTTTACAAGCTTGTTTGCAAGAATGTCATGGGGAACTTTGTCAAAGGCCTTACTGAAATCAAGATATACTATATCCACAGCATTCCCTTCATCTACCAAGCTGGTAATTTTATCAAAGAAAGAGATTAGATTTGTCTGGCATGACTTCTTTCTCTGAAACCCATGTTGACTTTTTGTGATTATGATGTTGCCTTCTAGATGTTCACAGATTCTCTGTTTAATTATCTGCTCCAGAATCTTTCCTGGTATTGATGTCAGACTAACTGGACGATAATTGTTGGGATCCTCTTTCTTCCCCTTTTTGAAGATGGGGACAACGTTTGCCCTCCTCCAGTCTGCTGGGACTTCTCCTGTTCTCCAGGAGTTTTCAAAGATTATTGCCAATGGCTCCGATATTACATTTGCCAGTTCTTTTTATACCCTTAGATGTAGCTCATCTGGTCCTGGAGACTTAAATTCATTTAGGTTAAACAGGTATTCATGTACTATCTCTTTACTCTGTTTCCTACTTTTGCATCCCAATTGCCTATGATTAACAAAAAGTCCTGTTTTGATGTGTGATTAATCTACATCTGGATTCCAGCATAGAATCTTTCAACTTCTTCTTTTTCTGCCTTTTTAGTTAGAACATAAACCTAGATTCTGGTTATATTTATGGGTTTTCCCTGAAAACATACCATATATACTTGACTATACATCAAGAAATTTATGCCCCCAAATTGACCCTAAAACCCTGGGCTGACTTATATATGGGTCAATAACTAGTACTGCTTAGAAATGTCCTAAAATCAGGAATCCTGATGCCTCACTCTTGGTGCCTCAAGGCACGTGTTTCTCTCTCTCTCTCTCTCTCTCTGTAAGAGGTTCCCAGTCCACTTTGCAAGCCTTTTCTTCCCATGGAAGAAACTCCCCATTTAACACCACTTGCTTCCCTCCCCAGTCTGATTTGCAAGCCTCCTCTTCCCATTAAAGAAACACCTCATTTAACACTAGTTGCTTCCCTTCTCAATCTGATGTTAAAACCTCTCCTCCAGCACCTGGGAATCAGGTGATCAGGAGAGGTCTAGAAAAGGAGAAGGAGGGATGGAAGTGGTATTTTCTCCTTTGCATCCTTCATTATAGCCCCTTAAGTTTTACCCACAATTTATCCATGGGTCATATCAAAATCCATGATTTTGACCCTGAAACCTTCCCATGACTTATACGTGAGGTTGACTTGTACACAAATATATAAAGTATTTGATATTATTTGGTCAGACTTTGCATTATACAGTGGACAGCAACTGAGATGCCAGCTGAGGAGTATGGGCAGGTGGTGGGGGGGGGGGGAATTGCAGAAACAAATTCAGGACCAGGACCAAGATAACTTTGACAATTTGACTGTTGCCAATGGATCCCATATAGAGGAGGAAGATGCCAGGAACCCCATAAAGGAAGAGACTCATTTAAGTAGTCCAGCCCACAAAACAATAGTGCTGAAAAGACAGAAGAAAGCACAGCACTCAGAACAAGAAAATAAACTGTGTGAGAAGCATTCTTGGGCGAAAGAACCCTGAAATAGCCCTACAACAGATCAGTGGCGGCCTATGTGCTAGTAAGCTCTACCTTCCAAAATACACAATTTTTGTTTAGAAACCACTGAAAGGAAAGATGTGACAGTATGTATAAGCTTCAGAAGTTAAATCAGCAGGAGATGTGGGGTAGGGAGGAGAATCAGGAAGAGTAGAAGAGGAGCCACACACAGTATGTAAATAGGTTAGTCGAGGAGAGGACAGTAGGCCCAAGAACTGCTAGGGAGAAATTTATTCTCAATAAAGTACACTATATTGAAATGAGGGTTGTGCATCAACTATACAAGCAGAATCATAGAATCATAGACTCATAGAATCATAGAGTTGGAAGAGACCACTAGGGCCATCCAGTCCAACCCCCTGCCATGCAGGAAATCCAAATCAAAGCATCCCTGACAGATGGCCATCCAGCCTCTGTTTAAAGACCTCCAAGGAAGGAGACTCTATCACACTCTGAGGGAGTGCATTCCACTGTCGAACAGCCCTAACTGTCAGGAAGTTCCTCCTAATGTTCAGGTGGAAGCTCTTTTCCTGCAGCTTGCATCCATTGTTCCAGGTCCTGTTCTCTGGAGCAGCAGAAAACAAGCTTGCTCCCTCTTCAATATGACATCCCTTCAAATATTTAAACAGGGCGATCATATCACCTCTTAACCTTCTTTTCTCCAGGCTAAACATCCCCAGCTCCCTAAGTCGTTCCTCATAGGGCATGGTTTCCAGACCTTTCACCATTTTTGTCGCCCTCCTTTGGACACGCTCCAGTTTCTCAATGTCCTTTCTGAATTGTGGCGCCCAGAACTGGACACAATATTCGAGGTGGGGCCTGACCAGAGCAGAATACAGTGGCACTATTACTTCTCTTGATCTAGACACTATACTTCTATTGATGCAGCCTAAAATAGCATTGGCCTTGTTAGCTGCCGCATCACACTGTTCACTCATGTTCAACTTGTGGTCTACTTGGACTCCTAGATCCCTTTCACATGTAGTTTCATTCAGCCAGGTGTCACCCATCCTATATCTGTGCATTTTATTTTTCCGCCCTAAGTGCAATACCTTACATTTCTCCGTGTTGAATTTCATTTTGTTAGCTTTGGCCCAGCTTTCTAGTCTATTCAGGTCATTTTGAATCTTGATCCTGTCCTCCGGGGTATTAGCTATTCCCCCTAATTTGGTATCATCTGCAAATTTGATAAGCATGCTTCCAATTCTGTCATCCAGGTCCTTGATAAAGATGTTGAATAGCACTGGGCCCAGGACAGAGCCCTGTGGGACCTCACTGGTCACTTCTCTCCAGGATGAAAAGGAGCCATTGTGGAGCACCCTTTGGGTTCGGCCGGTCAACCAATTACAGATCCATTTAACAGTTCCTTTGTCTAGCCCACATTTTACAAGCTTGTTTGCAAGAATGTCATGGGGAACTTTGTCAAAGGCTTTACTGAAATCAAGATATACTATATCCACAGCATTCCCTTCATCTACCAAGCTGGTAATTTTATCAAAGAAAGAGATTAGGTTTGTCTGGCATGACTTGTTTCTCTGAAACCCATGTTGACTTTTTGTGATTATGGCATTGCCTTCTAGATGTTCACAGACTCTCTGTTTAATGATCTGCTCCAGAATCTTTCCTAGTACTGATGTCAGACTAACTGGACGATAATTGTTGGGATCCTCTTTTTTCCCCTTTTTGAAGATGGGGACAATGTTTGCCCTCCGCCAGTCTGCTGGGACTTCTCCTGTTCTCCAGGAGTTTTCAAATATGATTGCCAATGGCTCTGATATTACATTTGCCAGTTCTTTTAATACCCTTGGATGGAGTTCATCTGGTCCCGGAGACTTAAATTCATTTAGATTAATAAGGTATTCCTCTACTATCTCTTTACTTATTCTGTACTGAAATGCCCCTATCCTGTCCTCTGCTCCATTATCCTCAGGTTGAGCACCCTTTGCCTTTTCTGAGAAGACTGAGGCAAAGAAGGTGTTGAGTAATTCTGCCTTTTCTCTGTCTTCTGTTAGCATTTTGCCATCTTCTCCACGCAGTGGCCCTACCGTTTCCTTCTTCTTCCTTTTGCTGCGGACATATCCAAAAAAGCCCTTTTTATTGTTCTTAACCTCTCTAGCAAGCCTGAGTTCATTCTGTGCTTTAGCTTTTATGACTTTACCCCTACACATGCCTGCTATTTCTTTGAATTCCTTTTTTGTGATTTCCCCCTTTTTCCATTTCTTATACATGTTCCGTTTCAAACTTAGCTCGGTTGAAAGTTCCTTAGTCATCCATCCTGGTTTCTTGAGACACCTCCCGTTTTTCTTTCTCACTGGAACTGTTTGAAATTGTGCCTTCAGTATCTCCCTGTTGAGAAAGTCCCATCCGTCCTGAACTCCTTTACCTTTTAGTATTTCTGACCATGGAATTGCCCTCAATACTTCTCTAAGTTTACTGAAATCCGCTCTCCTAAAGTCTAGGATGCGTGTCTGACTATGCCTGGCTTCTCCTTTCCTCTGTATTACAAACTCCAGGAGAACATGGTCACTTCCACCTAATGATCCCACCACTTGCACCCCATTAACTAAGTCATCCTTGTTGGTTAGGATCAGATCTAAAATAGCTGACCCCCTTGTTGCCTCTTCCACCTTTTGGACCATGAAATTGTCTTCCAGGCAAGTGAGGAATTTGTTAGACCTTGAGGATTTTGCTGAGTTTGACTTCCAACAAATATCAGGATAGTTGAAGTCGCCCATCACTACTACATCTCTCTTTTCTGAGAATCATATGAAACAAGCAGATTAAAGGACAGACATGTTCTCTGGAGCCAACATGCTTGTGAAATGTTCTTTCCAGGACCATTGTCTGGTGTCTACAGGATAGCCCTGAGCCTAATGGCAAAGCACATGCTTTGAGCACACAAGGTTCCTCCTTAAATCTTTAACAGTTCAAATAACCCTGATATTAGGTGACAAGATTCTGGGGAGCTGCCACTAAGCTGATGCCTTGCAGGATGTGGTCATTCAATGCAAATTGCAATAGAAGAGGAAAGGGGTAGAGGGCCTAAATACACTAAAGCCACCAAATCCTGTCTGATCTTGGAAGATAAGCATGGTCAGCTCTGGTTAGTACTTGGATGGGAGACAGCCAATACATACTGTGGGTTATATTTCACAGGAAGAAATTGGCAAAATCGCTTCTCAGTATTCTTTGCTAAAGAAAATCCTATGAAATTCATGGTGTTTCCATAAATCAACAGGAAACTTGAAGGCATACACAGCAGGGGGCTTATAATGAAATGGATTAGGGCAGTGATTCCCAACCTTCCTAATGTTGCGACCCTTTAATACAGTTCCTCATGTTGTGGTGACCCAAACGCATGAAATTATTTTCATTGCTACTTCATAACTGTAATTAAATAGTTGTTTTCCAATGGCCTTAGGTGACCCCCATGAAAGGGTCATTTGACCCCCAAAGGGGTCCCGACCCACAGGTTGGGAACCACTGGATTAGGGGAATGTAATCCTTTCCCTAATTGAAGTTATTGATGTCCTGAAAAAAAATCCCTCTTCTGAAGCAAGTGTTTCATTTGGGGGGGAAATTTCCCATAGGCAGTGGCATCACTAGGGAAGTGCATGAGGTGCAGACGAAACAAGGTGAAATGCTAAAGAAGGTGACACCACTTTTCTCAGACATCTGCATTTTGGCTGAAATGGGCTGTGGCATTCGCCTGTATAACTTTAAGATGTTGAAGGGATAGTGTGAGTTGGGTGAGGCTCAGTGGGAAGAGAAAAGAAAGGCCCCAGGGTTTTTTTTTAAATAAAATTTCAAATCTTAATTTTAATTTTTTCAAAAAATTAAAATTTAAAATTTTTATTTCAAAGCATCACATTTTACCAAATTTTTGCTTTAACCACATGAAACTACATATATGTAAACACATGTATTCTGTGTGTATGATGTCATAATTTAAAAGTATACATTTAATTTTGCTAGTTGTTTATGTCACAACTATTACCATTGCATTCAGTGATATATGGGAAATATGATTTATAAATAAATTAGTACAAAAAACATCACAAAGGATTCTGTATAGTGTGGTATGGAAGGCGGTCAGTGGGGGAATGACACCATCAGTTACCGCATGAGGTGACACCAACCCTAGTGACGCTACTGCTGACAGGCACTTACTGTTTGGTCCTATTAATTATCCCTTCCCCAGCGGTGGCATTCGATACAGGCGAATGCCACAGCCCATTTCAGCCATTTCAAGAAAACATTATCAGATTAACAGGTTTCATATTACAGAAATGTCTAATGTTTAAGAATCTTTAAAAGATTTCAAGTTGTATTTTTGACCTTTAGAATACTAGATTACGGGTACAAATAATCTAGTTATACAGCAACTCCACATATTTCTACTTGCGTATTTGTTAGTTTTGTTCGGTATCAGAAAAAGAAAAATTTTGATATAAGCCTTTTCTCTATAACCACTATATTAGAACAAATTTCATTTACTCCCACATGGCAATGGGACATTTTCTTTAAGGTGATAGGCAGCACATGTAGAACCTTATTGCCCACATTATTTTCCCCATTATGGGAATGGGAAGGGGACTCTTGGGGCTGCGCGCAACTAGGAAAAAACGGATTCTATTGCACAGCAAATTATCCTCAGAATGGCCCCGTTCCACCCCCGCTCCCCATTAAGTGCTGAGGGGTGCCATTTTGCTTGGTCGGAAGACTTCCAACTGGAACATTTAACACTCCTCAGCACTGAATGGGGACGGTTTGGCATCGGGGAACAGAACGGGGCCATTTTGAGGATGATTTGCTGTGCAATAAAATCCATTTTTTCCCAGTCACACACAGCCCCGAGAGCCCCCAGAAAATAATGTGTGTGATAAGCTTTGTAGTCCCTTCAGTTCAGGAAACAGAGGTCAGAGGTACAGCACAAACCTTATGTTCAATCGCTGGCTGTTCCAGAAACAGTTGGGAAAGACTCATGTCTGAAAACGTAGAGAGTTAGTGCTTGTCAATCAATGAGATGGACCCAGTCTGTCTTAGGAGTTTATCACACAAGCCTAGTAAAATGCAATTACAGTAGGATTCTAGCACCTTTGGCACGTATGGCATCATGTTTCTCCTCTTACTGCCTAACATTTCAATTGGTGGTGCACATCTTTTAATTGATCGGGGAAATTGCCAATGAAAAGGTGTTTTCCACCAGTGATTAGCATGCAAAGCAATAACAGGAGAGACATAAAGTCGTGTGATAAGTACCTGCTGTACATGCTATTTTCTTATTGTAATTGTGCTTTACTAGCCTCAAGTAATAAACTCCATAGTATGAGAAAGAGTCCTGTGTTTCTACGGTAGTTGTGCTGACTCTGAATTAGGAGGTAGCACTACACTTCCTTAGTGTTCCACTGGAATTGTTTGTCCATTTCTCAAAAACTGTGAGATATTGGCTAATCTCTTTTTCATTTATTTTTAGTCTAGAGAAGCAGAAAGGAAGAAGAAAAGAGCATATCAGTCTGATTTTTGCGCTGGCACAGGAAGCAATAGAATAACCATCTGCTGTCTGCCACAGTTCTAACTGAAAGGTAAATCAGGCCCAGAAATAACAAGTGATGCCTGCCAGTATCTGCTAAAGTGTAACAGAGCGCACTGCTGTCGGCATGCAGGCTTTGATCCACCACATGCGGGCAGAATCCACTACAGGCTAAGCATGGTAGCAACTATAAAACTGTGATAATTACCTGTGTGGAACTGAAAGCAGACACTTTTCATACCTCAGTGACCTACCTCCGATCACAACTTGCCACATTTTCCTTGCTCTGTATCTTATTTACATATCTGAAAGACACTTATAAGATGTCATTAGACGTGTCTTGTCTGATCTCCTCTTAACATTCCAGTTAAATATTCTTCCCCCACAACAAACAAGAACTGCCTTAGCAACCATCTGGACCAACTTAGCTGCTTGGTTCTCCCAGAAGGAAAACCTACCCAATTTTTTTTCCAGATCATAACTATGTAACTGAAGCAGCCCCTGATTCCACGGAAAGGTCAAGGTCTTTATCACAGACCAGGAGAAATGCTGGACTGCAGCAGCAGCACAAAAATGCACATACAATTATTATACTATTATTATGGAGAGAATCACTGAAACAGAGAAGTGCTTAACTGTGGAACAGAAACAAGTACAGCCAAAACTCAACAGCCCCTTTAAAAATCTTATATATCACTTAACATAACGAAACGTCTACGTTGTTTACATAAAAATGCTATTGTTGTTGTGTGCCTTCAAGTTGTTTCCGAGTTATGGTGACTCTAAGGCCAACCTATCATGGGGTATTCTTGGCAAAATTTGTTCAAAGGAGGTTTGCCATTGCCTTCCTTGAGGATGAGAGAGTATGACTTGCCCAAGATCACCCACTGGGTTTCATGGCCAAATGGAAAATTGAACTGTCTCCAGAGTCATAGTTCAACATTCAAACCGCTATGCCACCTAGGCTTTTACACAAAATATTATATTATAGTATAATCTACTATGAAATTACATTTTAAAAATCTGAGTCACAATTAAAAATGCATTTTAAAAAAATTAATAAAATACAGCAAAATTCTCCCGCCCTAACAGGAAAAGTTGCTTTAGAAGGGATGGAGAAATAGTGGCAGCAGGGAGATGTGGAAATACATATCCTGACAATCTTGGGTACATTTATTTCACAAAGGTCAGTTATTCATTCCAGTATATTAAATACCTACTTACAATGATAAAAACTCATATTAAGTTAGTGGGTAGGGAGAGAGAGAAAGAGGGAGGGAGGGACTAGCTTAATGGAATGAGCAGCCAACATGTTATAGTTTTTCATAAAAAGAGTAATAGTTAATTCACATTAGTTGTTAACACTATTGAGTATGTAAGGTGGCTGTGTACCAGTGTTGCCAATTTCTGGGGAATTCCTCGGAATCCAGGGAATTTAATTAATTTCTTTCTGGGGATTTTGACTGAATAATAATAACAACAACAACAACAACAACTATTGGGGAATTCCAGGGATTTTGGATTTCGGTAAAACATTCTGGGGAATATCTTCAAGGCTTGTTGGGAGCACTGCTGTGTACATATATGTTCTGCCCCCCTTCTCTTTTTTTACTGGAAAGCAAGGCTCCTCCTGCACTCTTCCTAGCAGCACAAGATCTTCTGTTTATGGAGTTTATCAGACAAGGGAAATTGGAAGTATAATCCAATTGCAATCCGAACGCAATCATGGGGTTTCACGTTATTGCGTGATAGACTACAACAAGCTATTTTCGGGCAATGGGAAGTCAGTTCACAAGCAATTCAAATTCACGTAAATTCACTGAACTAGCGAATTCATGTGAATGCATCCTGGGCCCACTTTCTTTTCATTCGAAATTAAGAGAAATTCCTCCCATGTGATAAACTCTTCTGACAATTTCACTACATTTGAGTAAGTAGGGAATGCCATCCCCCCCCCCCCCCCCCTCCTGTAGTTCCTACAATGTCCTTTTGCTCTGTAAGCAACATACTCTAGGCCCTTCAGGAAATGTAGAAGCAGCTAGAGATGACAGCTTTATGTTCCTCATATTGGACCTATCCTGTTAGATTCCTGATTGTCTCAGAAGTGTAAGGGTCATACTTTTGCCCTTTAACAGTTCTAGATCAGAGATGAGAATCATGCAGCCATACAGATGTTGTTAGACTGCAACTTTCAGCATTGCTCACCATTGCGTAGGCTGGCAAGGGATTTGCATGCTACCAACATCTGGAGGGTCACATAATTTCTACTCCTGTTCAAGATGTAAGATTCCTGCCAGTGCAAGTAGCAGCTTCAGAAGTGGGATAGCTTTCAATTAGATCACAGAAGGAAAGAAACATTTAAATAACACTTCATGATGGTTCTGCTCTTGCTTGTGGGGGCCAAGACTGCTATTTACTTTTTTAAAACACATTGCTTGCAATTATATAAACATGTCTAGTTTGACTACTACTACTACTCAGCCATGTTGATTTCTTCCCCCCAATGACTTTATAAGCATCATTCAATCTATATATCTCACCTGAAATCCTTGTCTTCATAGGCCAGCCACTACTTTTCTTCTGTAAATTAGGGCTGGTAGGAAAAGTACAGTTCCCTTCTTCTTAACTTTTTTTCCCCTGACTTAGGATCTAGATCCAGTTTCTCCCTTCTATCATAGATTAGGAAACATTATTAACATAATGTTAATTGTGCACAGGAGAACCAGTAGATTGTCATTTGAAGACTGGAAATTTAGGAAGAAGATATAGTCCTGTCCATTTTTCATCACTGTCAATAGACAATTGCATTGTTCTCATGACAAATTATTTTCTAAGAGCTATGCAGCAACCAAACAAAACTGTAGGTCTCTATTTTCCCACTCACTTAAACTGTGACTAGGTTCAACACTTGTATCTGATTTCAGACCTGGCACATATTTTTAAAAATAGTTGGATAAAAAATAGCCTTGTATAAACCCAGAGTGCCTTTTCCCCATCACTACTAGGAAGGAAGCTCTTTTCAATATGTGTACATTGGAATAGGTAGAGAGGGGGAGCAATATCAAGTCTAATGATCCTGGCCTTGATTTTCACGTGTTGATTAACTGTGCTTATGTAGTCAATCAATGTGTGGACAACGACATGAGGGCTGAGGACAGCTGGCGTGAGTTGCTTCTCTCATCCACTTGTTGGCATGACATAGTTTCAAATGTTTGAAAATCCTTCAGTCTTCACATGTCGTCAGGAGCTAACAGAAACCATTCCAAATCAGAGAGTTCTGATAACAGATTGAGTTGCTTCTTAGCACCTCTTTTCTCGAAATTAAGCACTGTATTGTCATCTCAGAGAGCCAGTGTGGAGACCAGAGCCTCTGGCGACCAGGGTTCAAATCCCTACTTGGCCATGGAAATTCACTGAGTGACTTTAGACAAATCACACTCTCTCAGCCTCAGAAGAAGGCAGTGGCAACCCCCCTTTGAAAAAATCCAGCTAGAGAGCTCCAGTGTGTTAACAGACCACAAACCCCAGGATTTCATAGACTGGAACCATAGCAGTTAAAGTGGAATCATAGTGCTATAACTGTGAAGTGTGAAAAGCCTCCCTGTCTCAAGGTCCAACCAGCCAGTCAGCCAGCCAGCCATACTTAATTTATTACCATTCTTTCTCCTAGGCTGGAACTCAAGACAGTTTACAAAAAGACAGAATACAGTAAACACAAATAGTTAAAAACACACAAAAACCAAGATTAAAACAGTATTAAATATCAACAAAATTAAAATGAATTAGTCTTATTTTAAAAGATATTCAAAACAGTATAGCATCATAAAAGTCATTTTTGTTAAAATCAGTTTCTAGAAGCTAATGTACTGGAATGAATAACTTGTCACTGAAGGGAAAATAAGAGTAGCCATCCTAATCTTCCTAGAAAGGGAGTTCCAAAGTGTGGGAGCAGCCACAGAGAATACCTTCTCCTGTGTTCCCACCAGCTGTGCCTGTGAAGGCAGTAGGATAAAAAGAAGTGCCTCCCATGAAGATCTTAGAGCTCAGGCAATCTGATATGGGGAGATATAGGGACTGAACAGACCACCCCTAAGGGACAGCCTGCAGTTGCCTCTTTCATTGCCAGATCAGGTTCGTGGCAACTGCACACCGCAGGCCCAACCTGGCCTTTCCGTGGTGCAAAATGGAGCCACAAAAAGCTGTAGAAAAGGCACCATAGCTGCTGGCACTGCACCTTTTTGGCACTCCTCTTGGTGTCTGTCATTTGGACACAGCATCAAAGGAGCGCCATTACACCGCCTGCCATGATGCCAGCATCAGAGCAGCATCGGGGTGTGCATCGTGCCGATGCCAAGTCCCCACTCTGCACTGAGGCTGGCATTTAGTGCTGGCCTGTTGAGGCCCACAGTCTTTCAGATAGTCTGGACCTAAGCCTAAGAAGGCACTTAAGTCAGATCTCTTCCGGCAGGCTTATCCATCCAACCTCTTATAGGAGATCTTTAAGATAAAATGCTTCACTTCTGGTTATGATGTATGTTTTCTAGATGTTTTAGATGTTCTAGATGTTTTAGCTATTTTATTGAACTAATAATAATGTTAGTGTTTTATTGATTGTATTTTATATCTATACTGTGTTATTTTATTGTTGTAATCCCTCCTTGATCCGCAGGGAGAGGCAGGAAAATACAAATTATTATTATTATTATTATTATTATTATTATTATTATTATTATTATTATTAAACCATATAGCGATTTATAGATCAAAGCTAGCACCTTGAATTGTGCATGGAAACAGACCAGCAGCCAGTGGAACTGTTGCAACAAGAAAGTGTCCCAAAAGCTGCCTGCTGCAATATTTGCATCAGGAGAGAATTACAGTATCCATTAATCCTCTTCTCAAGGCCTCCTAAGGTTTCTCTACACGTTTTTTAAAAAGTGTGAATTCACACAATTACTGTTCTACAGATTTAAAGCAACGGGTAGTATAAGAAGTTTTGTAATTTTCCATGCCACTGGATTTTAGCCATCATTATGAAGCATTTCCATTTTGAAGCAAAAGCTAATTTTGCTACAGTGTGTTAATATCTAGGCCAATTATTCATGACATTAAAAAAAGTGAATAAACATTCAGTTTTTCTCTAAAGACTAACTGGTTTGATAAGGATGTGTTAACAATTCCAATATTTGCAATTTATTTTACCACTGTCTATTTTGGCTTTAAAAATAACTGCCACATGCTGTTTCTGCTGTTGCCCTAGTCCCTTGCTTTGTTTATCCAGTATGTCAGTGACTCTACAGTGCATTTCTCAGAGAGTATTTCTTAATGCTAGGGACGATAAATACTGTGATATTTGCCAATGTCATTTAAGCTGGCCCTCATAAATCAGTCACTTCCCAAAGATTTGTCATGTAGAAAGTGAAAATGACTGATAAGTAAAGTCACTAGAATATTGCCTGAGTGTCACTTAAGCTTGAATTGAATAAAGAGTCTGGAATTCAAGTAGAGGCCACTGGAAGTGGCATTCATTTCCCTATATTTAAATAATTTCTCTGTATCACAAGCCATGAAAACTCATTCCCCTAGGGGAATCCTCTAGAAAATTACGATGAAGATGCTGCAGAGCAACACAGCAGCTGTACCGAAATGTCAGAAGGGCTTACACAGCTGACACAAACTGCTCAAAACAGAATATGGCAGCACCTCCATAAATTCTCTTCCTCCAGCCAAGCACAGCTTAATATAGATTTACCATATGCTTCAGTCCCCACTCACTCTTCCACAAGAATCTTCTAAGATCAAGTTGTGCCATCATTCCTGATAACAGTCAGATAGGAACATAGAGGGTTATCATTGGGCTATAGAAGGAATGCTGTTTATGTTCACCAGTTTTGGGTGTTGTTTTTTAATTTTTCTTTAGGTCTGTCTTTTGGGGTTGTAATCAGCAAAAAAAAATGTCTGAGTTCAGCCAAAACTCTGACCAGGAAGAAATTTGTTCTGAGGATATTGATGAAGATGAAATCTTAGCAAATCTGTCCCCAGAAGAACTGAAGGAACTGCAATGTGAAATGGAAGTCATGGCCCCAGACCCCCAAGTGCCAGTTGGAATGATACAGAGAGATCAGACTGAAAAACCTCCAACAGGAAATTTTGATCACAGATCTCTTGTTGACTACCTGTATTGGCAGAAGGCATCGAGACGTATGCACGAGGATGAGAGGGTGCCAGTCACTCTCCTACCATCGGAGGTAAGGAGCAGGAAATGTAAATATTCTGCCTCTGTCTGCCAGTCTATATTTTTAACATTGTACTTATTGCTAACATTGTAAAAGGCAAAAGATTTATACGATCTGAAGAGAAACCAGAATATTTATACTTATTGCTAACATTGTACAGTATATCTGATACGATTGCGACCTTAACTGTAGCTAGCAGCAAAAACCAACAAAATCAATGGAATAATGAAATAGACATGGATTGTTCAAAACATGCTTTCAATCTGTCAGTGTTTTTCACAGAGCTAAAGAACATGTTACAAACTGACATTTTGTGTTTTAGAGCTCTGTATGGACAAGGTCAACAGTCTCAGTCAGTGTTTTCCAGAGAAGTCATGTTTATATCAATGGGAAACACTCTAGATACATTGGCCAGGCTTCCATTGTGCCACACTGCTTGTGCAACTGACCATAGTGCATGTGATTTGACAGTTTTGCTGTTCATGTAGTGAGGCATCCAAGATCGGCACTGCACAAGTACAAGTCCCTTTGATGCTATGGTGATCACTGTGTGGTCAATAGTGATCCAGTGTGAGATAATGGTGCTTTTTACTTGACTGGCAACCAATTGGATCTTGCTGATTATATTTTACATTGGGCCCTTGGTATCCGCTGGGTTTTGGTTCCAGGACCCAACGTGGATACCAAAATCCATGGATGCTCAAATCCCATTAAATATAATAGCATAATAAAATGGTGTTCCTTATATAAAAGGGCAAAATTAAGGTTTGCCTATGGGAATTTGTATATTTTTAAAAGTATTTTCAAGCCGTGGATGCTTGAAAGGAGGGCTGACTGTACATATTACAGAGTTTCTCCTCCTTCCTTCTTTTCATTCATTCAGTTTCCAACTTACAGCGACCCAAAGGTGAACCTGTTGTGGCTTTTTCTGTTTTTTGCAAGTTTTGTTCAAAGGGGGGTTGCCTTTGCCTTCCTCTGAGGCTGAGAGAGTGTGAGTTGCCCAACGTCTCCCAGTGGGTTTTCATGGCCAAGCAGGGATTCAAACACTGGTCTCCAGAGTTGTAGTCCAGTGCTCAAACCACTACACCATGCTCTCAGTTACCTGTTCCAAAATTTGAATGCTGCTTTTATGAAGCAATTATTTTTAATGGGAAAAATCAAGTCCAACAAACTTGCATGAGAGAAGCTGTATGACACCTCCCCTCCCTCACAAATATTATCCAAATTAGACTAATTCAATTGTGCAGCATGTTTTTGGGGAGAAACTATCTTACAATTTTTTATAAATGTAAACACAGATAGGTACAGACAAATCTTCCATTTTTTTCCTTTTCTTTTGAAAAAGAGGCCCTCTTCTAATCTAATTAAAATAAAGGAAGATGTTTAGACACTGCACATACATTTTCTGTCAATAAGGCAGGAGTGATACACATAAAAGTTTTGTCTGGAAACCTAGCAGTACTACTGCCAGAAAATAAGATGAACTTGCTGACTTAAAAAGTTGCATGTATGCATAAAACCCTGAGCAATAAAGCTGGTCATCCTTAGCCTTGGCTATTTCAGCTAGAAATAACTGACTGATTAAAGCTATTTGCATCCTGTTTTAAATTCCATCTATGCCATTGAAATAAAAGACATCAATAGGTTGGAAAAACCCATTAAAACATAGCAGCCTTCAAACTATCTGTCTAAAAAAGCAATGAAAGCACAAAGAGAAGCAATGGAAGGTATTTCAAAACTTCAGTTCCAAGGTGGCCAAAATGTGTGGGTTTTTTTCCTTAATCATGGAGACACTAATAAGGTGAACATCACCTGGACCTCTCAACGTCAGCAACCATTGTGTTTGTGTATGTCTTTGGATAAAGTTATGGAAAACAGGTAAGTTATTAAATTAATAGAGAAAGGAAAGGAAAAAAGAGGCCAAAATCACAGAAATGAGAAGGGAGGCCTGCCTTTGGTGTTTTATACTTACTGTTTTGCCTGCTTAGATATCACAAATCTAAGCCTCAATTCCAGTTGTAAGTCCCAACTAGAATGAACAATGTGAATCAATGTAACTTATATAAGTGTTGACTTACCAAGTTCTCACTGATTTAATGAATTTAGTCTAACTGGGATTAATAATTAGATTTAGCTCATTTTTGAATATATGACAACAAAGAAAAATAACAAAAACTGGAGTTACAGAACCTGGCCATTGCCATGACTAATTCATGAAATGCTGAAATATTTTACTGATTTGTCTTAAATCAATCACTCTACTGGAATGTGACTGAATCTTATCATTAATTAAAACTATCACTCTGATTCCCTGCTATGATTACTCTAAATTTAATCATTAAAAATGGGAGTGCATCTCCACTGTAGAAATAATGCAGTTTGAGCTGTAGCTCCAGCAGATGGAATCCTGGGATTTGCAGTTTAACAAGGTTTTCTCTATCAAAGAGTGCTGGTACCTCACAAACCTACAAATGCCAGGATTTTGTACGATGAAGCCATGGCAGTTGAAATGGTGTCAAACTGCATTATTTCTACAGTGTAGATGTACCCACAGTTAATATATTAAAATTCTCTTAACTATGATATACCATTATAATTTATGCCACGTTACAGCACTAAAAACCTTGCCCAAATTAAGGTGGAAAATGTCATTCCTGATTTTACTCCATCCATGTTTTGGAGGTGGGAGAGAAAGAATCAGCTGCGTGAATTTTTGAAAAAAACCCAATCACGCCCACTGAAAGAGAATGAATGAAGTTAAAAAGAAACAGAGAGAGAGAAGAAACAGAGAGCAAGCACACAAAAAATAAAAACCTTTAACTATAAATACAGATCTAAAGCCCAGACTCCTTGCACCCCAATAACACCTCACAGTGATTAGTGTATGCATGTGTCACCTATCAGCTTACTGCCACTCCAGTGTGTGTGTGGGGGGGTGTAGTGGTTTGAGTAGTGGACTAGGACTCTGAAGACTGGGTTCGATTCCCTACTCAGTGGGTGACCTTGCACAAGTCACATGCTCTTAGCCTCAGGGAAAGGCAATGGTAGACCTCCTTTGAACAAAGCTTGCCATGAACACCCTATTTAGTTTATCACTCGAAGAAGATCGGGAGTTTATCCTGTGGATCTCCTGGAATAATCATGTAATTACGCGTAACAATTTCACACAATGTCGCACAAAACCTGCCATTAAAGTGGTCACAGAGAAGCATAAATGCACATCTTTGCACTTTCGAGATTTCAGCGACAACGCTTTTTCGATATCACTTTATTTGCGCAATTGTGTGTGATAATCATTCGCACAATTACTCATCATTTCCACTTCATTTGTGGGATGCTCTAAATGTGCTTTAATCTCTCTTTAATGTCGAAATCAGCCACAGTGTGATAAACTCCTAAAATAGGTTTGCCTTAGGGTCCCCTTAAGTCAGAAACTACTTGAAGGCATGTAACAAACAAACTGAAAGACAAGGGAGAAGGAAAGAAATCTTGAGACAAAATTGGAAAGAAATGCAATTCACATTTACAACACACTTAAAATACCTAGCACATTCTTTTTTATTATATGAAAACCTAAACAACCATAAAGAAGACTACCATGCTGAGAAAGGCTTATTACATTGTCTGAAGAGTGTGTTTCAAATAAATAAATAAATAAGGCCATTCAGTTTGGGTGGCAACACAAGTTGCATTTCACCAGCAGGACAGAAATGTTACTGTTGTTTCACACCGATGCTTCAATCCAAGACAAAATGGTGCTTGATGTGTGGAGCAAACATAGTAGAAACAGCAGCACCTGGAGGAATACAATCTTCCTTCCATATCCATGGATTTTTTAGCCGTGGATTCAAGCATCCACGGTTTGAAAATATTTTTTAAATGTCTAATTTTATATAAGGGAATCCTACTATGCCATTGTATTTAATTAGTCTTGAGCATCCATGAATTTTGTTATCCACAGGGGTTCTTGGAACCAAATCTCTGCAGATATCAAGGGCCCACTCAAGCCATTTAATCTTTCCATTTAAATTATTTCTAACTATCATAGGAATCATAATCATAGGCATGGATTAAAATAAAGATTTCTATATCCATGTGTTTTTATTAAAACACCTGAGACTGAAATTAAGAAAGAAACACAAACTCACGTGCATGTATGGCGTCTTATTTGGTCCATAATATTTTCAATCTACATTTGCACAGCAAGAGTGGGTTGTGTGTTTCAAATAATTAGCACTGCTTCCTTTTCAGCTTCCCTACCCCACCCAATCCTAATCAAAGCAGTTTTATTCCTTTCAAGAGCAAAAACATTTATTTTTAAACCTTCTAAAGTTTATCTATCTGCAGCTCTAAACACAAAATATGTTTAACATGAGATGCACATGCTAAAATGTGGAAAATGCATTTAAAATTTTTCTTACCTCTCATATGTATTTGTCCATCCACTCCTCTCACACATTCACTCACACATGCACACTACAGCTCCCTTCATACTTGTATAGTGTATCACAAGGCAGCACACTGCAGACTTCATCTTTGCTAATCTAGCATTGCATTTGCCACTCATAGTCCCCGGCCACTCTGGAGAGGCAGAGAACCAGGAATATAGCAAATGAAAACATTCACCCAGCCCTCGACATCATTCCCAGGCAAATGCCCCTGAATTTTGCACCAAGGGTGTATATAAACTATAGTTACAGCATTTTAATTCTGCATTAACTGCCATGGCTCTATGCTAGGGAATTCTAGGGTTTGTAGTTTGATCAGAGGTACTTAAGACGTCTTTGCCAGAAAGCTATACTGCTATAATTCAGAGAAGTGGTCTATAGTTCTCAAGCAGGTAATTTAATGACCCCAGCATACTATAAATCCCAGGATTCCTCTAGATGGAGCCAAGACAGTTACAGTGGCATCGAACTACTATAATTATGCAGCGTAATTTAATGTAAATAATATTAAATCTAATTTAATGTAAATAATATGTATGCATACAGTCTGATTTTGCCCACATCTGGTATTGCTGTACAGATATCAACACAATGTTCTTCAGTGTCCCAGAAAAAGTTGTCAGGGGAAATGTGGTTCTACTAGAGTGACTTATGTAGAAACAGATAAATAAAATGAAGCCAGTGTTTTGCTCTTTCATGGCTGCTTCAACAGGCCTACCTTGCTGGCAAAGAACCCAAGTCCCCAGTCAAATTGGTTTGGAGCAAGTATTGGTTTCTAAACTGTTAGAACTATTAGAAAGCAGTAAATTTCTGAACACCATACATATAGCCTAGCTTTAAACTCTGAATTTCTCAGGTTGTCCTTGATCCTCTAAAAATTCATAGAAGAACCCCACACTTCTGTCTGTTACAGTATCCTATGGATCTTGTTTAATTTCTACTTTTATGAGAAGAGAAAAAAAGATTGTGATGGTAGGGTCAATCTTAAACAGTAGATATTTCTTGAATAAGGCAGTTCATTCTAGGGGAAAGAAATATGTGATGCAGAGAAGTGAGTGTTACAACCAGGAGACCAATGGGTAGAAGGGAGGTCAATAAGAGATGGAGAGAAATGGAAGAATGAGACTCGGTACCAGCTGAGTGTAGTTAGAATATGGTCATAGTGATATAAAAAGGGATTTTTCAAGGGTATTCAAGGTTTATATTCAGGCCAAGCTTCCAGTGTTTTATAGCTACAAATCTGTTGTGTACTCACAGTCACTAAATACATCACAGTGCTTAGTAGAAATTGGTTTGGTGGCATGTTCCACTTCATTTTAGAGTAAATGCTATAACAGTTTAGGTCCCCAAATACTAGAATATGCCAAGAGGTTTTATGCTATTTTATTCCTCTTTTTTAAATTGTGCAATACTCAGCTAGTGTTGAGATAGAGTTGAAGCAAGTCACTGTCTCTTAGCAGCTACTGATGATCCTTTTAGCATCATTATAAAAACTACTGAAGTGCACCATTCACAAGTATTGTATAAATACTAAACATTACTATTGAAATGTCAAAAGCTGCGAGTTGCATTTCAGGTAAAAAGCTCACATAGGGCCAAAGCAGATGGCCCAGAGCCTGGGACTGCAGTGACTGCATGGCCCACTCCCAAAGTGGACCACTGCCTTGGTCCCAAGCCAGCAGCTGGCAGATTTAATCCATTCCTAAAAGAGTTGGCTCTTGCCAGCTTGGTGCAGCTTCTGGCTGCTTTGGGGGTATGCGTCATCTAAACGCCATCCCCCAAAGCAGCTTGAAGCCGCTTTATTTGGCCATGTGTTTCAGGCAATCATCTGACCAGCTGCAAAGTAGACCAGAGTCCTATCATTAACAGTTGTGTAGGCAGTTACATAGGGGACACAGTGGCTTAGCAGTTAAGACGCCAACTCTGATGACTGCAAGGTCAGCAGATCAACAGTTCAAGGCCCAAGAGCCGTGTGACCAAGTGAGCTCTCATCACTAGTCCCAGCTTCTGCCAACCTAGCAGTTCAAAAGCATGTAAAAGGATAAGTAGTGGGACGGTAACAGCATTGTGTGCAGTCATGATGGCCACTGAGCCATTTTTGACAATGCTGGCTCTTCGGCATAGTAACACTGCCCCCTAAAGTCAGACATGAGTAGACAATCACATCAAAGGGTAAACCTTTACCTTCAGGCAGTTACAACTACTGAAATTATCCCTTCTGAACAACTATTAAAGGTGTAAGAGTTGTATCTCCTTTTACATATGACCATCCTAAAGGCCTATGGTAATTTCAGGGCCATGTAATGCATTATATTTTAATATATATATATATATATATATATATATATATATATATATATATATATTCAAAAATGTAGACAAAAATATATAAAATATATTCATGGATACTTTTGTACATGTGTGTATGTGTGTGTGTGTACAATGGGGATGACCCCATGAATTTCATAGAGTTTTCTTAAGCAAGGAATACTTAGGCATAGTAATCGTTGGTGGTCTCCCATCCAAGTACTAACCAGAAATGAATCTATTTAGCTTCCAAGATCAGACAGGATCTGGTGCCTTTAGGATATTTAGGCCTCCTTTTGTACATACACACTTTTTATATAAAAGAAAAGCAGGGATTGTTATCTGAGATAATGAATATACTGTTTTGGAAGGTATAACTAAAAACTGATTATGCAGAGCTCAACTCTATTTTATTGACTGAATGGTTTATACCCCACCATTCTCTCAGAATGGAGTCCAAGGCAGCTCTATACTTACCTTAAATATTTTCCCTGAAACCTTTTCCTGAAAAGGTTGCCAAATTCTTTTCTTAGATAAATCTTTTTGCTGTTTATAGATCATGTGTAAATATTATCTAATTGACAAGGCTCTGTTCTAAAGGAACTCTTGTTTTTAATCAATTTCTGTTCACCATCTCATTTCCCCCCAGTTTCTCTGCCTTTGTTCTTGCCACAGAAAGTTAAGAAGAACTGCACAATGTCTTTTGTTTAGGTGCATCAACCACAGTGTAGCTGCTGTACCTTGTATTCCATTCCCCCGGTGGTCTTTTTAACCATCTTCCCTCCTTAGCCACTAAAGGATAAAAATGGACTCTTGCTGTCTGGATGAAAGAGGGGTCTGCAGAATGTCATCCTTCAGCATTTTCTACTGTAACCCCACATCAGGTTGCCTGTTTTTCTATTGCACCTGACACTTAGCATTCTGTGGCTGACACTCCCCATACCTCCATCCTGGATGCTTATCAATAAAGCTCATGGCTGTGCCACAGGTGTTGTTTCATGCAGGGATTGACAGACAGAGATCCTCCCCTTCTTCATCACTCTCTATCTTGAGTTGAGTTGACCTCAGGATGGGATTCCAAGAGAAGCAAGAAGGGAGACTGACCCTTCATTCTCTTCTCATTCTGACAGGGTTGGCATTTCAGGCTGCACAGATGCGATGGGTGCTACTGCTGGGGTATAAGGCAGTTGAAGGGAGGAGAAGGAAGAAAGATAAAGCAATATAGCAGGTGGGTGGATGTGTCAAATGGATTGCTGTAGGAGATAGAAAATAAAGGGACTTGCATGGTTTCTGGTCCATAGTTAGCTATGCCTATGCCCCAGCTATCTGAATGGGTTCAAAACTAGGGCCTCATTCCCACTATCTTTTAAACCGGACTGTGAATTGGTTTGAACCAGTTCAAATGACCCTGGTTCCCACTTAATCCAAATTGCTGAAGTGATTCTGAGACGGGTACCATGTGCTAGACCCATTTAACCCGTGTCTTTTTGATGCTGATTTTTTTCTGCTTCTTTTTTGATAAATCAAATCTGCTCAAGTGTGAACCACCTGCAGATCGAAATCGATTCAAAGTTCCCCTCCAGCCGGCTGGAACCGAATCATTCTGGATCAATTCATTTGTAAATGGGAACCACAAGTAGATTATTTTGGAGGAAAAAGATGTGATTGGGGCAAATGCAGTGGGAAAAAATGCAATCGCAGCAAATGTAATGGGAACCACACTCCGCTGTCGAATCGATCCATCGATTCAGATTGCACAACAATTTATCCCTAAGAATGGGGCCTAGGGTTTCCTGTATGTAAAATATATACTGATAACATGGTTAGACCTCTCCTGTGTGTGTATGTTCTGGGTATTTATGACATGGAGAGGGGCTTGAAGGGAAGACAACTGCCTCAGGCTATCCCTCATTACACTCTCTTGTTGCTGAGGTTAGGGAAGTGCTCTGTTGTGTTTGCAGGGTAAGTTTGAATTCTGACAGCTCCCTCATATTTGACTTTGGCATGACATTTGTTTTTCCAGGCATGCAAAAGGTAAGTGGAGGCAAGTTGCCCTCTTCCCTTGGTCAGGTTTTCCTTCTGAACCTCTGGCTGTGTCTTGTGGGCTACTGGAAGTTGTAGCAGTCAGTGTATGGTATTTTATTTATTTAATATCTTACTTTTACACAGCACCAAAGGCCATCTTATTGCCAAAAACAAACAAACCACCCAGGTGCACAAGGTAGTTATCCATAACAAAATAGAAACTAATAACAAAATATTAATTGAAGCATTGCAATATATATGTATATATATGAAAATGAAAGACTTTGCTCTAGCCAAACCAGTTAGCCATCTTTCAAAAGCTGACAGTACAAAAAGCCTGCCTGAACAAAAAGGCCTTTGCCTGTATATGCTTTGCCTTTCCTTTTGGCTACTCAACAAATAATAGTTTTTTGTGGGTTTTTTGGGCTATGGGGCTAGCTGTGGTTAGCATCTTACATTCTCTGCTGGCAAAGGAATAAACTCTTCTAGAACACAGCCTCATAGTTGGAAAACCCATAAAAAACTATGGATGCCTGCAGTGAAAGCCTTTGACTTCACATTCAACAAATAATCCTTTTCTCCTTTGTCCATCCTGAACCCTTGTACAGAAATGCTGTGTGTCCTCTTTGCAGACATCCTGCCAAAGAGCTGTGTATGGGTTAATTATGTGGCATTTCCCCCCATCCATTTGTCTGTTATGCTCCAAAATAATGACTTTGTATGACTTAAGAAAATTGAGCTGTGGCATCATCTTGTGCATTGTGTGTGTGGTGGGGAAGGAAATGTCCTCTCGTTGTGTTATCTATTTTTAGTTAACATGTGTGTGTTACTCCTGGGACTCTGGGACTGGTAGTCACTGGCTGAGTGACTGCATGTGTGCAATTTTTAGTTCTGATTGTGTTTTTCCCTTGAAAAAACAACAATGCCAGGCTGAACATGTTTTGGATGCTGGAGTACATAGTAGTGATTCTGATTACCACCAGAACTGCAGTGATACTGCTTCCTTGCTCAGCATAAGCATAGTGTAGGATCACTCCTGTTAGGCTGCAATCCTATACATACTTATTTGGTATAGTGTGCCCATGCTAAGTGCGGGTTTGCCACATGCAGTTTGAGTTTCCATGGACAGCAAGCCCCAGCTTTCAGTGGTGCAAGCAAAAGCATGCACCCAGAAGAATGGGATTTTAGGTCCTTTGTTTTTTACTATCCACAGTGGGATCCAGAACAAATTCCCCACGGAGAGCAAAGGCACATTGTATAATTGAATTCAGAGCCTCCTTCTTATATATCTCATATGTTTATGTGTGTGATAAGTACTAGCTACATACCAAAATCTATCCTAATCTACCTTTATTTGATCTAGTTTAATCTAATTTTACTCTCATTAAATCTAATTTTTGAATTAAAATAAATCTTAGCACACCTTAAGGCAAATTAATACATTATAATTGTGTCCCTGCAACATTACAACTTTAGAGATGTGCACTTTATGTTCATGCTAAAAAAATAAACACTAAAAAAAAAAGCAGTTACAACTTCAGATAGACGATGGGAAAAGCAATGCATGGTCTTGTCTCCCATAAGGATGAATTCTTATTTGTTTATCATTAAGTCAATAAAAAATGAAAATTTGCATTTTGAAAGAAGCATGTGTAATAAAATATCTGAGACAGTTTTCTGAAGAGATCACTAATATCCAAAAGATGACCCAGGTGTAACTGAGAGGCAGCAGGTGGATATACTGTGCATATGCATCACCTGCTAATTTTTTTATCAACAGAATGATAATCTGAAATGTCTTCTCAAAACTCAGGAGGATTTGTTATCTGTAAGTGAGAAATAGAATAATGGAAATCTCCTATCAGTTGGTTTGTTTATGTTTTAAATAAAAGGTAAAAGAGAAAAAGAAGCATCTTGGACTCTTGATGTCTTGATACAACTTCATGAACAAATTAATTTCAATCTTTTAAAAAATGTATAGACGGTAAGGCACACCCTATCCAGATTGGCAGGTGTGTGCATATTTTAAAGAGAAAACATATCCAAACTGAATCCTGATATTTGCTGGAACTCATCCAAATCCTCAAGGCCTAGCAAATTCCTCACTTGCCTGGAAGACAATTTCATGGTCCAAAAGGTGGAAGAGGCAACAAGGGGGTCAGCTATTTTAGATCTGATCCTAACCAACAAAGATGACTTGGTTAATGGGGTGCAAGTGGTGGGATCATTTGGTGGAAGTGACTATGTTCTCCTGGAGTTTGTTATACAGTGTAAAGGAGAAGCCAGTCATAGTCAGACACTCATCCTAGACTTTAGGAGAGCGGATTTCAGTAAACTTAGAGAAGTATTGAGGGTGATCCCATGGTCAGAAATACTAAAAGAGAAGGGAGTTCAGGATGGATGGGACTTTCTCAAAAAGGAGATGCTGAAGGCACAATTTCAAACAGTTCCAGTGAGAAAGAAAAACGGGAGGTGTCTCAAGAAACCAGGATGGATGACTAAGGAACTTTCAACCGAGCTAAGTTTGAAACGGAACATGTATAAGAAATGGAAAAGGGGGGAAATCACAAAAAAGGAATTCAAAGAATTAGCAGGCATGTGTAGGGGTAAAGTCAGAAAAGCTAAAGCGCAGAATGAACTCAGGCTTGCCAGAGAGGTTAAAAACAATAAAAATGGCTTTTTGGATATGTCCACAGCAAAAGGAAGAAGAAGGAAATGGTAGGGTCACTGCGTGGAGAAGATGGCAAAATCTTAACAGGGGACAGAGAAAAGGCAGAATTACCAAACACCTTCTTTGCCTCAGTCTTCTCAGAAAAGGAAAAAGGTGCTCAACCTGAGGATAATGGAGCAGAGGACAGAATAGGGGAATTTCAGCACAGAATAAGTAAAGAGATAGTACAGGAATACCTTGTTAATCTAAATGAATATAAGTCTGCAGAACCAGATGAACTACATCCAAGGGTATTAAAAGAACTGGCAAATGTAATATCGGAGCCATTGGCAATAATCTTTGAAAACTCCTGGAAAACAGGAGAGATCCCAGCAGACTGGAGGAGGGCAAACATTGTCCCCATCTTCAAAAAGGGGGGAAAGAGGATCCCAACAATTATCGTCCAGTTAGTCTGACATCTATACCAGGAAAGATTCTAGAACAGATCATTAAACAAAGAGTCTGTGAACATATAGAAGGCAATGCCATAATCACAAAAAGTCAACACGGATTTCAGAGAAAGAAGTCATGCCAGACAAATCTGATCTCTTTTTTTGATAAAACTACCAGTTTGGTAGATGAAGGGAATGCTGTAGATATAGTATATCTTGACTTCAGTAAGTCCTTTGACAGTTTCCCATGACATTTTTGCAAACAAGCTTGTAAAATGTGGGCTAGACAAGGCAACTGTTCCATGGATTTGTAATTGGTTGACCGGCCGAACCCAAAGGGTGCTCCACAATGGCTCTTTTTCAGCCTGGAGAGAAGTGACCAGTGGGGTCCCACAGGGCTCTGTCCTGGGTCCAGTGCTGTTCAACATCTTTATCGATGTCTTGGATGACAGAATTGGGGGCATACTCATCAAATTTGCAGATGACACCAAATTAGGAGGAATAGCTAATACTCCAGAGGACAGAATCAAAATTCAAAATGAACTGAATAGACTAGAAAGTTGGGCCAAAACTAACAAAATGAACATCAACACAGAGAAATGTAAAGTACTGCACCTAGGGCAGAAAAATGAAATGCACAGATATAGGATGGGGGACACCTGGCTGAATGAAACTACATGTGAAAGGGATCTGGGAGTCCAAGTAGACCACAAGTTGAACATGAGTCAACAGTGCGATGCGGCAGCTAAAAAGGCCAATGCAATTTTAGGTTGCATCAATAAAAGTATAGTGTCTAGATCAAGAGAAGTAATAGTGCCACTATATTCTGCTTTGGTCAGGCCCCACCTGGAATATTGTGTCCAGTTCTGGGCACCACAATTCAGAAAGGACATTGAGAAACTGGAGCGTGTCCAAAGGAGAGTGACCAAAATGGTGAAGGGTCTGGAAACCATGTCCTATGAGGAACGACTTAGGGAGCTGGGGATGTTTAGCCTGGAGAAAAGAAGGTTAAGAGGTGATATGATAGCCCTGTTTAAATATTTGAAGGGATGTCATATTGAGGAGGGAACAAGCTTGTTTTCTTCTGCTTCAGAGACTGGGACCCGGAACAATGGATGCAAGCTCCAGGAAAAGAGATTCCCCCTCAACATTAGGAGGAACTTCTTGACAGTAAGGGCTGTTCGACAGTGGAACAAACTCCCTCGGGTGTAGTGGAGTCTCCTTCCTTGGAGGTCTTTAAGCAGAGGCTGGATGGCCATCTGTTGGGTATGCTTTGATTGGGAGTTCCTGCACGGCAGGGGGTTGGACGGGATGGGCTTGGTGGTCTCTTCCAACTCTATGATTCTATGATTATATGAAGGTTCATGATAGTCATAATCATATCATTTTGCATAATCATATCAATTAAAGAAGAGGCAACCATGAATGTAATCCATTCTTACTCCAGGTTTTTTTCACCCCAAATACTGGAGGAGTTGTCCTCACAACTGACATATTGGTCAACATTCCCCTTATTGTAATTTGTAATTTGTCACCTAAAATGAACAGGAGGCCAGATGTCCCCTTTTGACACAACTCCGTTCCCCCAATTAATAATTAAGTGAACCTGGAGATTTTCAGTTCTCTTTGATAGTATATTTAGCACCAGACTTAATCTGAATTCTCCCCACCAGGGTTTGGTGTGGACTCCTTGCTCCCCAAAAGTTTCAAACTCTCTCCACATATTTCCAGATCTCAAAGAGAAAGCCATATTATTGCTTCATTCTAAAACGGCAAAAGAGGAGTTTATGACACCTCTAATCTGTGATACTAGGAGTACTCTGTGATGCCACAACTCTATCAATTATGCTGTTGGAAAAGGGAAAAAGGAGAGAAAACTAGACTGTTTACTTTGCAGATGTTTTAAGGAACTGCTCCCTGTGGTGTTGGTTGAGAGTGCTGCCCACATGGATCTGGGAAGGTGCAGAGTGCCTCAATCTTTGAGGCAGTGCCTGAGAGGTCTTCTTTCACTGTTCACTCTCCCTGACCAAGAATGATAAGCAGTCATCAGATTCAAAGTGTGTGTGCATGCGTGCGTATGCATGCACAGGAGGGGGATACTGTGTATATCAGTATGGGGGACACATTGAGGGCCTCATGACAGTGGTGGGATGGACCAAGTTTCTGTTAATATCTTTTGAATTGTGAAGAGTACCTATATGTGCTATAAAATGGCATAATCTAAAGTCTCTATTTAAATTATCGTTAAGTAATTGCGGAATAGTGATTTAATCACTCATGCTTGGCTTGTAGGCATACAGTCAGATATTAAATAGAGCAGGTGTTGTATTGTGGCATTAAAACATAGGCCTGTGCATTTCATTTCAATGTATAAAATCTACATAGTGGGGAAACAAATTTAAAAGTTGCATCAGCTTTGCTGGTTTTATTTAATAAATGTGTCAAGACAATTTTAAATTATTTCAGCTCTTAGCATTCTGTTTTCTCTAGAGACTCAATGCGGAGAGGTCTGAAGAAAATGCTTCTGATACTAATGATGAGAATCAAAAGTTGAAAAATGCTACACAGAAAACTAATGGAGACATAAGAGATTACAAAAATAATGAAGAAGAGGAAGAGGAAGAGGAGGAGCAGGAGGAAGAAGAGGAGGAGGAGGAGGAGGAAGAGGAAGAGGAAGAGGAGGAAGAAGGAGAAGATGAGACTGAGAATGAGAATGAAGAAGCAAAGGCAAAACATGAAGATAATGAAAAAGACAAAGATGATCAGGCAACAAATAAACCATGGGGTGATAAAGACAACAAAAGCAAAAAAGAACCTGAAGAATCTTACACAGAATCAAGTGAAAAAGAAGATACTGAAAATAAAATAGCAAAGTTAGCTATTCCCAAAAAATTAGCCCTTGATACCAGTTTCATTAAGTTAAGTGCAAGGCCTTCAGGAAATCAAACCAACTTAGATGAAAGCTTGGCAAAAGTACGAAAGAATGATTCAGACATGACAGAACTCAACTTGAACAACATTGAAAACATCCCAAAGGAAATGCTAACAGATTTTGTCAATGCCATGAAAAAGAACAAGTACATCAAAACGTTCAGTTTAGCCAATGTGGGTGCAGATGATAATGTTGCCTTTGCCCTGGCCAACATGCTACGTGAAAACAGGAGCATCACTACTTTGAATATTGATTCTAATTTCATCTCTGGTAAAGGAATCGTTGCCATTATGAGGTGTCTGCAGTACAATGAGAAGTTGACTGAGCTACGTTTTCACAACCAGAGGAGTATGTTGGGCCATCAAGCAGAAATGGAGATTGCCAGGCTACTGAAAGCCAACCCTACACTACTTAAGATAGGCTACCACTTTGAGCTTCCAGGTCCTCGGATGGTGGTTACCAACTTACTCAGCAGAAATCTCGATAAACAGAGGCAAAAAAGGATAGAGGAGCAAAAGCAGCAACAGTTAAAACAGCAGAAGGAGCTAATAGCCATGTTAGAAAATGGACTCGGGCTGCCTCCTGGGATGTGGGAACTGCTAGGAGGACCGGTGCCTGCCGCATTGATACCTCCTCCAATGCAGCCTCCAATGCCAACAGTCCCCAAAGCTCCCCCTGTTAGCAGAAAAAACGAACCTGCAAGAAAACCAGCCCCTGAACATGAAAACAGTGATGACACTCCCTCTTTCAAAGTAGTGAAACTTAAGAGAACCCAGCGCAAACCCACTATACAAGAATACGTTGAGCCAGCTGAAAAAACTAATCTCAAAGATGTGATCAAGACATTAAAACCGATCCCAAGAAGGCGGCCGCCTCCCCTGGTGGAAATCACTCCCAGAGATAAGCTTCTTAATGATATTCGCCAGAGCAACGTAGCGTATCTGAAACCAGTGAGTACAAATGATAAGGGCGAGATAAAGGTGTGGGGAAATGCTAGAATATCAGCAAGCCCATTTTAAACTATTATTTTAGTCAAAAGTGGTTAATTTGGGAAGTTGTATGTTTGGAAACCTTAATTTTGGAACAAGAGTTTCCAGAATCCATTCTGGCTGGGGTATTCTGGATGTGGGATGAAAATGTTGAACTGTTTTAGGCTGTTGCTTTATTAAATTCACACTATTTGTGAACTGCCACTACTTTGTGTTTAGCAGAATGTATAAATGTTTGAGTACCATAATTCCAGAATGTAAAATGGCTGGGGGATTCTGGGAGCTGTAATCCAAAAAATTAACATTCCCAATCACTGGTTTTAGAGCCTGTGAGAGAAATGTTCTCTGTGGACCAGGTTTAGAGCTCTTGGGCAGAATGCCCCTTTTGACCTTCTTCTCCAAGTGGATCCTTTCCCCTCTGCTTTCACACCTATCCATCTTCTTGACCCCTCCCCTTTGATCTTATCCATCCAGCTCTTCAGAGGGAGAGAGGAAAGTGAGCAGAAGTTGTTGCTCCTATCCTGTCACTTATCTCTTGGTGAGAGGGGACAGGTGAACAGACCATACCTATATGGGAGAGGAACAGTGGAGCCAGGGTACTCCAGGAATTGGCACTGAACCTCCTGCTGGAGTGTGGCCTTAGCAGGGACCCAATGATGGCTATTTCCTGACGGTGGCCTGTTGTCAAATTTTTATTATTTTGATTCTATGAACAAAAGGGTAACCCCAGCATATTAAAGCTATCACATTGTTTGATGCGGGTGAGAGGCTCAGGACCAAAACGTGCCGTATTTGCTTTCTGGCACGCAAGTATACGTGTGTGACGTGTGTTCAGATGCAACGATAGGGATTTACCAACTAATTATTTTTAGCTTTCCTTTTCTAGCTGCTTCATTTGAGGATCATTTAAAAAAAAAAATCCTTCTGACCCCTGGGTGGAGCATCTCCAATGTCAGCCAGTGAGAGCATTTCAAGATGTGGGGCACATTTTCAGACAAATCCCCTCTCCTCTCAGTTACATACCTCGCATGCTGCCTAGTGAACAAGCTGGCCTGCATATCCTAATTTTGCATGCCTCACTTTTTTTTTCCACTGGGCCTATGTCCAGTCTGTTGCACCTGTTAATCATGGAGGTCACTCGTGGTGGTTGTGTTCAATTATGTCTTCCTCAGTAGTGCAAAAATAATTTTTCCAGGGTTGAAAATGAAACTATTGGAAGATCTCTCAAGACACCTGGCCTGGGTTAGTTCTGTGACTATATAAAATCTAGAGTTTGACTATATAAATGACTATATAAAATCTAGAATTTTCTCATTTTGATCTTGACATAATTCTAATGTGGGGAGAGGTTTGCCAATTAGAGCGATGTCTGCTATTGAACATCTCCTGGTCAGAATCATTTTCCTGGGAATGGAGTGGAGCCAACTTCTTCATCCCAACATATCACACTGAACTCAATCTGACCTGGTTTTAGAAGCTAAGCAGGGTTGACCATGCTTAGTACCTGGATGGGAGACCACAAGCTGTATCAGAGATCTCCAGATATTGCTAGGAGGCACCCCTTCCTAAAACTGTGGAAAGCCACTGCCTGTGAGAATAGAAAATAATGGTCTATGTGTGCCAATGCACTAACCCAGAAAGCCAGCTTCTTATAACCTTGAGCCCTCCAGTACTTGAAATACTTAAGCACCCTTCACACAATTGTAGTTCAGGGAAAGGGCAAATGTACTGGATCCCAGTTTTTGATCTTCAGCCTCTCCAGGTAGAACTCGGAAAAAATTCTGACTGAGACACTGGTTCGCTTCTGATAATTGGTGTGAGAAATATTTGGCTAGATGACACAATGATCCAGTTTAATATAAGAACTTTATTTTTATTAATTTCATTATTAAAATTTACAAATCAGATTCTTGCTCTACAATTGTACAATTATTTCATTAGTACTTTCTACCTTCAAGGAGTGGGCACTAATTAAATCAATCTGGCTTTCAATTCCATCTGCATACTTAAACCTCTGCCTATGTACAAACTCTCCTATCTATCAAATTATACCTTTTAGTAGTACTTCCATAACATGTCAGCAGTTAGTTATAGCAATAGCAAGTTTGCATGCTTCAAGCTTTCCATTTCTGTGCAAGTGTGAGTCTGACTGAAATCACCATGTACAGAGTGTTCTTTCACACTTCTCTTCAATGTGGTCATTGTAAGGTAGTTTCCTAAATTCATAGGTGCCTGGATTATAGTGAAATGCCTTTTTACCATGCCTCTCCACAATATAAAGATAGAGGAAGTATCGAAAATATCAGATCTGAAGAACAACATTCTAAATCTTGGCCAGCTTTGTAAACAGCACATACCTGTATTTCTTAGAATGATTAAAAAAAACAGAATAAATGAATTACCAAAACGTTAGTTCACAAAGTATGATGTTATACTTGAAAGATAAATGGATCCATAGGGATTGTGAGTTACTATAGTATATTAAAACAATATAAACAAACAGCATCTCTGTTTCTTAACTGCCACCATGGACCCATCTGACTTCTATTTTTTATGGAAGAAGGCAGAAGTTGAAATGCTTTATTCTTTTATTCTGTTAATCAGTCTAAGTAATATGTATGGTCTGAACCCAGAGATTAACTGAGTTCTTATGGGCAGAAACTTGTCAGAAGTGTTGTTTTGATACACATAGTCCAATACAGTAAAAGACTAAGCATTAGAACTTCCTAATAGTAAGAGCTGTTTAACTATGGAGCCTCAGCGCTTGGTGGAGTCTCCTTCTTTGGGGATTTTTAAAGCAGAGGCTGGATGGCCAACTGTTGAGAGTGCTTTGACTGTATATTCCTGCATGGCAGGGAGTTGGAGTGGATGTAGTCTCTCTCAACTCTATGCTTCTATGAACTGTTAGTACTGAACAAAGCCTAGAGTTGTCATGTGTCCTGGAAAACTAGGAATTTTCCTGATTTTTATATATAAGAAATGTCTCTTTGGAGCTCTCTGTTCCAACTCCACCACTTTAAACATTGGTTTGTACTGTTTCTGTCAGATCAGTTTGAACTTTTAAAATGGTACAAAAGTTAAACATAGTGGCAGAAAAATGCAACCATTAATATGCTGAATTTGCATAATTAGAATGTAAATTAGAGTGGTTTGTATACAGTAATTAGAATATTTTCATATTATACAAATTACGTGCCCAGATTTTAAGAAGTGGAATATGGCAACCCTAGCAAAGCCTGATCTTTGAAGTGCAAAATAAATTCTGCTGAAATTGATAAACTGTTTAGTTACTCAGCTGCAATCTCATGTTCCCCATCATAAGCAGATGGGATATGCAGTGGGCAGCAGTGGAGAAGAGTTAGGAGTCCCAAGGGACAGGCTCAGTTCACCTTGGGGTTCTTTGGATCCAGCCTCCTGACTGTTGGGATAGTATCTTTCAGGAAAGATAGCCAGACCCCAACTACACCACTGAACAGCAGCTACATATTGTGCTTTTCAGCTGTTTTGCTGGAAGAGCTCTAATACAATTCAGGGAACCTGGCATCCTCTAGAAGTTGTTGGACTGCAGCTGCTGATAGCTCTACCCTGTGTACCCAAGTGCTGCTGCTGCTGCTGCACAGTGGTGTGGAATGATGGGAGTTGCAGTGCACAACATCTGTAGGTCCACCCACATGGTCCACATACCTGATCCAAGATGCCAAATAACGCCCCAACCCAGGGGAAACGAAACCTCAGCTTTGGGTTTCTATTATCATTTTGGAAGTTTTTTGCCGATAATTATGTTGTGTCATTTGGCAGAGGCTGGGGTGGAAAGTAATTTTTTTTCTCTACAAGCCACATGTCTTCCTGCTCTTCCTGCACAGGTACCAGTTCCCAAAGAGCTGGAATAAGGAACCGGTTCAGCTGGAGGAAACAACCTGAAGGAAAAACAAACAAAACCCCCAAACACGGACTATTCAAGTGTTACTCCAGATTGCTTCCGGGGCTGTTTCCTTCAGGTGGAAGCCATGAAGATGTGGGAACAACGTTTGAAGCATGCGATCTGTTGAAGTGATAACTGAAAAGAGTAGAATGGAAACAGTATAAATGGCTAAGTATATCCATCTGGTCTCAAGTAACAAGCTGGTGCCATGGCCCTATATCTGCCATCAACATTTAACATCTGTGATGGTGGGATGGAAAGGGATCCATTGCCTTCCCGCCTTATGTTGCCACTTTTATATAGATTCTTTCAGTAAATCTTATCGCAAGCATGTTGCCCTTTTACATTTATGGAAGTATGTGGTGTCCTTTTCAGAGTCCTTTTCTTTCTCATTCACTCGTCTGTAGTTGTGTGGCATGCCTGCCAGCTTCAAAATATTTTTTTGCAAACCACAGTTAATTCTGGTTTTATTAGATGAAGGATACCACAATAGAAATAAACGTCTCCTTTTAAAAGAACTTGATGTAGATGTTCCTTTTGCCACAGGAGATGAATGAAAGGTCTTGTCTACATGGGTGTTTGAGACGGAGTTACCCCAGGGTTTGTTGCATCCTGCTTACACGGCATAGGGCCAAAACCCCAAATCAAATCTAGACTGTCTTCACAACACCTGCACCTGATCTGGGGTTTCTTCCCCTGAACATGGATGTTAAAAACTCACCTTTTGCTTCAGGTTTTCAGCTCTCTTCTACCGATGGTGGTAGCTGCCTTTTCACTCACAGTTCGAGAGTTGCCTGGTGCCACTGCTGAAATCAGAGTGATGCTCCCAGCATCAACAGCATGGCAGGGCACCTTGTTTTTATTTCTGCAGCAGTACCAGGTGGTGAACAGGGACTGCCTGTTGCTGCTGGGGGAACAGAATCAAAGTCAGAAGGTAAGGGGTGAATTTGAGGCTAGAATACTCCAAGGGCAGCCCAGATTATACTGCCAAGTGTAGATGAGCCCATAGAGGCAAGTACTATGGAGATTCAGTAAGCAGAATCTGCTATAGGTTGGGGTTTTTTTGGGGAGGGGGGGATCTTGGGACAAGACACTTCTAAGTTCTCCTGTTCCTCACAGCCATCAGATCTGCCACCTATTCCCCATTGCTACCACCCATTAATTTACCAGGTGGAGAGCTGGCAATAAAATAAAATAAAATTCAGGGGTAGTCGCTGTTGCCTCTTCTATCTAGTGAATTTTCCATTTGCAGGTTTGCTTGTGTGTCCCCCTATTCCATTGTAAGAAAGGAATTCCATTTTCCCCTGCAGCTAATAGTTTCTTGTGAGTTTCCTGGTGATTCACAGCCATTGGTTACCTTCTTTTTTCATTTGTCACTTTATCCTCTGGCTATTTTCCTAGACTTCACCTAAGACAAACTTCTAAAAATCCAAATTCACATGTACGCCAAAGGGTTGGAAGAAAAGAAGAGCTAGGCTCTGCACAAGATGTTTTGTTGCCTGAGCCACAGCAGCAAATGGCACTGCCCAATTCACGGCACATGGTACCAAAGCCATCCAAGTTGTTTTGGTACATGTGGCATAAACATGTACCCACCTTCCTGACAATGTAAACACAGTAAAAACAAATTAAATAACTCGCAATTGGTTGCCCTTTCATGACAAAATGCTCTGCTGAAGTGGTTATTTCACTCTGCCTAATGGCAGACTTGTCTGTGCCCAAGTCTCTTGGCAGTAAACCCTGCTGAAGTTTAGGCCTTGACATAAAAATGGACTCCAGGTCTCAGTGAGGCTTTTGCTTGTCAGGGTCATTTAAGCAGGGTAGGTAAATCATGGAAGACAAAGGTCCATGATTAAAATTCTCTGAAATTGGGAGCAGCCTGTTATACTCCAATGCAAATCAGGCAAGATACCTAAATTCACTCTAGGAAAATCAACATTGCATCTAGGCAGACAGGTGCACTCTTGAAGCCAAAGTCTTGGCACTTTCAAGGAAATGTGGGACCAGACACCTCTGATTCTAAGAGATGGGGGGTTCACATATTCCTGACTTCAAGGTCCATGCTGTTCTTGCTATACACCTGAACTTTTCATTCCCTTCCTCACAATCAATGCCACCCTCTACAATCACATTGAAACAGCACTGTAGAACAGTGCTTCTTAAGCTATCTGAGATGGTGGACTGGCATAGGGTGCCAGGGTCTGGCACCATATTCAAGTTCATAGGGTACAACTGTTTTTCCCCTGGAAAAATGGCTTCCAGATCAGCCAATGGCTTTCAGACTGGCCCCAGTCCATGGACCACCACTTTGAATAGCACTCTTGTAGAACATCCCTTGGATAACTTAACTGACTGGAGGACCTGGGAAGGATTGATGCCAAGACCTTTGCTGGATGCCTTACTCCGGGTGCTTGGTGTACTGCCCAATGTAAAATGGCAAGTTCCCTACAAGCTGAGGGGAAAAACAGCTTGCTGTTTGCAAGAGATTGGAGATTAGTCACTAGAGACAAAGTGCTAATCCATCCTTGCCCGATTATTTAACCGTTTCTAAACGACAAATGCTTAATTGACTTAGCTGCTTTGATTTTTTAAAAGCTACTCATATGGTAGATGTGAAGTCAGATATACCTCTTACATGTGTAAGAAGGAAAATACACTGTCTTTTTTTCATGTCATCCATGGGGAGAAAATCCATTCTGAGATAAGTACATATAAAATAATTCATTTATAACATTTTTGCTTTTAGTAATGTATAGGTCTGTTAGCACTGAGGATTCTGCTTGGCATGATGTAACAATGACAGCTATGCTTCTGTCCATACTTCTTATTTATGTACTACTAACAGCATATTTATTTCTTAAGCTGAAGTTATGCAGCACCTTTGTCTCTTCAGTTCTCCCACCTTACAACCAGGTATGCAGCTGTATTACAAAACTGCAGCACAGCACTGTCATGCTAAGTCTGACATGAACGCATGTTGTCTGGTTTTGTTGTTGGTTTCAAGGCTCTTGGTTCAGCCTGGCCAAGATCAATCTCTCAATGGACCCACCAGCCCCAGCCCCATCGATGTCATTGGGAGAAGACAGTTAAATGTTAGGAATGGTAAAATGGGTTAATGACAGAGTATCCGACAAATATTTTTTTTAAAAAAATGTGGATAAAAACTAGAAAGAAAAGTAATGAATCTTAGTATAGACGACTAGGTAGTGATCCAGTAGGCAACTGTAAATCACCCTACCAATTAAACAACTGTAAGGTGACAATTCAAGTTTGTGTTACTTGGGATCTTGTTGCAACTTTGAGACTAAATGTGTGAAAGAGGTTGTAGCATAAGCTTTTGTAGACTTGGTCTACATACTTACATCTTGTTCCTGAGGAAGTAGACCAAGTGTACAAAAGCTTATGGAACAACTTCTTTCACAGTTTAGTCAAAGGTGCAACGTGATCCTTTTCAATACAGATATTCCAGACTAACATGGCTATATCCCTGAATATTTTACTCTGGTTAGTTTAAAAGATTATCAAAGGCCACCCTTGCTTCTGAGAAATTCTCTTGCACTACATGCACAGTTATTAAGCCACACCAAAGGAAACAAAATTCTGTAATTCAAGGGCAATATCACAACACTGATTCAAGTGTCCTTACTAAGTGTGTACTCTCAATGAACTAAGAACTGTGACATACCAACATAGTAGGAAAGGTTTTATGGAATTAGATGCGGATAAAATTTAGAGCGGAATTTGCATTCATGTACTTATACAGGCATGCAAACCCCCACAGGATGGAGAGCATGCAACTCATGTGCAGCATTTAAAAGTTTTTACTCAATTCCCATTATATAATAATAATAATAATTTCACAGACAACAGTCCTTAACCCAGAATTCCACACAGAATCTTTCAGCACAGCCTGTAAATCTGTTCAAATTGGAGGTTACATATTTCAAAATGGAAAATAAAGTTACTGTAGGAGCTATATGTGTGAACACGTATCAAATTTGAGAAGAGAAAGGCCTAGAATCTTCTTCTTGGGCCTAAAATCTAAGCCCTTTCTTTTTTGACAAGACCTAGGGTGATGAACTCTTCTTAAAAGCTGTGCCATTATCTGTGACCTAAAATGCCTTAGTTTGAAGTCAACACTGATTTGTATGAATAAAAAGTTTATTAACACTTTTTAGCCATACAAAGTGTTGACTTCAAACTAAGTCATTTTAGGTCACAGATAATGGCACAGCTTTTAAGCCAGGGCTATGTGGCAACAGGCAACTACGAACAGCTGTTCATAATGGTTGTTGACAGCAGGTACAGCCAGTATCATTAGGAGTTTCTAAATATGACATCGCTTTGTAAATTTAGGCAAGAGGACTTCAAGTTTCATGCCCCTAAGTACTCTCAACAAATATGACTGGCAGGTCAAAAGGACACACTAGCTACAGTAACTGTATCTTACCTTTTGGATGTTGCATCTACCATGCACCCCTCCAGATGGTCAGTAGTACACTTAAAACAAGGCTTGAGGAAGCTCACTGGATGTGAGATGATGGAGCAATGCCTACAGAAGTGGTTAACAAATTTCCAGGGTAAAGCCTCCACTCCCTGAAGCTGAAATTTACCTCTGTAACCCTGTAGTGCCTTGCTGATGAAGACAATCAAAAGCATCTCAATAATAACCGAAATCCGTCTTTTCAGACAGTTTATGGGCATCATGTTTACATCAGAAAGAAGGCAGTAAGGCAATCCTGTCATCACTGCCTTCCTCAGATATTTCTGATTCATCAAATGGGGACTAAGCCCACTCTCCCCTCATAGAGACCATTAAAATCCAGCTGACGTGTGCAGGAGAGGAAAGCCAATTAATTCCCAACATCATATTTTCATATAATTTATTTTTTTTCTCTTTTATAACCTTGAAAGGCCTTGCAAGGTGAAAGGTGGGGAGGTGAATCCTTTAAATATTGCCTTTAGGTGACATCTTGGAGCAGTGGGTGGAGGAGATTAAGTTGGGACTATTTTCCCTGGCATAAGTTAGGTTGGCAGGAGGTCCAGGGTATACAGACAAGCTGCCCAGATGGTTGTGAAGTGTATGGGTTGATAAATGGTTGCTCACAATGTCAGAGGATATTTGGAGACTAGACGCTAGTAGGTTCTCTACTTATTGATATAGGCTGTATGTTTTGTTCAGCTCCTTCTTTGCATTAAAGCTGAGTGACTTTGACAGCAGTGTGGCATATACAGTAAAGATGGAGAAAAATATACAGAAGGAAAGGTATGGGGAACCCCAGTAAATACAGACAGAGGGAGATACATGATGTTCCTCCAATCTTATGGAAGAAAAAGGGGTATATAGATGGTTTCAAACCATCCACCTTTTGAATCACACCTGTAACAATCAGCTATTTGGATCCTTAGCTAATGTACCTTGTGGTGCTGTTGTCTAGTAGCAGGAAGTCCTTAATAAGATTGGTATCATCCATGGCTGGAATAGGCCAAACCCTCCTACCACCTGAAGCAAGAAGCAAGAATCTTCCCTTCCCTTATACAGGGGATCCATTCCGGAGCCCACCGCATAAGGGAAATTCTGAGTATGCTTGAGCCCCATTTAAAGCAATGGGGCTCATGCCTGATGCAGTGCGCCGGCACATGTGCCATTAGTATTTCCGGCATGTGGCACCGTTTCTTCTGTGGTGGCTTTCAGCGTATGTTGAAAGCTGTGTATATTGTGCCCACATATGACGCGGGCACACTGTATTACCTTCACATCACAAGTCTTCCATAGTACGCTACTAAAGTGGATGACCTGGCAGAAGTGACGTCTCCTTGTCAAGCCCCAGAAAGAGGACTCAGTAGCATCACATATCCCAACACAGAGGGGGGTTTGGTGCTCAATTTTCCTCTTGCCAAAGTCAGCCCCACACTGGAAAGAAGGAAGATGAGACGGCAGAACACCTGCCATATTAAAGACTGGCCCTACTTCAGTACTGGATATTTCAGGAAATAGATCTTTCTTTGTAGGGCTGGCTGGCACAGTAGGGGCACGGGGAATCGTGGTAGCATCCTACTCTATCTTGGAGTGTTGCTGCCTTCTTATATGGATAAACATATGTTGGCCAAATTATAACAAAATGTGTGTTTTTCACCTGTCACAGTCATTAAGTACTCTCACCAAGAAATCATCATGTATAAATACTTTCTGTATCTAACATTTCATACTTAGCTAGGGACTAAACTAAACTAAACATTAGAGAAACTATTTAAACACAATTAAAGTAAGGCAACATACAAATCAAAACCAGTTTATTCATCTTTAATCCTGGAATACTCAAGTAGAGACATAATCCTAATAAAATACTGATCTTTTAACAGTATAATATGGAATGAGATGTTACAACTCTCAGTTCAAAAAGGGAAAGCCAAGGGGTTGTGAGGAGAGATCTGAGGATATTTGCTGCATAAATAAGAGAAGGATGGGAACATGTGACTTTCCAAATAATGTTGAACTGCAACTCTTATCAATCCTACTGGCTAGAACTGATGGGAGATACAGTCCAAAAACTTCTGGAAGGCCACATGTTTTCTGCCACTGTAACAATATAAATCTATGTTAAAAAAAAAAAACCAAAAAAAGGAAAAAATAGGAGTATGATATTCAGTGTGGACTTGAATATTTTTTACACATGAAATTTAATTCACACTGAAATTATATTCTAGAAGCATATGGGAGGTGCTTAAAATATGCGTGAGGTTGTCTAGACTGTTTCTTCCACTTTGTTACAGGAGAAGAATGTCTGGATAGCCCCATCCCAAATGCTAATATGAGATGACATTAAAAAATGAGGTTCTACTCTCCAGTTAATTTTTCTTTAAAATGTATATATCAATGCTGACTAAACAAAGACTGTTTACGACCCATATTTCTATTTAATTGTAGATCTCAAGCTTTGAAAAGTTAAATACTTACATAACTCTATTATATATATACATATATATATTAAAGCATGTGTAACAGTTGAATGTGGCATGCACAGAAAATCATGTTAATCTTGTAATGCAACCTGACCCCTAGATACTGTCACTCCATAGGTTTACTAAAGGAATGTCAATTTGTTAGATATTATCTATGCACACATGAAATTTCTGTGCAGAGAAAAAAAGGTTTCGGTTGGTAAACAGTGGGACAATCCATATTTATCGCAATAAAATGTACATGTTTTGTGACTAAACTGGCGTTCTCTACTTGGAAATACAGATCACTCAAGAGATTCATTAAGGTGCAGCTGAAAGGTGTGCTATCAATGGGATGCTACATCTGCTCTGGATTTTACTCTGAACTTTAAAGGAGCTATGCAAGGTACTGAACCAATTTGGGGGATATGGTTCAGCACCCTGGCTAATGCCTTTAAAGCTCCATCTAAACCCCAAAGTAGATTTAGCACCTGACCAACATGGGAACCAAAAGCTGCCACTGCTCCAACAGATCTTCTTTAGCTAGTCCATATTAATTTTGGATCTGTACAATATCATCTTGGTTATATGGAAGATAAAAAGACTAATTCTTTGCATTTGGAGTGCTGCCATAAAATACAGGCTTCCAAAAGCATACCAATATATAGATAAATAGTTTTGGAGAAGGCATTCCACGTCATTCCCTGCCCTGGAAAAATAGTGGGTGCTGTGAACTATCAAATGCATTCGTGTATCAAATACCTTTGCATGTTACACCTTATTACCTCCTATCCACCTTGTTCAGAGGAGGCTGGAAGCATTTGAGATATTTTTATTTTGCCATATGTCAGCTTTGCAGTCTGAGTACCATTACATCCACAGACTGAAAAGTGATGTTGGATATGACCAAACACTTCCTCAGACTAAGAACAATGGGCAGCATGCATATTTTATTCTTTTGCTTTAGATAGGTAATCAGCCAGTTTGGTGAAACCTTCTTCTTGCTGTTCAAGAAGGTCTAGGATAATGCCCATAGGAGTCTTCTTTAAGCCAATGCTTTCCATCTTGTTCTCTACTTTGTTCTTTATGTTCCGAAGCCTCAAGGAAGCATGAACAAACATCACTGCCAAAAAGAAAATCATATTAATAGATGGTTTCTGTTTGATATACAGCTGTGACAGCTATTTTGTTTTGAAGGAAAATAAAAGCATAGAAAGGTTACACACACACACACACACACACACACACACACACACACACACACACACACTTTAAGGCAGCAGTGGACAAATCCCAAGGTCCTTTATGTGGCCTTCAATCCTCCAGACTCCCTGGCCTTCTCTTTTTCTGGACAAAAATAGAGTAAACTGGCTGTCCTGGAAGCCTAAAGGTGCAGCAATTCACCTTTTAAATACAGGTTGTCTCTTTTATCCAGGGTTTTGGGGGTTACAATATTCTGATTGTAGCTCAAAGGTGGTCAACAGCACCTCTAAAAGCTTTTGCATGGGGTGGCACTTACTATTTTTGCTACATTTGGGGGGGGGGGGGCAGGGGTAGTAACTTCTCTGATGTACCCAGGTGCAGACTGGACTTAATTTCAAACAGGAAGTTTAGGCAGTTACTGTTTGGAAAAAGACCCTGTCTGGGACTAAAATTTTCACTCCCCAGCAATGAAATGCCCTTAAGCTTCAAATGCCACCCCATGGAAGTACACATCACCATCACTGCAATCTAAAACTTTCAAGATTAGCCAAAATAACACAACTCTGGCTAACTCAAATGGCACAGGGGAGCCATAAATTTAGGAAAATAGTAGAAGCTACTGCTAAATGCAACAGTAGACTACAGGAAATGACTGACAGGCTGCTTCCTGACCACAAAAGACAACCCTCAGCCATAGTTACAATAAGTGCATCTACTGGTTTCTTAATGTGACTGTGAATAATGAGAAGCTTAAACATTTAATGTTATGCAAATGAAAACCATTTTAAAAGTATCTGGCCTACAAGAAGAACTCACAGAATAGAGGAAATGTGATTCCAAACATGAACACCATCACTCCTCCGAAAAAGGATATCAAGAAGTAGCTCAACAGCATAATAGCGATGACAAAAGCAAAAGGATAGTGCTTCTTAAACTTGTGAATGAAGTCTTTGTGGTGAGATGCCCACACAAATGTCAGGAACACCAGGATTACCACAGCAGCCCCAAGAACCATGCTCAGTGGATTCAGAAATCTGCAGAGACACAAGATACAAACAACCTTTAACATTATATAATTGCTTTAGTATCTGTGCTAATATGTATTTATGTTGATTTTCTCTGTTGGTTTATACTATATACTTGTACAAATTTCAGTGGCCTGATGAAAGTAAATTTTGATCTGTCTTGAACATTTAACATGCTAAGCCACCCTGGTTGTAGTGGTTTGAGTGCTGGACTAAGAGTTCAAATCTCCACTCAGTCATGGAAAGCCACTGGGTGACCTCAGCTTCAAAGGAGGGTGATGGCAAATTTCATTAGAATAAATCTTTCTAAGAAAACTTCATGATAGGGTCTCTCTAAGTCAAAGCTGATTTAAAGGCACATATCAATTTAAAATGGCAAAGCAGTCAAATCAAATCTCCAGTTCAATACACTGATCCATTGTTGTTGGATGCCTTCGTGTCATTTCCAACCTAAGGTGACCTAGGCACATCTATCATGCAGTTTCCTTGGTAAGATTTATTCAGAGGTGGTTTGCCATTGCCCTCCTCTGAGGCTGAGAGACTCTGACTTGTACAAGGTCACTCAGTGGGTTTCAATGGCCAAATGGAGATTTGATCTCCTATCTCCAGAGTCCAAGTCTAATACCCTGACCACTACACATGCTGGCTCTGTGACAATGATTTATTTAGCCACATTTTAAAAGCTCTTTCCTTTTGTAAAAAGATCTCAAACTGAGTTTTGCAAGCTTTTATATGCAATGAGTGGCTTAAAAATACATCAGTAACAGCATCTGAACTCTGTAACCTCCTGTATCTATCAAAGTGTATTTACTTGTCTTAATCAAACACTACTGCAGTATTCCAGCATGGTGTAGTGGTTTGAGTGTTAAGACTATGACTGTGGAGGCCAGGGTTTCACTGGGTGACTTTGGGCAAGTCACATGTTCTCAGCTTCGGAACAATCCTCTGAGCAATTCTTGCCAAGAAAACCACATGATAGGGTTGCCATAAGTTGGAAATGACTTGAAGACCCACAACAACAACATCCCAACATGAAGAAGTTTGGAATATATCTTCCCCATGGTTCATATGTTATGCTATCTGGAGACACTTAAAAAGGTGAGAGTGGCTGAGCTTTAGGATACTGCTGCATCTTTTTAGATTGTAAGCCTGAGGGCAGGGAACCGTCTAATTAAAAAGACTGTATGTACAGCGCTGTGCAAATTTACAGCGCTTTATAAATAAAGGTTAATAATAATAATAATAATAATAATAATAATAATAATAATAATGTAGTTTCTGACCAAACTAAAATGTGCTGGATGGAGTCATGCAAATAGCAAAAGCTTTCATTCTTAACAGCTGGCTCAACAGAAGCAAAACCCAGCACCATAAATGCTGGGGAGTAAGACAAACAAGATGGCAGGGGAAAAGAAGGGAGGAATAACTGGACCAATGAAAAGGCACTGCTGTGTTTAAGGGCTATATAGCCCCAAAATGTTAGATACATTAGTCTGGCCAACTTTCTTCAGTGCAGGTAACAATAGTGGGACACTAGCCTCTCTCATATGCTTACCACAAGCACAACATATGTCATATGACAAATACTAAGGTACACAGGGCAACAGAAAGGTGAGCATAAAAAAATTAGGGTCATGTTAGGTCATCCATACACATATACCAACGCTGTGAATTTGTTTGAATCTAAATTCTTGAATCAACTAAGACTTGGGAAATAATTCATCCCTGCTCTAACTATGTGACTTGTGAATAGATCATTATGCTCCCTTGCAAAAGGCAAGTTTTATATAAATATCTTAGTATTACACAAACCTGGATGGCAGACCACCAATGAATACCAGGTGTTGTGGGCTATATTTCAGAATAAGGAATTGGCAAAACCACCTCAGAGTACTCCTTGCCTAAAAAAACCCTACAAAATTCATGAGGTCACCATAAGTCAGCAGGGGACTTGAAGCCACATACATACACATATACCCAAATTTACTGTTCTCAGTACACAAAGAACTCTTCTCATTGTTACCATCATTAAATAAACTGATAACTTGATTAAAAAGCAAAATAAAATAAAATAAAAATTAAAAAAATTCAATCTTTCCTTTAGAGAAGCAGCTTCAAGTCAGCTGCCCACCTGCTCCTGCTGCTCATACAAACTCCACTGCGGCATACTAAGAACAGGCCAGATCTGCTTGTTATTTCCAGTCTCTGAGTCACTTCTGGTCAGCCCCAAGCTATATTTAGATCGAAAATTTCTGAATGTTCTGCCTGGAAAAGCTGAATAGTAACTCCAGGGAGAAAGTCACTCTGTTTTGAACTAATATTTATTATCATTATTCTTATTCTTATTATTCTTTATTTATATAGTGCTGTAGATTTACACAGTGCTGTACATAAAAACAATAAATATTAAAGAGTAAACCTGCCTATGGCGTACAATATGAAGAAAATCAACTCATTTGAAATATGGTGCTGGAGAAGAGTTCTATGAATACCACAGAGTACAAAAAAGACAAATAGATGGGTCCTAGAGAAAATGAAGTCTGAACTCTCCCTCGGAGCCAAGTTGACTAAATTGAGACTGTCATACATCATGAGAACACAGGACTCACTAGAAAGGACAATAATGTTTGGTAAGGAAAAGGAAGCAGGAAAAGAGGAAAACCCTATCAATGGTTCCCAAACTCTGGTCCTTTAGATGTTGTGCTGGAGAAATGGATACTGAGGAGCCAGAGAAGGGGCCTTCAGAGGCAGGCCCAGTACCAACTGCCCTTCCCAGCAGCTACAAAAGAGGAGCCAGAGGAGCTCCCAAGCGTCCTTTCCAACCCGCTTCAAATCGCCAACCATGGTATATGGAAGAACTTAGGAAGATGAAGTGGGTTGGACAACGACTAGAATGTGCTTGGCGAAAATCTCGACTCTTATCTGACAGGATTCAGCATAGGAAGTTTCTTTGCTCCTATAAAGAGGCAATACATGCAGCGCGTAATTCTTTCTCCTCAGGTTCCTCCTGTACCTGAGGAGCCGAGTCCTCCTCCTCGTCCTAAAAGTCCTCCTCGTGGCTGGCCATGACACAGACAGGAGCGCCTGTTATCAGCTCTGGCTGATACACCAGCTGCACCCTTTCCTGGAAGTAAGGGACCTAGAAACTGTAATGCATGCACTGTTAACCTCACAACTCAATTTCTGCAATGCACTCTACATAGGGCTACCCTTGTACCTAATCCGGGAACTACAGTTAGTAGAAAACAGGCTGATCACTGGTAAAACTAGAAGTGATCATATTACACCTATTCTGAAATGTCTTTACTGGCTGCCTATTGGCTTCCAGGCGCAGTACAAGGTGTTGGTGATTACCTTTAAAGCCCTACATGGCTTGGGTCCAACCTATATAAGGGATCGCCTACTTCCGTACAATCCGCCCAGCACCCTCAGGTCCTCTGGGACGAATATATTACAACCCATAAAACCAGACTAACAGCAACCTTCCAGAGGATATTCTCCACTGCCGTCCCAGACTATGGAACGCCTTGCCAGAGCAGATCCGTCAAATAACCAACCTAGATAGCTTCAAAAAAGCTGTCAAGACAGATCTCTTCTGGCAGGCCTTCCCAGAATAGTTCAATCTAATTTCTGTACTTTCCCTACTTTATGTAACCACTGCCTCTACTAGAAAATTGCTGTCATTTAAACAGGTTGAATTTTTAAACTGTATTGTTTTTAATCATGTTTTAAAGGGAGGGTCAGTTTATTTTTTGAAAGCATGTATTATTCCACTATATTCTAGTCATGTAAGTCACCTTGATAGCTGCAGCAGAAAGGCAGGGTATAAGAATGAAGTTTATTTGTTATTTATTACTATGGACTGCTAAAAGGACGAATAAATGGAGTACATCAAGTCTGAACTCTTCCTAGACACCAAGATGACTAAACTGAGATTGTCATACTGAGAAGACACAAGTCACTAGAAACGACAACAATCCTTCGGTAAGGTAGAAGGCAGCAGGAAATGAAGAAGACCACATTTCAGATGGATAAGACTCAATCAAGGAAGCCAAGGCCCTGAGTCTGCAAGAAGTGAGCAGGGCTGCTGATGGGAGACTTGACGGGTTTCTCATTCATGAGGTTGCTAAGTCAACAATTTACCTTCTCAGGATTATATGGCAGAAGTGTTAAAGAAACAGCATCTAATCGTTATCTAGCACTCCTTCTAGAATTTGCCAGGGTCACTCAAATGTTTCATCAATCTACTAAAATAATTTCTGCATTGCTAAAGTAATGCAGGCATCAAGACATTTTTGTTTTTTGCTGAGGTGTTAGTCCCCCCCCCATACAATTAACTCCTGTTCTCTCAGAGACTGTTGAGCAACTACTCATATAATGGATATAATCCACAAGGCATTTAAAAATCAGTATCGCTGCAGCTTAGATATATATATTTCGCTGGAACCATAGAGAACAACCAGAATAAATGATTCAGAAATTACAGCCTAACAAGTTTTCTATCAAGCTGCAATGCATTTTGACTGCAATTGGAACTTAACTACAGTGCAAGAGATTACTAGGAAGATTTTAAAAGTTAAATTTGTTTATCATGGTCACAGGAACAAGATGATGATGTAAAAAAGCCTTTTCTGATGACACAGTTGCAGAGAATTTAAGCAACAAAGGAAGAGCATTTGTATGCACAGATGAGAAACAGATGTGTCTGTGCCTTCAAGTCACCTATCAGCTTATGGTGACACCATAAATTTCATGAAGTTTTCTTAGGCAAGAAATACACAGGGATGGTTCCTCAAAGAAAGAAGGCTGGTTCCTTCCTCCGAAATATAGATCCTGTGTGATCTTGGAAGCTAAGGAGAGTTAGCCCAGGCTACTGTGTGGATGGGAGACTGCCAATGAATATCAGGTGCTGTAGGCTACACGTCAAAGGAACAAACTGGCAAAATCACCTCTGAGTATTCCTTGCCTAAGAAAACCCTATGAAATTCATGGAGTCAACATAAGTCGACAGGGAGCTTGAAGGCCCACGTGCAAATATATATGTATGTGTGTGTGCGTGCGCCCATATACAGAGAAACTGATATTAGTTCTTAAACTGTGGAGCTGTAAAGATAACATGAATGCCTGGCCTCAAGTCTCAAACCCAGTCAAGACTCTGCCATCTTCATAAAGTCTGAAGAGTACAAGCTAAGCAAGGAGAAGCTCCTGCCTGAAACTTATAGCTCCTTGAAACCTTGCTGGTGCTGTGGTGGATTCTAAGTAAGCCTTGGCCTGGTTAAAAGAATTTAAGTTTCCCTTTGTTATCCTGTAAATCTTACTTCATATGATTGTTTGGGATGGGGGTAGGGACTGAAAGAACTGAAATCTTTCTGCATCTATCCTGAACTATTTTTGGGTCCAGCTTCTGCAATTACTCTAGAGACAGATTACATGGACAAAAATTTCAGGCACAAAATATGACAAGCATGACTGTACACTGCAGCTCTGAACCATCATTCAATGTGCACATGTATGACTTTTTAATCTTCTAGAATATGGCCACATAGCCTGAAAAAACCACACCAAAAAACAAACAAACCAACACTTCTTAATCTGTTTTAAAAGTGTAATTCTATGCATGTTTATTCCTTAAGAAGTCCCAACTATTATCTAGCTAAATCCTGATCGTTTTTATGTACCTTCAAGTCATTTCTGACTTATGGCACCTCTAAGACAACACTATCATGGGATTTTCTTGTCAGAGGGGGTTTGCCTTTGTCATCCTCTCAGGCTGAGCATTTGTGACTTGCCCAAGACCATGGCCAAATGGAGACTCGAACACTGGCCTCAAGAGTTGTAGTCCAACAATCAAACCACTACACCATGCTGGATCTCAGTTAAATCCTGGATTGCAGCCTAATTCTCTCAAACCCTCAAATGAATGTAAAAGGTAACCACAAAAAATACTCCTTTGATTGCAAACTAATCTTACATAATCAGTGAATCAATAAACCTCTGGATTTCACTTCTCAGAAATACTGTCACAACACAGAGATGGACAAGAAAGGTATATGTATGCTAGTTTCTGAAAAAGCTTCAAATAAGCTGAAAGTAATGTTCTAAAATGTTCCACCTCAAACAGCAGGTGGTCAATATTGATACCATCTCGACTAAGGTGTTAAGACTAGTAATCCATCATATCTGATGTGTGCTCTGAAGTCTTCCAAATTAGAGTCATTAGATATCACAGGTGGTCTTAGCAGCGAGGTTAGTTATAGGATATGCTCTAAATATAGCTCTTGTTAAGAGAGATTTATTGAATGCAACAGACACCACTACTATATGTGCAGGCTGCTAGTAGAGTGGTAGTAGTCTGAGGTTGACAATGTTACCTGGACAACCTATGAAAACAAAAACTTGGAAAGGAGATGATTCGTTTTTAATAATCAAGACTAAGTGACATAGCAAGGGCAGGGATAACACAGAGGTGTAAAGCAGTTAATATAAACAGACTGCTGACTGAGTGCCTATTAGGAAAGTACTGCACAAAGAACAAGGCAAGTGAAACCAAGAGGACAAAAATCATCTGCAGGCAGGCAACCTGTGTGCTCCTTCATGGGAACAAGCCAAGAGACTAGCTTACTAGTCTTCTGATAAAAAATTCACTCTGCAACTTTCTGCAGCAATGAAAAGTTAAAAACAAAAAAGAAAAAAGGTTGGGTTCCTCTTATCTGATATTCCAAAATCCAAAATACTCCAAAATCGAAAACTGTTCACATGGATGACTGAGAGACACTTTTGCTTTCCAGTGGTTCAGTCTACACAAACCTCATTTCATGCACAAAATTATTAAAATTATTCTGCAGAAAATTATCTTCAGAATATGTGTATAAGGTGCATACAAAACATAAATTTCATGCTTAGATTTGGGTTCCATCTCCAAGATATCTCATTATGCATATGCAAATACAGTATTCAAAAATCTGAAAAAAATCTGAAATCCCAAACACTTCTTGTTCCAAGCATTTTGGATAAGGGAGATTCAACCTGTACTGTGGAAAACTTGTTTTCACAGTGAAACATGTTGGCAGTAGTCTGAAGAATGAGCATGAAATACGGTACTTATATAAACCAAGCAGGAAGAGAAAGCAAAGTAACTGTTGCTAAGATTAGTTATGCTCTTAAAAGCTAAAAGTCTGAATAGTCAGGAAAGTGGCAGGAAAACAGATCATGTAGTTCTAAGATCAAGAGGGAAGCCAGGTTGTTTTCCAAATGATGAAGAGGCCTTCAAAGAAATGGCCAGGCACCAGCAGTTTTTCCAAATTATCAATGCTATGGAGTTCTGGGAACTGTAGTTTTGTGAGATATTTAGTCTTCTCTGTCAGAGAGGGTTTGATCAGGTTTTGACAGGCTATAGTGAGTCTGAATAATTGTTTCTTTGCAGACAGGTTGTTGATGTTGTTGTGTGCCTTCAAATCATTTCCAACTTCTAGAGAACCTAAAGTGAACCTATCACAGGGTTTTTCTTGGAAAGATTTGTTCAGAGGTGGTTTGCCTTTGCTATCCTCTGAGGCTGAGAGAGTGTGATGTGCCCAAGGTCACCCAGTGGGCTTCCATGGCCAAACCAGGATACAAACCCTAGCCTCCAGAGTCACAGTCCAATACTCATACAAATACATCATGCCGGCTCTTTTTTTAGACAGATACTCAGGAAGTATACTTAAGCTGCATCTGTGCTGCAGAAACAATCCAGTGTGTCACCACTGCTATGGAATTCTGGGATTTGTAGTTTGTTGTGGCACCAGCCCTCTCTAACAGAAAAGGCTAAATGCCTCACAAAACCACAATGCCCAGAATTCCACAACAATGAGTCATGCCAGTTAAAGTGGTGTCAAACTGGATTATTTCTGCAGTGAAGATGCAACCTTAGTTAAGCAATGCTTGGACAAAAGAAATTAAAAAACAGTACAGGGTATTACCAACAGTTGGCTCGAGAGGGCACCAGTTCAGGCTAGTAAAGAAAATGTGAAACGAGACTGGAGCGAAGGAGCCAAGCATGCAAGCAAGAACATTAGACTTCCGACATGTCATGATGTGAAGGTTAATGCCGTCCACCTGCCTCTCTCAAACTAAAACTAAAGGGATCGCTCAGCTTCTTGCAGATGCCTATTATGAGCAAGGGTTCATGTAAATTCAAGGATTTTATGATTGACTGACAGGTACTGTAAAGCATGGTTTTAATTAGCAAGATGGAATTTGTAAGAGAGATGGTGCTTCCAAGATCCATATTGAACTACAGAATGTTTTCCAGATGCAAAAGCACTTGCTTCTGCATATGTTTTAATGTTCACTGACCTCCTTTCAGTTATAAATTATAAATAATACTGTGCACTATTTAGTTTTCAGCTGCAGTTTTAAGTATCTATGTTATGTTAATAGGGCAATACTGTATGATGAACTACATTAATTAAACAGTAGATAAAAAGGAGGAAGCAAAGAAGAGAAAAAAGGGAATGTGGTAGAATAATATGGTTTCTTCTTTGAAAACTTGAACAGCAGATAATTTCCCTTTTGGGTGGCTTGCAATTGATGCTGCCGGAATGATATCACAAATCATACCTCCCTGTGAATGAATAAGCTAAATTTCTATCACAGATGAACCTTCTGTTTACCCATTTAGATAAATATAATACATGTAGCCTTCAGCTAATTGTGAATTAATGCAGAACCAGTAAAACAGGGATTGATGGCCCTTTTAAGATCAGCAGAAAAATAAGGCTACCATGTACAGTATTTTTATATAATGCAACACTAGGGCAATACACACTTTTTTGCTCATGCCTGCATTATAGTATTATTAATATTTACTATGGTCAATATACTTGCTTCATTCTGCAGTCAATTTTGTAAATATTGCATAATGTTTAGTAATCGTGGTAGCCATGGGGCATTCACATCAACATTGCTCCTTCCTTTTAAATTAATCTGGAATACATTCTAATCCTGCAGCTCAGTTTTCATTGCCAATACTATATTTAGCATCACCACAGCCATCCTTTTATACAAAGTCTCATGTTAATTTTGTCTGCTCTAGTTGCCAAGTGGGGGCAATTGGCTTACACAGTGGAAACCTCTTAGAGAGTGCTGAGTTCACTATTAAGCGGTATAGAAATGGAAATGCTATTGCTATTATTATTAAATAAATGGGAAAATCTGGAGCCCTCTGTTTCTGCACCATGGTGGCAGTCTGCACAGGCGTCCTACTGGGCCTCCATCCTGAGGTCAGAATGTGGTGCCCAACATGTGATTGTCACTGGCCACCTTGTTCTGGCCCCAGAAGTGAGCAACTTATGCCAGTGTCAGATGCATTGGGTGGCCCAGTGGGATGTCCATGCAGACAGCCACTGAAGCACAAAAACAGAGGCCAAGGTAATTTGGGGGAGGGGGGGAGCAGGGCAGGGCAGCTTTGGGCAAAAATAAGAAAAGGCACAGCCTCTGGGGAGACAGAAGACAACCTAAAGATTAGGCTACAACAGCTTTAATAAAAAGCCACATAATGTGGACCATTACTGGAATGACATCAGCATTATCAGCAACATGTCAGGGTGCCTTAGAGGTCAAGGATAGGGACATATTGGCCCATTCCACACGGCGTAAAGTACATCCCCAGGACGTACTAGGGTTAGGAAAGGGCGTGCTTTACGCATGCCCCTAACCCTAGTACATCCTGGAGATGTACAAAATGGTGGCGCCTGTTCTACACGGGCGCCGGCATCTTGACGTCGTGGATGCCTAGCATCCGCACATCACGTGGCACTAATGATGTCGCGAGTGCGCCATTGGCACCTTGTGGCATCATTAGCACACCACAACAAGAAGCGCCATTTGGGGGCTTCTTTTTTGCGGCGCAGAGGAGCCTCGCGGTTTGGCCACTGAGGCTCCTCCACGCAGCAAATGAAGGCGCAGGCAGACTGCCCATTTTGGGCAGTGTGTAACGCGTCATTGATATCTAAAATGAGGATATAGAAAGGGGAGCAAGGCTATGGAGTGTTTTGAAGATAAAGAGTAGGAAATGGTGCTTGATCTGGAAAACTGTAGTTTCAAGCACTCTTAAACCTCAAATCCAGGCTCACACTATCTTTTTCTACAGAACCTGCACTTTTCAAAAAGTTAAATGCAACCTAGAATTATTACATTTTAAAGTTTATGTAGAAATACTGACTCAACAAATAATTTAACATCAGCAATAAGTTCAATAAAAAGCAATCAATAATACTGCAAAAGAATAGCAAATCAAATGAAAACAAGTGAAGATAATAAATCAAAAGGGCAGGTATATTGAGAATTCCTGCATGGCAGTTGGACTAGATGGCGCTTGAGGCCTCTTCCAACTCTACGATTCTATGATTCTATGTATACAAAGGAGGGATAAACAGGGTACAGATTATCCAATTGTACACAACCTGAGGGTTACAGTTAGCACATGTTATGTCAGAAACTGAAACTAGGTTTGCAAGTCTTCTTATCTAGCTTGCTGAGTTCTCAGAAAGGTTTTGCTTCTCAGATAAAGGTACTGTGCTCTGATGATGGAGGAAGCCACCAGGCCTCTGCTCCCATAGCTAGACTGCTATCTCTGCAATATAGAACCACAGATTCACAGAGCTGGAAGGGACCCCAAGGGCTAGCCAATCAAAAACCCTGGCAGGCAGGAAGACACAATCAAAGCACCCCCAACAGCCAACCTCTGTTTAGAAACTTCCAAAGAAGCAGACTCCAGCACTCTCAGAGGGAATGTGTTCCATGGTTGAACAGTTCTTACTGTCAGGAAGTTCTTCCTAATGTTGAGGTGGAATCTCTTTTCCTGTACTTTGAATCCATCACTCTGGGTCCTATTCTCTAGTACAGTGCACCTGTGTCATATGCGGGCGCATTATACGCTGCTTTCAGCATATGCTGAAAGCAGCACAGGAAGGAGCAGCGGCGTGCACCGGAAGAAACAATGGCACACGCATGCCACCACCGCAAGCATGAGCCCATTACTTGTAATGGGGCTCAAGCATACATGTTATTTCTCTTATGCAGTTGTGTTTGTTCCGGAACGGATCCCCGCGTAAAAGAAGGGCACACTGTATGGGCTAGAGTTCATGGAAAAGGCGAGATCCAAAGTAACAGGTAGCATCTCACAAATGTTCTGGGATATTGTTTTAAGCATAAAGGATGGCAAGGGCACAGTTGTCTGAAGAAGCAGGAGCTGCTCGGATGGTTGAAAGTTGAAGAGAAGCAAAGTTCATGGGATGGAAAGTATCAGGACATAACTTTGGTAATAAGTGAGATGCAGGGAGAGCAGGCTGGATGTAAGTGTGGCTATGAAGTCAGCAGCCAAATCTAAAGAAGGGCATCTTGTTCTAATCACAAAGGGAGCAAGAGTGCTAGATAAGTTATAAGGAAAAACCGCAGTAGTCTAGATGAAAGATGACTGGGATGTGGACCACAGCTTTCACTAAGAGAGGAAGAGAAGGGCCAAGTTTTTGCAGTGTTGTAAAGGATGTAGCAACACATCTTACCAAGCGATTCAGTATGGAAACAAAAGAGAGCAGTTTCCAAAAGGCAAAACCATTGCTACATTTGGTAACATTGCTAATGGGTAAGGAAAAATGATACGAGAAAGTTCATATGTTTTCTTTATGAGACATTTAGGCTTTTTCCACTGAGGAGGAGAGAGCAGAATGTCAAAGCAGAGAAAGTAAAGAGACATGTAACAGGAAATGTAGTTGAAGCACAAAGTTTTCTATGCTTGACAAGAGGAAAGCTGGTTGCCTGCAACACAGGAAGCTGAATTCCCCACATCACAACAGACTATTCATCATCTCCTGCTAGATCTCAGTACTGCGAGAGGGATTCAAAGTGAATTTGCTCTGGAGTAACAACAATACTAGTTCCAGTACAGTATAGAATCATCATAATTCAGATTCTCCATATTACTCTGAGACCCTAGCTTCAAACTATTCCCATGAGATTCAGCGGTGCAACTTGTAGCTAACCATAGACAAACATTTGCTTCTAAAGAAATTCCAGTAATCACAGAGGAACATTCTTCTAAGCACGTTTGTTTAGGATACACCAGAAAGATGAAAAATGTTTTGTCTTTTGCTTGTCCACTTGGCAGAAGTCCACTGGCTGCCATCCAAAGTGCAAAAACAATGCCCTCTTCTTGCTACCCAGGCCCGGACCTTGTAATTCAGGTTGTACAGGAATAGGAATGACATTCATCTTTCCTGACTATCATCTCAACTACCATCTTTTCTGAGTAATTCTTACTGCTTGTCATGCAACTTCACTCCCAGAGTTCATTTTTGTAAGTGAAAACATTAAGAAACAGATGTGGAGAGGATTCCCCCCCCCCCATTTTTTCCTCTGGAAAATTTTCCAGGTTGGAAAATGTATTAACCGACATTTATCATATATCTATATAGATTTATCCATAGTTGTCTGAGCAGCCGATCATATTAGATGGGCTAAATATAAGATATGAACTTCAAATTATTTTTCCATGGAAACAAGCACTGACAACCTCTAGCCCTCAAAGAAAATACTAAGAACACTGCTACCCTCCTTGCTTCTCAGTGAGTCACAAATACAAGCAGCCAAGACAAAATGTGGCAAGTTTCCTGTGCCCACAGAACCACATCCATCCTTTAGTGAAACAAAACGTTCAACTAGTTGTACTGAATTAGGTTTTTCTCAACTCATAGTGTAGAGAGCTTGTGAGCGAAACTGAGAGTGCTACAGTTATGCCTCATGAAAAGAAATTCAACCTGATGCAAAATATATCAGATACAGTACTCATTTGACACATGTCCTAAAAACAAGGGTTTTTTTCAGTTGCAGTAATTTTCATTACAATGAAATAATTTCCATTTGAAGTTTTGAATGTATCTGAATGTAACGTTTAAACCAATCATGCTAAATCATAAAAATTATTTAGATTTCTACTTTTTCTGAAAATTTACAATTGGTAATAAGCATCCCAAGACTTAGTTTGCCATTGCCTTCCTTTGAGGTCGAGAGAATGTGACTTACCCAAGATTACCCAGCGGGGTTCCATTGCAGATTGAGGATTTGAAGCCTAGTCTCCCAGAGCCTACAGGCCACTAATCTATTCAGAGTAGTGTAGTCATCTGAGCACTGGGCTACAACTCTGAATATTAGGGTTCAGTTCTCCACTCAGCCATGGAAATGCACTGGGTGACCTTGGTCAAGCCATACACTCTCGGCCCCCAAATCCCCCATAGGTTCACTTTAGTCGGAAACTACTTAAAGGCACACAAAACAGAAACAAAAACACATCCCAAGACTGCCAACAGGAAGAAATTAAAATATATAGCATCCAGGGACGCTTTGGTACTCCTGATGCAGCAGGAGCTAAGTCGAACTGACAGACTCTAAAAAATGGAGTGGGCCAGATGCCAGAAGGCCACAGTAGAGACCCATGAATGCACTTTGCTCACTCATGTGCTAGAAAATGTAGAGGCCTTACAACTGTTTTCATAGTGGAGGGACAACTGTCATAACAGAAGGGTTAGTCATCAAATTCACACAAAATGGAAGTCGGGGAATTTAAATCTGTTGCTCCTTCCATCTTCTGAACATTTTACCATGTCAATCAGTTTGCAGACAATTACTTTCTGTGGTACTGTGCTGTCTTTCAGCAGACCAAGTCCATTTCTAGGGAGGTATTTAGTAATGCTAATCCCCCTCCCACCACAGCAAAAAAAATCAATTCATCAGTACCTGATGGAGGCATCAAGAACCAATTCTACCTTGTCTAGCTTTCCTTCTGAGAAAATTGAATGACATTTTGACAGAGGTTGCAAAGGGGATTGCAAATGGTACTGTTGAATTTGATTAATCCTGTCTTAAACTCAACACCAAACTAAAATGCAATGTGCTTATTTGTTCTACCTGTAAGGATGAAAGTAACCTGAAATAAGCACTTTCAGTTTTTTATAACCTTCCCAGCTACCCTCATAAAGAAAATATTTTGAACATCAGGCTCTAAATGGTATTGGACAATTTTGTCATAAAGAGCTAAATCCAAAGTCAGTTCTCATTAAAACAGACCCAATGAATGAATGCTATTTGCCAGTCACCCACTTATCTAAGTCCCATTATATAAGCATACTCTAGTTGAAGTAATCTTGTATGTAGCCAGTGGTGAACCTATGAAATTCATGGAGTTGCCATAAGTAGAAAAGTGACTGTGGTCCAAAACACATTGCAGAAATAATCCAGTTTGAGACCGCTTTAACTGCCCTGGCTCAATGCTAGGAAATTCTGGGAACTGTAGTTTTGTGAGACATTTAGTCTTCTCTTTCAGAGAGCTCTGGTGTAACAATAGACTACAATTCCCAGGAGTCCCTAGCACTGAGCCAGGGCAGTTAAAGCAGTCTCAAACTGGATTATTTCTGCAGTGCGTTTTGGACCTAGAAGTCACACACATAACATAATAGAAATAGTAGGATAAGAGCCAGCATGTTGTAGTGATTTGAGTGTTGGGTTAGGCTCTGGGAGACTAGGGTTCAAATCACCACTCAGCCATTGGGTAACTCTGAACAAGTTGCATTCTGGGAGGCAAAGACAAACCTCCTCTAAAGCAATCTTGCCAAAAAAACTCTATGTTAGGGTCACCGTATGTTCGAAATGACTTGAAGGCACACAACAACAAAAATAGTAGGAAAACTTCTTAATTATAATAGCAGGAAGCTGTAATGCAAAACGGATGTACCAGATCCCTATTTATCCACTCCAAGTCATGTAAAAAATTATGATGCAATTAAGTTCACATTATCTTGATAGAAATAAAAATCACTTTTAAATTAAAACAAGTATTAATATATCTGATTATAGGATTGCAATCAAAAAGGAAATCCCACTGAAATCTCTTGAACACATTTCTAAGTAAGGAGAACTGAGCACTGTATTTTACCCCATTTTTCTACCACAAAAAACCATGCAGCCCAATGATGTTCATAAGCAGCATTCAACTTCACAAAAATGGAGATTTCATCTTGCTTGAATATGCTGCAGAGGACATGCTTTTTATCCTAAAATTAGAAGTCATTTGAAGAGTTACTAAGATGCCAAATTGGGGGCATTTTAAAATTAGCCTTCTGAAGTGGCATTTTTTTTTATTATTTCCCAAATTAAAATTGTAAACGCAGTTGGGAAGCTTTTCATTCAGGAAATGAATGAATTCAGCCAGGAAGGAGCTACTTTCTAAATATGAAATGCCACATGAGGCATAAAAATCAGATCTATCCGTTTTGGGCTGACTTATAACATTTCTATAAAGGATGTTTGTGCATTTTTAAGTACTGTATGTTCAAAATTATTTCACACTTCATTAGCTAGTCCCATAGTTTACCATTCATCCTCAACTCCCCCAGCCACTCAACTAAACAGTGTGTTTGGACAGGAACGCAGAAAGTGTATTTAACAGCCAGGTTAACCCATGAGCAAATGGGGAAAACAGACACACTCATTTTAAATGAACAAAAGAGGTAGCTTTTATTTAAGGCCATTTATATTCAAGTCATAGAAGGGAATCCTAAAAAGAAGCCTACATTTTTTTTCTGTAGAAATTCAGGAAAGAAAAGACCTCAACCCCTCAAAATGTATGTCCCAAATGTAAGATGAGTGTTAAATCCATTTTGCAGAAAAATATTCAGCTGATAAAACCTCTCTGGCAGCTGTACTTAAGTCAAACTGAAGATGTGTGACAATATACTTAGTCTATTTGGAGATGATACACTTAAGTCTACGTGGCTAAAGATAACCATTGTAAGGCAAACATTTATTTGGGAGCAAACCCAGTGATGTCATTAAACAAGCTTTGGACAAAACATTTATGAACCACACAGCTCAAGAGACAGCATTTATAAGCCACACAGAGATCTTTTTTGCAACTACCTTTCTACAACCATGCTGCTATTGTGTGCCTCCAAGTGATTTTCAACTTATGGTAACCCTAAGGTTACCATATCACAAACCTATCATGCCACTGGCATCCTCTGAGACTGAGAGAGAGTGACTTGCCCAAAGTCACCCAGTAGATTTCATGGCTCAGCAGGGATTTGACCCATGGTCTCCAGAATCATGGTCCAACACTCAAACCACTACACCATGGGGTCTTTCTCCACAACCATAACCCATAAGCCATTTTAAAAACCAAGAGTCTAAAGCAACCCAAATCTGACAGTCCTTAGCACTTTAACTTTGAGACCCAAATCAACAAGAACAGAAGGAGAAACACAAAGACAAACAGGGCTTCATCAATGAGAAAAGGAAAAACCATCATTCAATGGTGTTTTGTTGTTGTTGTGAGCCTTCAAGTAATTTCCAACTTATGACAACTCTCAGGTGATCTTATCATGGGGTTTTCTAGCAGTTTTCTTCTTAGGGGTGTTTGCCATTGTGTTCCCTCAAAGCTGAGAAAGTGTGACTAGCCCAGGATCACTTGGTGCATTTTGATGTCTGAGTGGGGAATCAAACCCTAGTCTCCAGACTCATAGTCCAACACTGAAAGCACTACACTATACTATGGGGTCTACCCACACGTAAGTGTTCACAGCAAGGGTGGGCAAACCTGTAACAGGCCTTAGTTTTTTGTGGGGGAGTTTCAGACTGTGAGGCCATGTTGTAGAAGAGTATATTCCTGATGTTTCATCAGCAGCTGTGGCTGGCTTCTTCAAATCTTTTCTCTGAAGATACCAGCCACAGCTGCTGATGAAATGTCAAGAATAAACTCTTCTAGAACACGGCCTCACAGCCTGAAAAAACCCACCAAAACCTATGGATGACGGCCGTGAAAGCATTTGACTTCACAGTGGGCAAAGTGTTGCACTCAAGGCCTTTTTGTGGCCTTTGACTCCTCCAGATTTCCCAGACCACCCTTACTTTCCAAAACCAGCAATGGTCCTATGGCAAAACATGTGGCTCCAAAAGGATTCAAGGGACTGAAAAAAAAAACCCCAAACTCACCGCAGCTGGCCACCTCCAAGAAACCATCCTACAGCAGAAGACAAAGACTTTCTGCAAGGATTGTTTACCTCCCCCATTCTGCCCCTCCAGAAGAAGAGAGGCTGAAAATACCACTTTTTCTATGGTATATCCAGGGGTACCTGTGTTGGCCTTGTAGCAAGGTATCCTAACAACCAATATCCACAAAAGAGTGATTGGGCCAAGCAAAACGTACAAAATAAGATGTTGCAATTTTGCATTTTGTGTTGGCCCTAGTCACCCGCTGGGGTTTGGTTTCAGGACCCCCATGGATACCAAAACCTGTGGATGTTCAAGTCCCATTATATACAAAGGGGTAATATAATGGTGTCTCTTGTATAAAATGGCAAAATCAAGATTTGCTTTTTGGAATTTATCTCTCTCTCTCTCTCATATATATATATATATATATATATATATATATAATGTTTCAATCCATGGATGGTTGAATCCATGGATCTGGAGGGCCAACTGTATTGCTGTTTTGTGGATTTTGCATTTGACTGTACTTTTCTGTAGCATGAGGAACGCAAGCCACAGGGCACTGGCATGTATTCCTCCTGCCTTAGGGCTAAACCTGGCCTCAGTCCCCAAATGGAGTAAAACCAAAGGAATGAATGGGAGTGGATTAGTCATCCTTCACACAAGTCTCATTCCTTCCCCTAAAGCTGGAAACTTGGCTGTACAGCAAAGGGTGTGTAGTAGCCAGTGGTTTGAGTTTGGGACTATGATTGCAGACAACAGGGTTCAAATCCCTTGTCAGTCATGTAAAGCCACTGGGGAACAAGTCACACTCTCTCAGCCTCACGGCAATGGCAACCTCCTCTGAGTAAACTTGCCAAGAAACCCCTTGATAGGGTTGCCATAAACTGGAAACGACTTGAAGGCATACCATCTTCACCACCACAGGGAATATCATCATCATCATCATCATCATCGATTTGCATCCAGTTTTCCCTGAATATTTAAGCATAACAATTTTAACAATTGTAACATAACAATTTTAATCACCATTTATTTATTTATTTATTTGCATCCAGCTCCCCCCCCCACTATTTAATTTTAACTGTAATTGTTTTAACCATTTTAACATAAATTTAAGCGTTATCATTATTTATTTATATCCAGCTTTCCCCCACAAATATTTAAGTTTTAACCATAACAATTTAAGCATGATGATAATAATAATAATAATAATAATAATAATAATAATAATAATAATTTATCTGTCCCTAGCTCCCCCTAAATATTTTAATTTTAACCATAATAATTTTAACATAAGAATGTTAAGCATAATAATAATAACAACAACAATACTAATAATGTATTTGCATCCAGCTTCCCCCCCAAACACACACACTGAAAATAATAACAATAAAAAACCCCATTGGGGCTCAGAGCTGTTTCCAACCTAAAAGAATAAATCCAATTATACAATTACAATTACATAACCCTAGGCAGCCACAGGGGCAGAGAGGGAACAGCAGTGGCAGGGAACCAGGGAAGAAGAAGGAAGGGAGGAGAAACGGTCCTGGGTTCTAATCCTGCGGGGCGGAGGCTGACCCACCCGACGATGGAGACCACTGCGGCGGCCACCACCAGGTAGTTGGTCTGGTAGTAGAGGAGGTTGCTGACCACCCTGTTGTTCCACTTGGAGATGTCCTTGAAGTCCGGGACGGCGAAGCGGTCGTGGCCCGGGACGAAGTCGTCCCAGGAGCGGAGCGGGGCCACTTGCACCTCCATCCTCCTCGCCTCTCTCTCTCTCTCTCTCTCTCTGTGTCTCTCTGCAGCAGAGGAAGGAACAGGGCCGGGCTAAAAAAAAAGACGGGGCGGCGGCCGACGCACAACTGCAGCAACCCTTCACGCTGCTCGTCGTCTTTGCGGTTGCCTGCACAACCAGCCCCAGAGGAGTGAGGCGGGAGGGCGCGCTTTGGTTTTATTTCCTCTTCAGCCCAGAGACTGAGACCCTCCTTTAATTCCAGGGGAATGAATGCCCTACCTTTTCAGCCTTTCTCTGCAGGAGGAATCCCTACCCGAAAGAGGACATGCTAAAACAAATGGCAGTACTTGCCCACCACAGGGGACATTTGGGGAATATTTGCCCATAGGGAATCACGGGAGAACACTTGCACCATAGAAAATAATTGAAGAATGATTGCCCATAGAGGAAACCATACTTGCCCATAAGAAATTATTAGAGAACACTTGCTATGGGCAGGTATTTTCCAATTATTCTCTATGGGCAAGTATGGTTTCTCTCTTGGCAAGTACTGTCATTTGTCCTCCATTTTTGAACAAGACTAAGAAGCATGAATTTAACAACAAGAGAACAACACACAGATTAATATGGAAATCACTTCTTCCAACCCAGAGCCACACACACACACATATATATATATACACACCCCACTCTCTTCCGTGCCAGCATTCTCTGAAGATGCCAGCCACAGATGGAGGTGAAATGTCAAGAATAAACTCTTCCAGAACATGGCCACGTAGCCTGAAAACCCCACGAAAAACTAAGCATGAATTTACATTGATACGAGTGGGTGGGTGTTTTTTAAGTGTTTATGTGGTATATACTGTCCTACAGTTTTTCTTGAATTTCCTACATTCATCATGTTCTACATTACCTAGTGGTCCCCAAACTGTCCCTTTAAGAGATTTTGGACTTCAGCTCCCAGAAGCCTCAGCCACATTGGCCAATAGTCTGGGATTCTGGGAGTTGAAGTTCAAAATCTCTCACAGGGCAGTTTGGGGGCCACTGTATGACCACCCTGTCCATTCCTGCTTTCACTTTTTGGAGAAAAGGGAAGGGAAACCAACAAGGTTTATGCGCCTTCAAGTTGCCCCCAGACTTATGCTGACTCCTTGGATTTCATAGGGTTTGCTGCCTCTCTTGTTGTGCCTTCAAGTCATTTCTGACTTATGGTGACCCTAAGGCAAACCTATCATGGGTTTTTTCTTGGAAAGATTTGTTCAGAGGGGTTTGCCACTGCCTTCCCCTGAGGCTGAGAGTGTGTGACTTGCCCAAGGCCCTGCTCTCCAGAGTCATAGTCCAACAACACTCAAACCACTACAGACACTGGCTCTTAACAGCAATAGTTTAGAGTTGATAAGTTTTAGTCAATGGATAAAGGAAAGCTATAAAATATCCAGTTCTACAGCCAACAAAATGAAAACTATGCTATGCTGGCAGCTCCAGCCAAATGCTGTCGCCTATATTTTAAAAGGAAGGAACTGGTAAAAACCACCTCTGAATATTCCTTGCCTAAGAAAACCCTAGGAAATTAATGGGGTTGCCATAAGTAAATAGATTACTTATGGTGCACAAACACAAACACAAGATCTAAATAGGATTTGGCTCAATGTGTACTTTGAATGGGATTGCTTATGCTCTGGTCCCGGCAAACCTCTCCATCAGCACAACCTGGCTGAGAGCAGAGCACAGAAAACAAGTTTCATGCCGAAAGTGACCGGAGATAGTAGATAACGGAGTTACTTTCTTTATTATTATTATTTAATTTTCCCAGGTTTAGTATGATGGAGCTACGACACCTAAAGTGGCGTCAAACTGCATTATTTCTAGTGTAGATGTCCCCTTGGGGTTGGACTTAATTCCTTCCCCCACTATAATCCCTTTTTCCTTGTTAAATTTATTTTGTGACCCCGAGGGCAGAGATCTATCATATCAACTAAGTGTAAACCAACCTGGCTCAATGGTATGAAATTCTAGGATTTGTAGTTCTGTGACATATTTAGCCTTCTCTGTTAGACAACTCTGTTGCCACAACAAACTACAAATCCCAGGATTCCACAGCATGCAGGAACAGCAGTCAAAGCGGTGTCAAAGTGGTTTATTTCTGCAGTGCAGATGCAGCCTTAAATGAAATAACTGATAAATGCTGGGAGAGTACACTAAGGACCAAAACACACTGCAGAAATAATCCAGTTTGAGACTGCTTCAACTGCTCTGGCTCAGTGCTAGGGGATTCTGGGAACTGTAGTTCTGGGAAACATTGAGCCTTCTCTGTCAGAGAGAGCGCTGGCGCCACAATAAACTACAACTCCCAGGATTCCCTAGCACTGAGCCAGGACTCTTAAAGTGGTCTCAAGCTGGAATATTTCTGCAGTGTGTTTTGGACCTGATGCTGTGAGGGGAGGTTGCTTGTGGTGGGGAGCTGCGTACATTCCTTTCTGCCCATTATGGCTACCATGGTGACCTGGTTCTCTAAAACTGGGCAGCAGCACCTGCAGCAACCATCGAGTACATTCCGACCAGAGCGTCTCCCTGAGCCTACGTCATCAGCGAGCGACGCTCTAGCTTCCCACCGCCGCTCTCTATGGCCCCCTGGAGGCTTCCTGGCGGACACCTCAGAGCCAGAGAACAGAGGACTCAGTCACTTCGGGGTCCCAATTTAAAATGCCTGCCCCATTGCAAAGAAATGGGCCAGGGAACATTAGAAGTGTTCAAAAACAGCCAAAAAACGTATATCTATAGATTCCAGAACGCAAAGCTTGATTTCCCCCATTTTATATAATCATAAGAAATAAAATCATCATTATTATTATTATTAGGGACACCATTTCACTATGTTATTGTATTTAATGCCACTGGAGCATCCATGGATTTTGGTATCCGCTGGGGATCTTGGAACCAAACCATTGCAGATTATCAAGGATCTGCTGTATCTACAGTTCTAAAATCCTAAAATACCAAAACGCTCTGCAGAAACCATTCAGTTTGAGACCGCTTTAACTGCCCTGGCTCAGTGTTAGGGAAACCTGGGAATTGTAGTTTATTTACACTGTAGATGGCTTTCCTCTGGTTGAGTGATCACGTTGCTTGAAAACTCATAACAGCAACCAAAATCCCCTGCAAAAATTCAACATGTGTGTGTGTGTGTGTGTGTTCCAGAAATCAAACCATGATTTTTTCCATTTTATATAAGGGACACCATTTTATTATGCTATTGTATTTAATGGCATGGGAGCCTCTATAGAGTTTGCTGTCCATGGAGGGTCCTGGAACTAAACCTCAGCAGATACTGAGGGCCTGCTATATCTGGTGTCCTAAAATCCCAAGGGCCCATTATGGATGGGTTCCCTCTTGTTGCGTGATCACGCTCCTTGGAAGCTCATAACAACCAAAATCCTCTGCAAAGAGAAAGCCCTCATGTGTGGCAGACAGTCCACGCCACACTGGACTGTCTGCAGCCTTTATGTATAGTTTTCTTGGATGGATGCCCCACACACGGATTGTCAGTTTCCCATTGGTATGGTGAAAGCTGGACAGTGAAGAAGAAGAAGGAAGGGAATCAACTCCTTTGAGCTGTAGTGCTGGAGAAGAGTGCTGAGGATCCTGTGGAAAGCCAGAAAGACAAACAAATGTGTCCTGGAACAGATCAAGCCTGACTGAACTCCCCCTAGACGCCAGGCTGATCAAACAGGCTGCCCTACTATGGCCACATCATGCAAAGAGATGACTCACTAGAAAAGACAATAATGCTGTGAAAGATAGAAGGTAGTAGAAAGAAAGGAAGGCTACATGCCAGATGGATAGGCTCAATAATAGAGGCCACAGGTCTGAACCTACAGGGCCTAAGCAGAGCAGTGGAGAGCAGGGGTTCTTGGGATACCTCTCATACACCATGAGTTAAGACTGACTTGAGGGAGATTAACAACAAAAACAAAATGGGAACTCTTTAACTATAGGGTGACTTCTCTTGTCCCTGGTAATAGTGGACAATTATGGCAACCCTACATGACCAGAGGTGGTCCTCCTTTTCTAGGACCTGGCCTCCATCCCAGCCTTCTGTCCAGGTGGGATTCCAAAAGGCCCTCCATCCTGAGCATGAATTCAAGGATGAAATGTTAGTCTGTACAATCACTCTGCAGAGAGATCTTGTAGCACCTTTGAGACTAACTGAAAGAAAGAAGCTGGCAACATGAGCTTTCCTAGGATTGTCTACTTCCTCAGATGCAGTTGGATATAATAACGACGATAATGATGATAACATAGAGATCTTGTAGCACCTTTGAGACTGACTGAAAGAAAAGTTGGCAGCATGCGCTCTCGTAGACTTCAGTCGACTGTACTTCCTGAGATGCAGTTGGATACAATAATGATAATACTAATAATAATGTAGAGAGATCTTGTAGCACCTTTGAGACTAACTGAAAGAAAGAAGCTGGCAACATGAGCTTTCCTAGGTTTAAGGAAGTAGGCTGAAGTCTATGAAAGCTCATGCTGCCAACTCCTTTCTTGCAGTCAGTCTCAAAATGTGCTACAAGATCTCTATCATCATCATCATTACAACCAACTGCATCTGAGGAAGTAGACTGAAGTCTAGGAGAGCTGCCAACTTCTTTCCTTCAGTGAGTCTCAAAGGTGCTACAAGATCTCTCTACATCATCATCATCATCATCTTCAACTGAATCTGAGGAAGCAGACTGAAGCCTAGAAAAGGCCCTGCTGCCAACTCCTTTCTTTCAGTGAGTCCCAAAGGAGCTACAAGATCTGTATTTATTAAAGATCTTGAGACTGACTGAAAGGTAAGTCTACTTCCTCCAGATGCAGTTGGATATAATGATGATAATAATGATTGTAGGGAGGTCTTGTCGCACCTTTGAGACTGACTGAAAGAAAGAAGCTGGCAGCAGGAGCTTTCATAGGCTTAAGGCAGCAGACAGAGACACATACTGAGAAGAATGAGCTTATAGGGTTATATTAAGGTTGTGTGTGTCAAATGGGAACCGGAAGTGAAGGCCGCGGCCCTTTTTAGCCACCTCTAAGTGCCATAAATAGAGGAATAGGAGGAGGAGGAGGGACAAAATGGCGGCCTGAAGCGGAGGCGGGTTTTATGGTGCCAATGCCGCGGTGCATTGTGGGGAGGCCGGGCGGGAGGAGGAAGGGCGATGGCGGACGGCGGCGAGGAGGAGCCGTAAGTACCCTGGCGTCCGGTGGCGGCTCCCTCCCGGCCTCCCTCCCTCCGCGGCCCCTGCCCCGCCGCCTCCGCCTCCGCCACCCGAGGCGGGCGCGGCCACTGACCCTTCTTTTACTCTCTCTGGCTGTTTAGGGAGAAGAAAAGAAGGAGGCTAGAGGAGGAACAGCAGCGGCGGCAAAGGCAGAGGCAGAGGCAGCGCTGCCTGGCGGGAGAGAGGAGGCAGAGAGAGACGGGGGAAGGGTAAGGGAAGGAAGGGCACGGAGAACGGCAAGCACGCGAGGGAAGAGACTCGGATGCAGACACATTGGAGAGATAAACCGGTTTGGAAGCGCTTTCAGGCATTGTTTCACTCCTTGCTATGGAATTCTGGGAGTTGGAGTTTGTTGTGGGGCCCAGAGCGGAGCACAACAAACTCCAACTCCCAGAATTCCATAGCCAAGAGCCAGACAAAGAGTCAAAGCGCATCCAAACCGGGTTATCACTCCAATATGGATGCAGCCCAGGCTCTTCTACATCATTGGGTCTCCTTGACAAGATTTGTTCAGAGCTGGTCTGAGAGAGTGTGGCTTGTCCAAGGTTTCCTCATGGGTTCCCCTATGGCCGAGACAGGATTCGAACCCTGGTCTTCAGAGTCACACCTGGCTCTTCAGTCGTTTGGGTGGAGGTAGGTAGGTAGGTAGGGATGTAGCAGATTAATTGAAAAACCAGAATTATAACCAGGTTTACTATAGGGAGACCCAGAGCCGGTTGGGAAGGAAGACAAGTGTGCACCCAAATCACTAGGGCCCACATTTCAAAGTACGGGTAGATTGGGGGGGATGTCCCAAATTCTATGTTATTTCCAATTATTACTATTAGGGAGCTTTAGCCTGGAGAATGTTTATGTTTAGCTTGGAGAAGAGAAGGTTAAGGGGTGATATGATAGCCCTGTTTAAGTATTTGAAGGGTTGTCACATTGCAGATTGACCCAGAACAATGGGGATGCACCATCAGAGGACCGCCGTAAAGCTGCAGTGGCCCTTCCAAGGCGCAAAAAGCTGCTTTTTGTGGCTCCTTTTTGTGCCCAGGAATGTCTAGATGGGGGCTGTGGTGTGTGGTTGCTGCAGCCCCAATCTGGCAAAAATGGAGGCAGCTGCAGACTTCCCCTAAGACTCTGGAGACCAGGGTTTGAATCCCCAGCCGACCATGGGAACCCATTGGAGGACTTGATCAAGTCACATTCTCAGCGCTATGGGAAGGCAAACCCCATCTGAACAGATCTCACCAAGAAAACCTTAGGATAGGGCTACCGTAAGTTGAAGTTGTAATAATAATAATAATAATTTTTTATTTATATAAAACAACCACACACAAAAGAGCAGAATAGTTAGTGAAATTTAAGTCCATCCCTTCATGTTGTGTTTCCAGGCTGTGTGCTTCTTTGAAGTGGGCTGGGACTATACCATCCAGTACACCATTTAAAGGAGAAACTCAGGTTTACTTCACATGAGAAACGAACAAACCCTTTTCTGTCAAGAGAGTATTCAAAAAAAAACCAAATCCACACAATTTAAAACAATACAAAACGTTAAACTAATTTTGGGGGGGTTACTATGGATCCAGAACTTTTCATTCCCTGGCTTGTTGCTTGAAAACCCAGGCAGACTATTTTGCCAGATGCCTGAGCTGCCATCTCATGCATACTGCCTTGGTCATAAATCAGATGATGTAATTTATTTTATAATTAGCCAACCCCTTCCAACAGGTTCCTAACACAACTTTCAGAAAACTAACTGAAATAAAGCACAGTTAAAAGAAACATGTCAGGAACCAGAGTATAAGAGAGCACTGTAATCACAACTATAGTAATATTTTGGAGATTAAATGAGGAGGCTCTTTGATCAACTCTTCTAAAGTTTAAAATTAGGAATGGAGAGTATGAGCCCTTCCTGATGATCTTGGTCTGCCTTTCACATCATCCTTCTTATTGGCATTGGCAATTGATGCTTGGAAATGCAGCCCAACAACATCTGGAGTGCTAGAGAGGGCCAGTTTTTCTGCATTCAGTGGTGGAAATTGCTTCCCTTAAGGAGACTGGAGAATCTACGTAATTTGAAGGTAAATGTCCCATTGGATACAAAATCACATGGAGTGTGTTACACACTTATCATAAAATCATGACATTGCACATTTGGTAGGGACCAAAAGGGCAATTAAGTCCACTCCCTGCCAGTGCAAGAACTCACAGTTTATATCAAATACAGATTAGATGGTTGCTAGCTAATACGTGAATCGACTATAGCAACTGATAAGACTCTGACATGACAGAAGCAAATGCCTTGCATGTAACTCTTCGTTTAGATTTTTTAAAAGGGCATTCTTGCATCTAAAACGTTGCTTAAAGCGAGTCACAGTATCTCCTGACTGAATTGTCAAGCAAATTAGTGTATATTGATTTCTAATGTACAGTAGTTTCCTCTGATTGTCTAAAGACATACACTAGTTTTCTATCTATCTCCTACTTTCAGTCAACTTATCAAAATCAAGTTAGTGAACTGTTTCTTTTCCTTCCTCTGCCCCACTCTCTATCTACTGCATATTCTATCTGTGAAGCCAGAAATAGATGACTGCACTTTTAAAAAATATGCTTGCTTTTCACTTACTCTTTAGAAAATAATTCCTTGAATTATTTGTCCAGGGAACACAAACCCGTGTCTTCAGGATGTCATTGTTTAAGGGCAGCAACTATATCCTTTACATTGTAAGAGTATCTTAATAATTTTTTGTATAGAGTGAAATTCTTCTTAATGGAGAATACATTATTTGTGTGAAATGGTTGTCATATTAATGCCTAGTTGGTAGTGCTGACCCAAATATTTCATATATTTCCTGTAAATAAAATAAAATTCATCAATAAAATTGCTGATTATGGTTTGTATGAGAAATACTCCCTGCAGTGCCAAAGGAAAGTCTTGGGTTTGTAGAGACACTATTGTTCTTGTGTGTGTTTGTGTTGTTCTTTTTTTGTACTGGTTTTTTGCAGCTGAATTTCTGTGTTCTGTGCAGAATGGCTGTTGATGGTGGGTGTGGGGACAATGGAGACTGGGAAGGTCGCTGGAACCATGTAAAGAAGTTCCTCGAGCGATCTGGACCATTCACACACCCTGATTTCGAGCCAGGCACTCAAGTGAGAAATGGTTATTTTAAATACATATGTGTGTAGTATTGTGTTGCAAACTGTTGTGAACACTTCTGTCTGTCTGTATTCATTAATGAGCAAGACTACAAATTTCTGAAATTAACTGAATACTGTAATTTTCTTTATTACTGTCTTGCATACTGAAGCATGCATAAAGGGTAGCTATAGATGCTGAAAGCTTTAGAGAACCTCTAGAATATTTCATATAAGGAAGAGGGAATTCTGGTAATTAGCTACATTGTGAATTAGTGTATATGACACAGTGTAAGAATTAGAAAGATGATGGCGGGTTACAAACCGCCATTAAAGTACGGACTCAGTCCGTACTGGGGTTAGGAAGGTGCGGTGCTTCCGCAACCCCCTAACCCTAGTACGGACTGAGTCCGTACAAAATGGCGGCTCCCTTTCCACAAGGGGGCCGCCATGACGACGTCACGACTGCGCCGCTTCTACACGGGGCGGGGCGGACGTGATGCCGTCGGTCCGCGCTAGGGCGCCCTTTCCGCAGACCAGGAAGGAGCTCCGTTTCGGAGCTCCTTCCTGGTTTGCGGCGGCGCTTTGCTTCGCTGGGCGCAGCCTTCAGACGGCTGCGCCAAGCGAAGCAATGGAGAAAGGGGCCAAGCGGCCCCTTTCTCCTTCTCCCTGCCGCCACGGGGTGTCCTTGGGGCTTGAAGCCCCAGGGACACCCCTTTTCAGGCTGCGGGGAAGCAGTGTTTTGCTGCTTCCCCGCAGCCTGAAAAGCGGCGGATCGGGGCCTCAGCGGCTGCCATTCTGGCAGCTGAGGCCCTGATACACTGGGGAAAGGGGCGGGTGCAGCCCGCCCCAAATGGGCGGTCTATAACCCGCTGATGTCAAACTGTTTATCTTAGATTTGTGATATACATAATGCCTGTTTATAACTGGGTAGATTGCCATAGATAGATAGATAGATAGATAGATAGTTCAATGTTTGACATAACTGTAATGACACCTGGTTTAGGAGACGGGTGCTTATTATGGAATTGTTATCCCTCCATCCGCTCTCCATATGCATGCATACCAGTTGTTCCAACTTGTGTGGTGAGATTATTATTTGCATCCATCATTTTAATTTGAGTTAAAATTATATTCACAAAAGATATGGTCCAAATGTAAGCCTGTATACCTGGTTACAAGTCTTTTACTCAGTGGGTCTTTATGTTGAATAGATAGCTACACATCTACATTGATCCAGGAGTGGGCAACCCTCAGATGGTTTGGATTACAGATTTTTGGACCGTTGTTCAAGCCAGCTGGAATTGTATTCAATTTGGGAATTGGTGGGAATTTTATTCAAAAGGTTTAGGAGGGTGCCAGGTTGCCAATCCCTGTATTATGTAGATGTGACAGGCCAATAGATATACAGTATATATAGTCTGATTCTCACTGCATAAAATAGTAGTTTAAGAAGTCAAGCTAGCAGTAATGTATGTTAAATTTTGAATACACAGTTGGCCCTCCATTTTCACGGGGGATTCGTTCTGGACACACGCACCCACAAAAATAGAGACTCGTACATATTCAAGCCCCACAGCTTGAATGGGGCACATGCCTGCAAGTGTGTGGGGGGGGGCGTACCTCATTGAGAATAATGGAGGTTTCCACTACGTGAATAATCAAGAATTTAGATCTTAAGTCCGCGAGAAAGGAGGGGCAACTGTATTTTGTTTTGCGTTGACCACATTAATGTCCTTCCATGTACATTTGATTTATTTTTTAAAAAAAACCCCACAACACTCAGATTATTACTTGGCAGTGCAGATTTAACCTGTACTAATCAAATAAAGATCAGTGCTGCCACAACGTAAATACTAATTTATACTGAATTATTTTGCTTACGACCTTTTTAAACATTGAAGTGTTATGCAGTATGTTCGTGCCACTGTCTTAACTAGAAATCTATTTTTTCCTTGTTTTCAACAAACTGTTTGTCTTGGTTCTTTACAGCCTCTTGACTTTCTGTTAAACACGTGTAAAGTTCTAGTTATTGGAGCAGGAGGATTAGGATGTGAACTCCTGAAAAATCTGGTAACAGCTTCATTTTTCTTTCTTGAAAGCCTGTCCTATTCACACAGGAGATGTTGGGTTTGCCTGCCTTTCTTTGCATATTAAACTGTACAGACTCATTATTGGGTTTAATATTCTCATACATAAAATCATATTAACAATTTCCTTTAGCAACTGAGTCATAGCAGACTATATTCACCATTGAAAACAAATACAAAATTGTAATGAACAAATGGTTTACTTAACATATACCCAGTTCTGCAGCCTTTTCAAACCTATAGAGGTATGCCAAAATCTCAGTATTCTGTGCTGAATCATCTTGGTGGTAGGCCCAATACCTTCAAAATACTATGTTTTGAGAATACGACAATCTTACAAAGTGGGTCTTAGTTTTGTAGCCATTTTCTATAAAGGAGAAATCTTGCCTAAAAATTTAAATCAACATACTATTCTTACTAATAGAAAACAGGTAATCATGGATAAATCTTTTACTGGGCCTTTCTCATTAGATTTATAGCTAATTCTTGCTCATCTCACTTACTAAGCACAGGGATACACCTTAACTATGATTTAAATCAGTGACAGAATTTTATAAAGCCATAATGTTATTTGCTCATATCATGACTAGTCCCATGAGGAAAAGATGCCACAATTGTAAAAAGAAGTAGAAATTACAAAAACATTTTAGGGGTTGTAGAAAGCCTTGATATATGCCTAGTAATAAAGGTGTTCTGTGGTTAGTGCAGTACTATACTTTGCTACTTATGCTTTGAATTGAATGGGAGGTAATAAGGAAGGAAGAGAATAGACCTTATACTTCTAATTTATACTGTTCCATATAATAAATGTGTATGTGCATTAAGTCATTTGTATGGAATGTTTTCCTCTTGTTCTCTCAGTCTGTTTCATCAACTTGGATCCAAAGGTGCCTTGCATGAACATAGCATCAGTTTCATTAGAACAAGGCATACCTGCTTAATTTGTATGATTTCTCATCAAGCCTACCCCTACTTCCACACCCCACACTATTCTTGAAGGTTTTCTGACATTCTAGAAATGGTGAAGAACCAGGAAAGTGCTATTGTGCAAGTGGAATTTCACTTGTCCTTTACTGGATTCATTCCAGATAGCATAGAACATGATGAGATTAATAAGATGAATATCTAACATACTTGCAAAAGGAAAACTAAGGCCTGTTACAGACTGCCAAAATAAAGCTGCTTCGGGTCTCTTTGGAGGTATGCTGTTTAAATGATGCATACATCCTAAGAATCAGGAAGCTGCACCAAAGCTGCACTCCAGTGCTTAGGAATGGAGTGTGGCTTTGGCGCGACCTCCGGACTCTTAGGACCCATGCATCATTTAAATAGCATACCTCCGAAGAGACCCGAAGCAGCTTTATTTTGGCAGTCTGTAACAGGCCTAAGTTTCTGGCAGTGTTGATGGTTTTTAAATCTAATACACTAGATAGTTTTAATTTACAGATTGTGTGAGAGATCTCTTAAAGAGGCATCAATGTTTTCTGAAATATTTCCGGGTTCTCTTTAAGCTGTTCTCTTGTTTGTCTTTCATTAAATTCTGCTTGTCTTTAATTGTCTTGTGCTTCTTAAACTGGCAAGCAGCTTTACTCAGGACCATTGAATCTGGCTTGCTGTTTCTTTGGACCTTGTAGGAAACATATAACACACAATTCTCCTGTAGCTTTGCCAGCTTGTGAGTCTTTCTCTTCTGACCTCTTCTTGACTAAAATTTGTATGATTATTGAGAATGATCAAGTGCCTTCCATTCTATTTGGCAATGTTAGGTTATCATAAATCAGAAATGACTTCAAGGCACACAATAATAAAAATCAATATTAGATTCTTCAAACTAGTACTTTTTTCCATTTCCACTTTCATCAGTGCACATATGCATTGTGTAGACTAGTAAAGGTAAAGAAAAATAAAAGTGTGACTGAAATGTAGAGATGTGAAGGCCTGTGGAAAAATTACAGTAGAAAAAAAACACATTGTTGTCTGTGTTTTTCCTGAATCCTGTTAAAATAAAATATTCCATTTTCTTCCTTTTAAATTTTTTCTTGTTTTCCCCCCAGTTTTATTCCATTTTTCCTGTGTCTGTAACTTTCCTCCTTTGCCCTTTTCCATCATTGCATGACCACACTAGTGGTGGGAAGTTTGGTCCCTGTAATTGTTCATACAGAGGCAGACTACAGACTAAGAAATGGGTCCAGTGAAATAAATTCATTAGCATAGTTGAGTCATTTATGGCTGGCTGAAACTCATTTGACTTTGGGAAACATTTTCTGTAAAGCAATTGGGCTTCTAGAAAAAACGGTTTAGTACTAGATTGTAAGTTTGATATTAAGAGGAAAACACAAAATTTTAGCTGTTGTGATTGTTCCTTGTCTGTGCATTGTAAAAACCGGAACTACAAAATTTTAAATTCCAAAATTACTAATAATCACATAGTTGCTTCTCCTTAATACAATTCATAAACTGAATCAGGACTCCAGTCTGCGAGTGTATGTACTGTGACGCTGAAAGTTTAACGTCAATACTGGAAAGACATAAAAGCGCAATTTAGCGCAATTTAGAGCTGTTTGAATTTCACTAGGATGTAAGTGCTTTATATAATCTGCCTGGATGTTTTCCTAAAATGCATATAACAGATATTACAAACTTTTTTGGGGGGCTGCATTAGTAGAATCCTGTTCTAAGAAATGTATAGAACAGGCATCTCCAAACTTTTTGGACCAATGGTCACAGTTGGAATTTAGATGAAATATCATTGGCACCATTGCAAATATAGTTGCAAAAGGATAAGGTTTAAAGTTGTAGCTGTGATGAATGCAGCCAGTTCAATACATTTCAGAAGCTAACAAATGAGGCTAAAACACAGCTTGTTTGAGAACCAGAATGCAGTTTAGTTAGTGACCTGGTGAGCATAAGAGTAACATGTCTCACCTACAGCCGCTTGTTGCCACTTCTCATTTTCTTTGGGCCCACATGGGATCTTAGAGGTATTTAAGGAATGACGATAACAGATGGCTGCAAATCAAATGCTCCACATAGGCAACCAGGCTGTGTAAAAAGGGAAAGCAAGTTATATTGGTGAGTGCCATAATGTGGTGCCTATCAGGAGGTTTGTTGAATGCTAAATCTTCAGTGTTTCAAGTATTAGTATTTCTCAGCAACAACAAATTCAAATTTATATGTATGAAAAGATTATGATTTGTTTTTGTAATCTTGATTTCATTATCTATATAGGCTTTGTCTGGTTTTAGACAGATTCACGTAATTGATATGGACACTATTGATGTATCCAACCTGAATAGACAGTTTTTGTTTCGGTAAGTCACACATCTAAAATTTCTGTCCATGAAATGTGAATTGCAGCTGTCAACTTCAAGGAGCCCCTGCTCATTTCAATAAGACTTTCTGGAGATAGAGTTCCATGGATTGCATCTTTGTAAGAAAACTATGGCGCTGTATAGACGGGCCCTATCAGGCGCTGTCGTTACACATGAGGGGCGGCGCTTCCTGACACGCCTTGCCCCTTGCACGTAACGAGGGCATAAAAATGGCGGCGCCCTATAAACATGGATGCCATCATTTTGATGTGACAGACGCCTAGCGTCTGCATGTCTCGGTGCCTTCATGATAACGCAAGTGCACCATTGGTGTCTTGCGACATCATAATGATGCTGCAGAAAGAAGCCGCTTTTTGTGGCTTTTTGTTGTGTGAGGGAGCCGCGCGGTTTGTCCGCTGCGGCTCTCTTGCGCAACAAACAAGGGCAGCGGGAGACTGCCCTTTTGGGCAGTCTGTATCCCACCTATGTCATGACATTCCTAATAATAAACTAGCAGTTCACATTTATTCCACTCGTTTTACAAGTGTCTTCTCAAAATCTGCCTACATGAGGGCTAATCTTTCCACAGCCTGATTTGCCTGCTTCTCCTTTGTCTCTTCTCATCCCCATCACTGTCATGGACCTTTCTTTAGATATAGAACATATTTCATATCAGTCTCATTGGTGGTTCAGATGTGGAGGAGTGGGAAAGATAAACTTGTGGAGCTCTGTGTCTTCCATCTGCCAAAGTATGTATTAATTCAAATAGTGATCTGTGAAGAAAGCACAGGGCACTTTTGCCAATACAGTCCTTGATTCATGCAGTTTTAAAAAAATGCTTATGCCCATTGGACGCTTAGTGAATTTGTCTCTAATATCAGTTACTTGTCATCAGCTGTTAAATTCTAAAGTTCCAAGCTAGTGGATGGGGATGTATTTAGAAACAGAGAACTGAGAAGCAAAGTTTGCAAGAATTTTACTATGTAATTCTTTTTCTGAAGATGCCAGCCATAGGTGCTGGTGAAACATCAGGAATAAACTCTTCTAGAACCTGGCTACATAGCCTGAAAAACCCACAAAAAACCATCACTATGTAATCCTTTGAATCAGTCATTAGAGATCAATATCCATGAGTTGGGTGTAGATTTAGTCATACATTGAATAGACCCATTGAAATAAATTACACTTGGACTTCAGCAGATCTGGTTTAAATATAATTAAATTTGTCTTCAACCCAGTGATTATTAGCAATTCAGTCTCTTATGTCTTTTAAAGACAGAGCCACTTTGGGTGACTTTGGGGAGAAATGTGGCATATAAATGGAATAAATAATAAGAGAGAAGACATGGTGATATATTAAAAATTGTGAAAAGTGCAACTTCATGACCTCTTGTTTAAAACAATGATGTAATAGTTACAACACAATACTGTACTGACTGTAATTGATGTCAACAAGTTTTGATTTTACAGACCTAAGGATGTGGGAAGGCCTAAAGCAGAAGTTGCTGCTGAATTTCTAAACAACCGAATTCCCAATAGCGCTGTTGTTCCGTATCCTTTTATGAAAACATGACAACTTGGATTTATTCTTCTCATGTTTACTCATCTATGTTTCCTTGTGTTTTAGTTAGCTTGTTTTTTACATGGGCTAATCGCTAATAAAATAATGTGCTTGGGTTCCTTCAGAGAAATCAAAAGTGTCTTAAGTGTTAACGTGGACTTGAATATTTTTTAGAACTTGGTAAAAGTCTCTTTTTGTTACCTTCAAAGCCATTTTGTAGCATTAGCAAAGGCACATCTGCTACCTGGAAGGTGAATTTGCATAGTCAGTATTATGCAAATAAGATCCTGTTCTTTTCAGAGGTTTGTATGAATTTGATGAACACATTCCAAGTCACATGAGACTGCATTGTTTTTTGGTCTAGGTCTAGTGTGAAAATCCTTCGAGTTTGGGACCTTTTTGTAATCCTGTGATTATTCATTTATTAATTTATTTTAATTATTTACATTGTTTTAAATTTGTTGGATTTGCTTTATTGTATGCTACTCTGAAATCTCAGGATATAAACATTCAGAGTAGCATACAATAAAGCAAATCCAACAAATTTAAAACAATGTAAATAGTTAAAATAATTTTAATATTATAGCTTATAATAATGGAAATAAGGTGTTCTTAATACCTTAAAATCCTTTGCAATCATACCATTTTTAAAAAGTGATGGCTGACATAAATTTTGCACTGCAACAACATAATGCTTACCCTTATCATTTGAATGTAATACTTGCCTTGAATTTGTTTTGCTTGTTAAACCACATTAAAAATATTCCTCTATACAAAAATGGCAGAAGGCGTTGAGTGGTTTGGTGTGTGCTTAATGTATTGTTGAAACATTATCTTTAGAGTCTCATAAAGAATATTTTTCCCAAATATTTTTAGGTCCAAGATTGAATATTGTTCCATCTTAATTCTGCAGAGAATACAGAGCCTTTTGCAGATTAAAAAGTGAAATAACACAATAAGAACCTGAGCCAGCATTCTGTTTTATACCGTGGTTCACCATGCCTGATGGATATCCACAATCAATACATGAAGGCAGTAGTCTTTTTCTACTGTTTCTCCCAAACAACATTAGATAGGGTTAGTCCAAAATAGGCACTATTATTATGAGTGATTTTTGAAGTAATTCTTCCAGCTCTTGAAGGGCAATATTTTAGAGAATTTAGTAGCATTTTAAAAATTCTTTGTTGAGGACTGGATCTTTTGCTACGTCATTAGAGCATGACCTGTATACTCAGTTAGGTGTTATTTATGTTCTCATCAATTAACCTTAAGAAAATTCCTTTACGATAGCTTGCTTTCAGACATTACAAAAAGATTCAGGATCTGGATGACTCTTTTTATAGACGTAAGTTGTGGAAATAATTGTTTTATGTTTTCTCAAACTAGTTGAGAAGAATGTGACTATCCTTTCCTGAAAAACAGTTGGACAACTTGTTTTCTAGATTACTGCAGCTCTTCTCAGTCCTAGCCAACATAGCCAGTGATGAGGGATTGTGGGAGTTGTAGTGCAGGATGATCTGGAGGGACACAAGCTGTCCATGTTTACTGTGAAAGGAAGATAATGCTATGAATTCAACTCCCAGTTTATAAACTGAACTTACTTTATAAAATCAGTGGGACTATAGTATTTGATGTTGGAAAAAGTATTATTTCTATGTAACAATATTCATGTATTTATTCTAGAATTTCATATCATTGTATGTGGATTGGACTCAATAATTGCAAGAAGATGGATAAATGGCATGCTGGTAAATACTTTTGATAATTAAACAGTAATATTACTCAGTTCTTGCCAAATATGAGGTGAAGAATTCCACTTTACTGTTTACTAATCTGCAGATGAAATGCCTATCTGTATGTTGTTCACTGCATATGTGATTTGTCTTGGGTAAAAAAGTGAGGTGTCTTTGTATCCATCTCCCTTTCTGTCACAACATTTCAGAATAATTGACTGAAACTTTGGGTGAAAGTTTTAGCGTATCTTGATTAATCTTTTGGTAAAACTGTTAAAGGGTGTACTGCCATGTGGATTACCCTTCTTGTTCCTGTAATAAGATAGTTAAGAAATTTATACCAGAAATGCCTGAGAATGGGTATAGATGCCACCTCAATTCATACCGCAACATATCAAAGAAACAGAAGCAAAGCAAGGAAAAATACAGTAATAACAAAACAATGGGTACATAAGTATTAACTCAGGCATTACTGCCAATACAGTAGTCCCTTACTACCCATGGGGGATCTGTTCCAGATCCCCCCCCCCCCCGCAGATAGCAAAAAATGTGGGACCTTAAATTCCGTCTTTTCAGTGGACGTGCATGCCTCTTGCACCTGCATGCACAGCCATGTGCATGCATGCCCATTTAAAAAACTGGGATTTACTGTTTCACAGAACCTCAGATCCATGCATGGCAAGTCCACAGTTGGTATGGGTACTCTGAAGATGTTTGCAGAATTGAGTAGAACAAAGACAGACAGATACACACTGTTTGCCTTACTTGCCTATATTTTAGCACGCTACAGGAGACGATAGCTTTCTAAGGAAGCCACTTTTCCATCTGGTTGTTCTTTGAACTCATGTTTTTTCTTGCATGAAGTGATAGAAAAGGACCCTCTGGGAGACTATAGAAAATGGCCCTCTGGGAGACTCATGGAATTACACTTTCTGTCTGGGAAGACAGCAGACAAACAGTATTTTAAGCAGTAGAATAGAAAGGGATATTGCATGAATGTGAGGTTTTTTTTCCTCCTGATAAGGGATAATTTGCTATAAGATTTGCTTCTTGTTGTGTGTGCATTTTTTAGAACTGTAGAAACCTGGACCAAGCTCACTATATCAGTTCCTGTTACTGATTTTGGTAATTTAAGAGAGAACGTGAATACTGAAAGCTTAATGCTGTATCATTTTACCTAGATGCACAGAATGTGTCCTATCAAAGTCCTGTCTACTTGTTTGCACTTGCCTTGCAAAATTTGTGTAATGGTCATGACAGAATGTCATTCTAAAGTGACTTTCTGATTTTTCAGAATTACTTCTAATGTATTTTTTTGTTTTGAAGAAATCACAGTTTTTAATAAGCCCTATAGCCCTTGTAAAATTTTAGTTCATTCTTCTTTTAAGTAGCCTCCAACCACTGATTTCATTTCAATTTCTATTCATCAGAGACTGCATTAAATCACTCTTTTTCTACAACACATTTGGTTATTGTCAGAATTTATATTTGGGGCTAGCATACTTTGGTACAACTAGACCAAGGCCTCAAACAGATGGCCCAAAAGGGCTGCTGTCGGGCCATTCTGGGTGTGGGGTGTGCACATGACTCATGCCCCTAGATTGCTCTGAGGTCAAGCAGAGGCCACTCCAGGACCGCTCAACACAGCCCAAAACTGACCACGAAGTGAGTGGTTTCTTACTGCTCCTTTCTGTGGCCCATTGAGGACTGCAGTAGCGGGCGCCCTTGGGACCATGGCATCTGGTTGCTGCCGTCTGTGGGTGATTAGGGTGGGAGTGGACTCTGACTGCTTCTTTAACCTTGTCTGCTTCACCCCCAGATCAACACAGTGCTTTTAATATTTGAGCTGCCTTTGAAGAGCATTGGACAGTCCTAGTTTACTTGGCCATATATGAAAATTTACCGTATACTGTATACTTGTGTATAAGCTGATCTCATGTATAAGTCAAGGGCATTTTTGGGGGCCACAATCATGGATTTTGATATGACCCATGGATACGTTGAGGGTCCAACACTGGAGCATGTTACAATAGATCTAAAGGGGTCAAACAAAGCACCACTTCCCTCCCTACATCTCCCTCTCTGGACCCCTGGACACACACACTGTCTCTCTTCCCTTTACTAAATGCATCTCCAAGGCTCATGGCTTGCAAAACAGAGTAGAACTCCCCCACCTTCCCTTTACCAAAAGCATCTCCAAGGCTCATGGCTTACAAAAAGGGGTAGAACCCCCTCTTCTTCCCTTTACCAAAAGCATTTCCAAGGACCATGGCTTGCAAAACGGGGTAGAAACCCCCCTCTCTCTTCCCTTTACCAAAAGCATATCCAACCCCCCCTTTCTTCCCTTTACCACCAAGATTTCCAGGCTCATTGCTTGTAAAACAGGGTACAAACCTTTCTCTCTGCCCTTCACCCCCAGGATTTCCAAGCTCATGAATTGCAAGCCTGGGCATACTCTCTATCTGTGTCCCTTGCCTCAGCAGCTGTTTAATAGCTCTCGCTGCAAGGGAAGGCTGAGGGATAACAGAGAAAGAGAGAGAGAGAGGGAGGAGGAGGAGAACGCACCAGGACTCTAATGGGGAGCTATTTAAAGATCCCTGGCTCCAGAGGAAGGGTGGGCACTTTTTAAAGGAACTTTATAAGCATTATTAACCTATTGCCTCTATATAAATCTACCCATGATTTTGGAGTCCATTTTGGGACATAGATTTCTAGACTTATAGTCGAGTATATACGGTATGCACTTTCTCTAGAAGTCTTACTAGCTTTGGTGTTGTCTGACTCTGTCTTACTGTTTAGTTTTATAGTTAACAGTGTAAATTTGACCAAAAAAATGAATGGTTGACATTATGACCATTGTATTTCAAGATTTTTTAAAATTACATTATCTTAATGATGTAGATCTTCTCCATTTCTAGAAATGGCAGTCTGCCATATCGGTCAATAGCATCTCTTAAATGTCCTGATGCAAGACTAGATCTCCACTGTGTATATTTGCAGTATATTGCACAGCCACAATACATTTCTGTGCTACTTTGATATTGCATGTGGTAAACAAAAGGGGAAAAACTCCATAAGCCAAACATAGCTCTCTGGAGCTGAAGAACTTGGAAAGGGCTTGCTGGTTATGATCTTGTATTCCAGTACCAGTGGCTGAAATTGGCAGAGTGTACACTGAGTTGTGGGGAAGGGGAGCAATATAAGGGGTGGTGGTGGTGGTGATGATGATGATGATGATGATGATGATGATAATGATGATGATAATTTAACTGACTTCTGCAGTTTGAAAATAAATAAATTGCATAGAAATCTCTTAATGTTGAGTTTTGAAAGATAATATTTTAATGTAGGCTGCTTTGGCAACAGAACTGTCTCAGTTACTGATATAGTTATTTCAGACAATTCAAATTAAACATGAATGTTCCGTCCAGAAATTAAGTTCAGGAGCTAAGTGGTAGAGGGACTGGTCCTAATATAGTAAACTCTACTTTCCTCTGTAGATTTCACTTTTAAACTATGAAGATGGGGTGTTGGATCCAAGTTCCATTATACCTTTGATTGATGGCGGAACAGAAGGCTTTAAAGGAAACGCTCGTGTGATTATTCCTGGAATGACAGCTTGTATTGAATGTACTCTTGAACTTTATCCACCACAGGTAGCAAAAAAGAATTAAGTTATCAAAGGTTGGCCTCTCCTGTGTTAAAATTCATGTTAGAACATTTTAGGATTTGTTTCCATCAGGTAAATTTTCCAATGTGTACAATTGCTTCAATGCCTCGGCTACCAGAACACTGTATTGAGTATGTCCGGATATTGCAGTGGCCCAAGGAACAACCTTTTGGAGGTACTGTAATTAATAAGTTATTTAAACTTTCATCAAAATATAAAGTTGAACACAGTAGAGTCTCAATTGTCCGACATAAACAGGCGGGCTCATAGTCAGATAGCCAAAAATGTCAGATAATCAGGAGGGTCCAAGAAAAGCCTTGAAACTTGCCTTAATCGCTGGGAGGGAAGGCCTCGTGGTCTGCCTTCTCTAGCCCAGCATGTCTTCTTGCTCAAATCCATTGTCCCCAATGATGGTGTGCACGCACCCACGCCGCCATTGGAGACAAAAGTCCCTAGCCTCCCCTTCTCCCTTCCTCCTTCCTTCCCTCCCTCATTCCCTCCTCATCTTGTTCCTTCCCTCCTTCCTTGCTTACCTCTTGAGTCCTGTTTCCTCCGCGGGGGCTTTTGCCCCAGCTTGGGTGGGTGGGGGGGGGGGGGGAGTCTGCCGGGGCTAGGAGAGGGCCGAGGTTCCAAGCATCAAAGGAGAGGACTGGGCACTCGGCCAGAACTCCCTTTGGGCTGAGGAAAACCAAGCCACCGAGGAGAGGCCTGGGCCTCCCTTCGGGCTGAGGAATACCAAGCCGCGAAGGAGAGGACTGGGCACTCGGCCCAGGCCTCTTTTCAGCAGCTTGGTTTTCCTCAGCCCAAAGGGAGGCCACGGACTCCCTTCAGGCTGAGGAAAACCATGCCACGAAGGAAAAGACTGGGCAGAGCGTCCAGTCCTCTCCTTTGTGGCTTGGAACCTTGGCCCTCTCCCAGCCCCGGTAGACCCCCCCCCCCCCCCCCCCCAGCCAAGCCAGGGCAGAAGCTGCCGCAGAGGAAGCAGGACTCGGGAGGTAAGCAGGGAAGGAAGGAGGGAAGGAGACGGGGAGGGAACAAAGGAGTGAGGGAGGGAAGGAAGGAAGGAAGGAAGGAAGAAGGAGAATGGGGGAGGAAAGGGACCTTTGTCCCCAATGGCGGCGTGCCATTATCCGACATCCCATGCTTTGTGAACGTGCCGCACGAAGAAGCATGGGACGTCGGATAATCCAGAATGTCAGATGACCGAAGGACAGATAATTGAGACTCTACTATAATGTAAAAACCTTGTCCTGTGTCTTTTACATCCCTTGCTTAATGTGATTTATAGTAATTGTAGAACTCCGTCATTGTGTTATGACAGAAATGTTTATTGTATAGCCCTTAGACCATTTCAAAATAACGCTAAAACAAGTAAAACACACTATAAAATTCTATAGAAATTCTAAAGCAAATAGAAAAGAACTAAAATATAATAATAATAATAATAATAATAATAATAATAATAATAATAAATAATTTGTTTTATTTATATACTGCTATTCCAAAGATCATAGCGGTGAACAGCAAGTAAGCTAATTAGCAAGTAAGCTAATTTGCCCCCAACAGTCTGGGTACATGGACTGACTTCCTGATTCTCTAAATTGTCTGTTTGTAACAGAAATTACACTTCTTATTAAGCTGTATCCCCGAGTCTCTCAGCAATAAAATAAATAATGCGCTTGTAAAATGTATCTGCTAGTCACTCCTCTCTCAATGCTACTCCAAGTGTGATCTCTGGTGTGTACTAATATCCATTGTACATTTTTTTTTGCAGAAGGTGTGCCTCTGGATGGAGATGACCCAGAACACATACACTGGATTTTTGAAAAGTCTTTAGAAAGGGCATCACAATTTAATATTAAAGGTTTGACTTACAGGCTCACACAAGGTAAGATTCAGCAACCGTTGTATAGTTGATAGTACAATTGATCCCTAGTATAGTGGTGGCAAATACATCTAGCTTTTAGATCCCTCATTTAACATAAGAGCCATGCCAGATCACACCAGATGCTTATCTACTTCAAGATTCTGCTCCCACATTGCCCAACCATATTCTTATGGGAAAACATATTAGGTAGTTGCTGTTGGTACTACATCTGTAAATACTTTCCCTTAGATTTTTTCCGGTTTCTAAAGCAGTCTTGTGTGCCTTACCACTGTTAAACATTCTGTTATACAGAGAAATAATGTAATGATGTGTGGTATTTCCTCTCTCATTGCAGGAGTTGTGAAGCGGATCATTCCAGCAGTAGCTTCTACAAATGCTGTGATTGCAGGTGCAGTAATCTCAGAGTTCTTGATTCTAGTTACGTGCTTAAAAATTGAACTAGAGACCTCGCCTTAAAAGGGTCTTCTGTTCCTTTTATGTTTGACTATGTGTGAATGGAGCCATCTTATATATAAAAGGAATCAAGCTTTATAACACAGTGTTTATGCTTAGACAGCTTTAAGCCTAAATCCAGCTGTTTGTTCCAGTTCCAGTAAACCAAATCAATAATTGAAACCTAAGTTGGTGTTGACTTGCCAAATTACCATTGATTCAGTGAATCTGTTCTATTTGGGACTAACATATGGATTGGGCCTTACAAAAGCACATGCTGTAGCAACAAACTAGCTTCTAGCAACACAGGTTCAGATTCTATTAGCCTCTATTTCAGTATCTGATAAATTACAATTGCCACTGCTAATGGACTATCATCCATTGTTTCAAGTGAAATCAGTAAGCATTTGCTAATATCCAGGTCTTAGGAGTCTTTAAATGCATTACCAAACAACAACTTGGTTCTTGTGCATGATTCTGTAAATCGGATACTTGATTATCACCTTTCTCTCTTTAATGTTTAAATAGTGTTGGTTGTTCAACTGTCTCTGTTTCTCTCTAGCTATATGTGCCACTGAAGTCTTTAAAATAGCCACAAGGTAATTTACTTCCTAATTAAATATTTTTGCTCACTTGTTGTTTATAATAGCTAACAGAATTTTTTCATTACAGTGCATACATGCCTCTGAACAACTATTTAGTGTTCAATGATGTAGATGGACTATACACATACACATTTGAAGCTGAGAAGAAGGTTAGTGCTGCTTCAGAAAAAAAAATCTGATTTATTCTTGACCCACCTTGGCCTTAGTCTCCAGTACTGTTTCCCAGAACTCAAATAAAAGTGCAGTGTAGTGCTTTTTTGATAGGAACCCCAACTGTAGAAAACTCTTCTTAAACAGACAGAGGCACATTTTCAAGGGTCATTTGTGCTTTCAACTTAAAAAGTATTCATTGTATTATTCAATTCTTATTCAGAAATGAAAAGGATGATATTTGTTTTTGTAACAAATAAAAACTTATTGTGAAGATTCTTTCATTTGAACAGAACTCCAGAAAATAGATTAACTATTCCAGCCAGCCCTTGTGTTGCTTCATGCCAAATTATCTTCCTAGATCTCTCTTTTCTTCTTTGGCTTTTTTTGCCACAGGGAGTCAAGCAGCAGTAGTGACAAAAGTTCCCTTTCTCACTATGTAATAAAGGTTGAACATATATTCCACATGAAATAGTCACTGTGGATAAGTTAATTGCTATTTCGTGGGTCCCAGATCTGAGACCTAGTTCCTGGTTATTCTGAATATTTGATTATTTTTGTTTAGAATGCTAATGCATTACTTTTAAAAATTGGAATAAATTTTCAGCTTATTGATTATATAAGTGTAACTCTTGAACTTCAGGGCAATCTCTTTACCACCTTGATGACAAAATTAAAATCCAGGATTTGCCATTATTGATTTAAATCAAAATAAAGCTACCTGGCTTTTTATATTTCCTGGCATAGTGTTTCAAAAAGGTGAACAAAATGCAGATTGCACATAAATGCCATTTGGGGAAATTTCTTGTGTCTATTACATATCTCCGTGTGTTTTGTTTTTTGTTTTGATAGCTTGATGTAAATGACTTAAATGGCAAAGTTACTGACTTCTTCATTTGCAATCTCCCAGGAGAACTGCCTGGCTTGCAGCCAGCTTCCTCAAAACATAGAATTTTCTCCATCTGCTAAACTGCAGGAAGTCTTGGATTATTTGACCAACAGTGCTTCATTGTAAGTGACATGCTCTTCTGTTTATTTAAAATAATTGAACTAAGATTCTAGAAACATATTCTTGATAGAATTAGGGTAATGAAGATATGATTTTGGTTAGCGGTCTTACTAATTATTATTTGTCTTGTACAGGCAAATGAAATCTCCTGCAATAACAGCCACAGTGTATGGGAAAAATAAAACTCTTTATATACAGGTGAATAATGTATCTGACTAATTAAACTGTGTATTTCACTTTAAACGAAAGTATTATAAAGCATGTTTCTTCTTTTTTCCATCCCAGTCAGTAGCTTCAATTGAAGAACGAACAAGGGCAAATCTTTCAAAAACATTAAAAGGTAACAAACATTTTAAATGTATCTTGAAGCATATATTGTGTATATCATGTATAAGTTGTGGACAGGTTTGAGCGCCAAAATCTTGGGTTTTGATATGACCCGTCGATACGTTGAGGGTAAAATTTAATGGCATGTAACAAAGGATGTAATGGATGAAGCAAAGGAAAACAGTGCCAAAGAAATTACCATATATACTTGGTTTACTCTGAAATCTTAGCTCGACTTGTACACAAGGGAAGGTTTCAGGTTAAAAATCATGGATTTTGATATGGCCTGTGGATAAGTCAAAGATAAAATTTAGGAGGCTATAACAATGGATGGAAAGGGGGAAACACCACTTCTATGCCTCCTTCTCTGGACCTCTCATGACCACCTAACACCACTTCCAAGGTGCTGGAGAAGAAGATTTTAACATCAGATTGGGAAGGGAAAGAAGTGGAGTTAAAAGTGGTGTTTCTTTGATGGGAGAGAATGCTTTAAAATGGGATTGGGAAGCTCTTACACACACACAGGCATGAAGAGTGGGGAAGAGTTGGGCATCATGATGGTGCTTGTTTCAGGACTTTTCTAAGCAGTATTAGAGGTTTGACCAGTACTGTATATAAGTCAAACCAGGATTTTATGATCAGTTTGGGGGCATAAATTTCTTGACTTATAGTCCAGGATATATAGTACAAAATTACAGTAGGTCCCAATTCTGAAAGTAAACTGATAGTAACAGCAGTCATTCAGGCCAGAAACAGGGCTTAGCACCACCTCGGAACAAGTTGCCCTGTCGGTGGTCACCATTTTTCTGCCCAGGAATTCAAAAAGGTCAGAGGCCTCACTGCAGCGGAGAGAGTAGAGAGGGCCAGTATATCTTTTCGATTCTCCCAAAATGGACTAAGCTCTTGCCTTTTGCCATTCAGAGAAGGGGATGGTTTCTGTGTGTGTGTGTGTGTGTGTGTGTGTGTTAAGGTAAACTTTCTCAGCCTCAGAAGATGGCATTGGCAAGCCCTCTCTGGAGGGACCAGCCAAGAAAACCCCATGATAGGGTTGCCATAAGTCTGAAATGACTTGAAGACACAGCACCACCAACAACAAGGTACAGTACTTACATTGACCCACAGATAAGTCAACCCAGGGTTTTTAGGACAATTTTAAAGTAATATTTCTAGATTCATATGTGGATATATACAGTAACTTAGTTTTGAAACAGCTTAGTACACTGCTAATATGCACTGGCAAGGAAACTTAACTACCAGTTGCTTCCATACTATTTTAGAGGGAGTTGGTTTCTCTGTAATGATGTCATGTGGTGAACACCTGCGGAACTATACATTGTGTATTTTCACCATATCACTAAATGCTTATTCATCAGCCTAATTATCCCTAAAGATGTACATGGGGATGAACAGTACAGAGTAATGGCCATACTATTAAAGTTTGCTTGCAAACATGAGACAAAAGCTCGTGAAACAGAGAGCTGCATGCAAACTCAATCTAGGCACCTTTACATTGATGGTGTTTGTAGGGGATCAAAGAAATAGGTATGTGCCTAGTAATTTGTCTGTGAGAGTGATGGATCACATTCTGACAAGTGATGGAATCCAACAAAAGTGCACCATTAGATCCTAGGATTTGTGACTTCATGCATCTGAAGCATTGCTGCGCTGGCACCCTCCTTACTTTGCCAGATTTAATGAAAACACAGAACAAAGGTGACTCTTTAATTCACTCTCAATTCAAAGCTAGCTGATAGCTGTTCATATTAAAACTATAATTTGGATTATAGCATTAAGAACTAGAGGCAGGTTAATCCAGAATCCACAGCTTTCCTGGATATGACAAAGTATTAATTCAGTTATCTGAATTTTAATTTAAAGTTTTTATCAACAAATTGCCCTAATGCTTGCAAGCTAATGCTCCAGCTACTCTGGCTAAAATCAAAATTTGAACTTGAATCACTGTGAAGCAATCTCTGATTATAACTTTTTCTTGTTTACAGAATTGGGACTTGTTGATGGCCAGGAACTCGCAGTTGCAGATGTCACTACACCACAGACTGTCCTCTTCAAACTTCATTTTACTACTTGATGCAAATGCAAGTGATCTAAGCATGCACTGAAGAAAGCACACACAACTTGTTAAACTACTGTTGTGTACTAGTAGAAGGAAAGTTGACTTATCCAGCCTTTATTCCTATTATACAAGCATTGCTGGAAATTAATTTGCTCTGAGTAAGTTGCTCTTACTTTAGAACTGACTTTACAAACCAATATTTGGTTGTTGTTATCTGTATAAATCTCACTAATGTACAGAAATTGGATGTTTAGCAATTTCCCCCCCAAATTGTAATTACACTAAAGTAATGCCAACACTTTCTCCTGTAATATGGTCAATATATTAGTACCACCTATGGATTAGAAACACCTATGAACCCACCATGTTCATACAATAAAAAAGTGAACAAAGATTTTTAAAATAACATTTTAGAATCTGTAAAATTCTTAGTTCAGTCTGCAAGATAGTAGAATAAAATAAGGAATGTATTTTCTGCTTTATTTAATGTCTTTATTGAACTGTTATATATTAAATATTGCCAAAAATATTGCTGTATTTTTCAAAATATGGAAAGATTTTACTTCCACCTGTAGATAAAAATAATCCATTTGTATATTTGCAAATACTAGCAGTTACTATGCATGGAGTTGCTCTATGTTGTTCAGGACTGGTGTTTCACTGTTGAAATATTTATTAATAAAATTGTATAAGGATTGCCTTAGTCTGTTAGCATGTCAGTGGAGCCCGGTAGAAGCACAACTACTCAAGAAGTGAAAAGTCATACATAAAATAAATTACAAACATAGATACAATGAAGAAGCATTTGTAATGTGTAGTTATATTATCGTCGGGATACAATCCTGTATCCTGTGTCCACTTCCGAACTCAGTGAGTTCAGTTCTGAATGGGCTTTATTACATAGAATCTTCACTCTTGTTTGGGATAGTAGTTGGCTTTTCTTTTTTGAAGTTAAAATGCTGTCCCTGCCCACTATCTGTTAGTACTGTGACTTGAGGACATTTTATGGTGAATTGTCTATTTGCAAAAATTGTTAAAGCCAATTTCACAGGCAGAGCTGGCAATTATTGGTTGAAAAATAATATGGAGGATGTTTAAAATAGATTTATTACGATCAACTGATCTGATTATGGAGGATGTTTAATGGATATGGGCTGTTAGTATTAAGATCCCTGTATGAGTTCATAGTGCCCCCTTCTTCTTGGACATCTAGTGTTGCTAGATCTCGTATATGGTGCTATTATTTGTTTTATTCATATCCCAGCATTAGACTCAAGATTGACTTTTTAAAAGGTTAAAACAAAATAGAGCTGAAACCCTGATGGTAAAAAAGTGAAAAAATATATAGCACAGATGAACCATAAGAAGATTTGCCTGCAACTAGTTAATCGTGAAATGCTTCTTTAAAGAAAAAGGTCTGCCTGCTGGTGAAAGGGGAAGAGAAGGCGACAAGCGGCCTAGCCTCCTGTGGAAAGGAGTCCTACAGCCCAGGAGCAGCCACTTGAGAAGGCCACAAGATGGACCTGTGATGGTTGTGGCATCAAGAAAAAGCTTTCCCTCAAGGATCTCAAGACATGAGTAGGTTCATATAGTGAGAGACAGTATTTCTCTCTGTCTGAACCTAAGCCACATAGGGCTTTATAAATCATAAGCACCACTTTGAACTATGCCCAGAGATGAACCAGTAGTCAGTGATGCTGTTTCAACCAGTTACGTTCCCTGTAACTGGCCTCAACCAGCACTCAGCCCACACCAGTTTGGATCTGAATTTTTTGAACAGTTTCCAAAGGCAGCCCCATGTAGAGTGTCACAGTAATCCAAACAAGATGTAATACTGAAATCTTCAGGATTGGCTAAGCTGGCACAGTAGTCTTAACTGTGCAAATTACTCCTGGCACTGCTGAAACCTAGGAATCCCTATTCCATAATCTCAGGGTGATCAGACATCCTTCTTTTCTAGAACATGTCCTTTCCTTCAGCTTTCTGAAGAATTCCAAAATGTCCTCCATTTTGAGCATGACTAAGAAGCATATATTTATATTAGTATTTCTAGCTTTTATTTTGTAATGCCCTACATTTTCTTGAGTGCCCTACACTTTTCTTCAGTGTCCTATATTTTGGGGTGCCTTGTCCTCCTTTGCGGTTATGACATCTGATCACCCTGCCTAATCTGCCTCTCAGTTGACCAGGAGTACCTCTGTCTTGCCTCAGTGAACTTCAATTTGTTCTCCTTCCTCCAGTCCATTACCCAAAGCAGACACTGTTTTAGCATCAAAACCACTTCCTTGGAATTGGATAAGAGTTGAGTGTCTGCGATATGCTGGTGACACCAAACCTCCAAACTTTGGATAGCTTCTTGCAGTGGCTTCTTATGTATGTTAAGCATCCTGGAGAGAGAACCAAGTGTAGAGACCAAAAGGGTGAAATGAATCCTCCAGCACCATGTTCTGAGTTTGCTCCTACAACAGTGCTCCCAAATCCCAGTCTGGAGAGTTGGCCCAGAAGGACCCCATGGTGGACGGTACCAAAAGCTGCTGAGAGATCCAGCAGAACCAACACCTTCCTCTTGCCCACTTCCCAGTGTAGGTCATGCACCAAGGAGACCGGCACTGTCTGCATTCCATAGCAAGGCCTGAAGCCTTGCAATATTCAGAACACATTATGCAGCTGCCTTGTTTATGAGTAAATTCTGTGTCCTTTGAACATTTTAATATACAGTGGGCCCTAATCATTTGCTGGGGTTAGGGGTGCAGGACCCCTGTGGAAGTGAAATAAGCACATTAAAAATACTTAAATAAAAAACCAAACAAGAACATCTTTCTAGGGCCTGTTACAGACTGCCAAAATAAAGCTGCTTCGGGTCTCTTTGGAGGTATGCTATTTAAATGATGCGTGGGTCCTAAGAGTCCGGAGGTTGCGCCAAAGCCACACTCCATTCCTAAGCACTGGAGTGCAGCTTTGGTGCAGCTTCTGGATTCTTAGGACCCATGCATCATTTAAATAGCATACCTCCAAAGAGACCCGAAGCAGCTTTATTTTGGCAGTCTGTAACAGGCCTAGGAATCTCTTTCCTCCAGCGCAACTCTGTGGTCAACACCTACTGAAAGGTAAGCATAGAATCATGATGGGGGACATACAAATGCCCAGAGAGGTAATTTCTCTAGGAATCGCCAGGTCCTCCAGCACAACTCTGGGGTCAGCATCTGACCATCTGGCCAAATTTTCACTTTAACCATATGAAAGAAATTATGTACACATACACATAGACATTTAAGGTTCAGAGGGATTTTGTAGCACCTTTGAGACGAACTGAAAGAAGTTGGTAGCATGCGCGTCCAAAACACACTATAGAAATAACCCAGTTTGAGACTGCTTTAACTGTCCTGGATCAGTGCTAGGGAATTCTGGGAACTGTAGTTTTCTAAGGCATTTAGCCTTCTCTGTCAGAGCTCTGGTGCCACAACTGCAGTTCCCAGGATTCCCTAGCACTGAGCCAGGGCAGTTAAAGCAGTCTCAGAGTGGGTTATTTCTGCAGTGTGTTTGGGATCCTCGACTTTATTGATGGGCTTCTTTCTTTGAGTTGGTCTCAAAGGTGCTAGAAGATCCTTTTGCATACAGATTTTATTTATTTATTTATTTTATTGTTAATTAATTTGTTATTTTATCTTTATTTTATTTATTTATTTAATCTTTTATGCCGCCTTTCTCCCAAGAAGGGACCCAAGACAGCCGACAAGACTAAAAAAAGAAACCACTTTAAAAACAATTTAAAAAAACCACACAATTAAAATAACCAGACCTTGAATTCTAGACATTCAGGGTGTTGCATGCGACACTGCGATTCAGAGACAGTTGTTTTAGGTCAGAACTATTGCCATTATATTCAGTGATATAGGGCAGTGGTGCCCTTTAAGGGATTTTGGACTTCAGCTCCCAGAATCCCAGGCTATTGGCCAACGTGGCTGAGGCTTCTGGGAGCTGAAGTCCAAAGTCTCTTAAAAGGGAACAGTTTGGGGATAGACTGAAGGAAGGGCCAGAGAGAGAGGGAGAGAGAGGCACAGTCAGTGACGTCACGAGTGACGGTTGGCACCGCCCAGTCTCTCTCTCTCTCTCCCCAGAGCGACGCTCCTTGGTATCCATGGCAACCGGGCTCCGCGTCACGTGAGCGAGGATTTTTTGCGACGTGGAAGCGAAGGCGGTTCCTTGGCGCATGCGCGTTGGGCCGGGCGGCTCCATCCGGGTTCATGGCGGCGGCGGTGGCGGCGGAGGGACCTGAGGGGCGATGAGTTGGTTCAACGCCTCGCAGCTCTCGACCTTCGCCAAGCAGGCGCTCTCTCAGGCGCAGAAGTCCATCGACCGGGTGCTGGACATCCAGGCCGGCGAGGAGGAGGAGGCAGGAGGCGGAGGGAAGGAAGGGGGCCTCGGAGCCAGGGAGGCCGGTGAGTGAGGGGCTGGACCGGGGGATTTGTAGTTTCCCAAGGGCAGGCAGGAGGCAGCTTGTAGTTTCTCGAGGGTGGCATTGTCCTACGCTGCTTCAACCGCCATGCTGTGGAGCCCTGGGATCTGTAGTTTTACGGAGGCTGCACCTGCAGAATGAATACAGTTTGACTCCCCTTTCAAGTGCTAAGGACCCTGGGATTTTGTGGTTGGTATTTAATAATGCACTCTGAGGCGGCTTTCCTGCCCCGGATCAATGCTGCGGAGTTCTGGGATTTGCAGTTTCGTGAGACGTTTAGCCTCGTCTGGTTCAGAGCGCTCCACAAACTACAAATCCCACGATTCCATGGGATGGAGCCCTGACAGTCAAAGCGGCGCCAAAGTGCATTGATTCAGCTGTAAGGCAGCAAGCTCCCATTTAGCCCCCTCTGCCAAAGAGTGCTGGGCCTCACAGAACTACAAATCCCAGATGGAGAGGTGTCAAGAGTGCATTATTTCTACATGATTTTTCTCTCCCCCTCAACTCCTCTTCTCCCCCTTTTTGATCTTGTCTATCCTCTGCGTTGCTATTGAGCTCCCTTCAGAATGGGCAAGAGTTTTGGCAAAACACCACACGTGTTGCCTAAGTTGTGTGTTGCGGCTGTTTTTGTTGCTGTTTGCCTTCAAGTCATTCCTGACTCATGGCGACCTGGCCTAAAGTGAACCTGTCCCTGGGCTGAGAGAGTGACTCACCCAAAGTATAAGCTTTCCCTCGGTTTTCTATAGTAGATTCCACTTTATTTGTTTGTGTGTTTTGTAGATCAATGCCATAACCTTTTCCTCATTCTCATCTCATACACAGAAACACCAAATCATGGAGTTAGAAGAGACCGCAAGGGCCATCCACTCCATCCCTTCTGCCATGCAGGAACTCACAGTCAAAGCACCCCTGACAAATGGCCATCCAGCCTCTGATTAAAGACCTCCAAGGAGGGAGACTCCACTACACTCCGAGGAAGGAGCTCTTACTGTCAGGAAAGTCTTCCTAATATTGAGCTGGAATCTCTTTCCTGGAGCTTGCATCCGTTGCTCCAGGTCCTGTTCTCTGGAGCTGCAGAAGACACAAATAATCCATATGCAATGGCAGTTGTTGCCATGCAAGGGTGCTTTGATTGTGTATTCCTGCATGGCAGGGGCTTGAACTCGATGTCCCTTGAGGTCTTCTCCAACTCTATGATTCTATGATCAACATAGTTTGCATCCAATATTCTTCCTTGTCCTAGCCTCTGAAGCAGCAGGATGATCCGATTTGTGAACATTGCATGTTAATAACTGCAGTAGAGATTAAAATGTTGCTTTGTAATTATAGTAATTAGCCCCAGAGGGGCTTTGAGTATGTTTTTCTTAACAGCAGTCATGCAAAATAGCAAAATTGATAGGGTAAATTATTGAATACCTGTGGTTTAATATTGTTAGAAAAAGCCACCTCGTATGTCACATTACGTTACATTACCTATCGACATACAGGTTGGAAGTGCCACACATAACTGGTAAATTGTTATTTAGGATTTGCTCTTCCTTTTCCTTTTGCAGAGTTAGCTTGCCATTTTGCTACCTTTCTTTGAAGGGTATAAAGCTCTGTTCTCCATTATCACTATGCCTGTTCCCTGTCTGCCTGACAGACTTTCATTGGTCTTCATCTCCTATGTACACAACTACTCATGGAAGTACACAGCTAGAGTGTAGGCCTATGGTTTCTTAAATAACACGACACTAATGTTCTGGGTTGTGGTGGCTTGAAATGAAGGACATTATCTTCAATTTCATCTTCATCTATTGCCCTGCAATTTTGGACTACAACTTCCATCAAATTCAGCTGGGATGACTAATGATTAAGAAGGATGGGAGTACTATTCTACAATACTTGGTAATACTGGTTTTGAGTAAGCTGCTTAATCGAATAACTTCTTCCATTAGACCTTTCCTTGATCTCTTGGGATGTACACTCTAGAAGCTTGCATGAGTATTGATAAAAGGCTTTAGAGTTATGACATATCTTTCATTTGTGTCTTGTGTTATGGTGATGCCATTTTTCATTGTGGCTCTGAAATCATCAAGTGGTGGTTATTGAAATCCTGGATTCATATCCCTTAATCAGACTTTGACTTTTTCCTGCTCATGCTCTTTCCCCACAAATTCTGATATGCACTTTTAAAAGCCTATTTACTTCAGTTTCCTTGTGCTTTTTCCTCCTCCTCTTCCTCCTTCTCTCATCAGCCTTGTTTGCTTTGCTAGCCACCAGATGGCTAATTCATTTAGTTGAGTTGTTTTCAAAGGTCATTTTTAATGCAGCATTTGGATGACAGTGGAAGAATGGCTGTTCAGAGAAGCAAGTCAGATGTTGAATGTTAAACAGAGTTATCTTGTTTGTGCTCTGTGTTTTATTAGTATGTTAGGTTTTGATGCACTAGTTTACCCAACAGTTAGTAAACGTTTCACAACTGGCTCTGTTGGCTTTAATTTTGTAAGCAAGGAGTTAAAGGTGTGAGGTGTCTTAGGGTCCATCTTCTACACTGTAGAAATGATGCAGTTTGACACCACTTTAAGTGCTATAGCTCCATTTGATGGAATCCTGCTTGTTATAGTTTTACATTGTTTTCAGCCTTCTCTGCCAAAGCGTGTTGGTGCTTCGCAAAACTAAAAATCCCAGGATTCTGTAGGATGGTGCCATGGCAATTAAAGTGGTGTAAAACTGCATTATTTCTACCGTGTAGATGCACCCTAAGTGATGGCAGCCATGGGGTATTTTGGAGTTATGGCCCAGTATATGTAGTGAAAACAAGCTCTGTGTTATTTAATGTGAATCTTGTACAAGCTTATCTTTACCACAGCTTCCTTTGATGGGATGTGTGTCTGTACATTTTACAGTTCTTATTCATTCATGATTTAGGGCTTAGATCTGTCTTGTGATAATAACACTGAATGTAAGCATAGTATTGTATTAGAAAACAGCAAAGAATGTTAGCTGTTCTGAGTTGATTATGTTTGTTTAGTAGATTCTATAATGAAATTATAGTCCACTTCAGGTTATATCTAAAACACAGTAAGTAGGTTGTTCATAGTGAAGGAGGGAGGGGTTCAGCTCTTAATAAACCTTCCCTCTCTCAGTGGAGGCACAAGAGTGGAGTAAGTAAGCCATAGCTACATAGCTACATAAAGACGTCTCGGCATCTTTAAATGTCCTTATGCAGGAAGGTGACGTAAGGGTTATTTATGCACAATACAACTTGTTAAGATCAGAGTGAACCAACAAAGAAGTGCTTGTGAGGCACATGTTCTGATGAATTTATTTTTTTCTATTGCTCCACTGAAAAAGCTACATACCATTACTGTACATTTATTCCTTATGTGCATATGCTATCTAATAGTTCTAATAGTTCTGTAAAAATGTGTACTCCAAGTTACTTTGAAACCTCCTGATGTTTCATTTGAGGTTCTGTTGTAATGGTGGAGTATGTCAGCCTTTTGGAAGACAGAAAATGTCATTTTATTTTATTTTTAATGGTGAACAGCAAAGAAGCTAAATCTTGGATTACAAGAACTGCCTTTATGTTTTTAAAATAATCACCAGCAAAGACATTTACAACAGTGACTCCCAAACTCTGGCTTTCTAGGTGTTTTGGAATTCAGCTCCTAGAATCCAAGACAATTGGCCAAGATGGCTGAGGCTTCTGGGCACTTGAGTCCAAAACACCTGGAGAACCAGAGTTTGGGAATCACTGGTTTACAACATAAGGATGTTTTGTTACCTGGATTAACTAAGGAATGAATTAAACAAAACATTCTATTGTATGAACATTGATTGGGTGCTGTTGAAAGATGGCAGATGAATATATTTATTTATTAAATATAAAATATGAGTATAAACAGATGTATTTAGCATACATTGTTATATGCTTTTATTTTGAATCCAGAGTCAAGCAGGGTGCCTTTCTACGGATTCCAGCTCCATAGCCCTCGTTAAGTGGTCATATGATAGGCATTTTTAGATAGGGCATACTTACCTAAATACTTGTAATAATCTATGTACTTTTTAAAAAATTGTTTTTTTTCTCCTCTCTTTCTTCATCTCATTTTAGGAGCAAATTCTCTTGCAAGTGGAGGTTGGGATACTTCAACATGGGGAGCAAACTCAGATGTGGAACCTCAAAGTCAACCAGTATCATCGCCAACAGCCATCACCAAACCAGTTAGGAGGACTGTGGTAGATGAATCAGATAACTTCTTTAGTGCCTTTCTCTCACCAACTGATGTTCAGAGCATCCAAAAAAGTCCAGTGGTATCTACACCACCCACCAAATCTCAGCGACCCAAAGAGGAAGTAAAAAGTACAGTACAGGAATCCTTTGATGCTGACTTGCCAGAAACAGATGATATCCCTGTAATTTTACCCGTGGAACTGAAAAACCGCAGTAATTCCCAGGAAAAGGTAGAAGAAAATAATTCTATACAAAGTAAGGAACATGTGTGTGGTGAAAATAGTGGTAAAGAGAATGATCAAAGCACATCTGAAAATCCGAATGAAGCAGAATCCACTGTTACTGTGAAATCAAGTTCGGGAAGTGATGAGCATGGACATGTCCCTGACCTTTCTGCACAGCCTCTATCTTCAGAAGCAAAGAATATGGCCCTGGACACAAAGGAACGCAAAAGCGAGGACAGGCAAAGCAATACACCTTCTCCTCCAATTAGCACTTTCTCCTCAGGGACATCCACAACCAGCGATATTGAAGTTCTGGACCATGAAAGTGTAATAAGTGAGAGCTCAGTAAGTTCAAGGCAAGAGGCTTCTGATTCAAAAGCTAGTCTTCATCTCATGCAAACTTCATTTCAATTGCTGTCATCATCTGCATGCGCAGACTATAACCGTCTAGATGACTTTCAGAAATTAACTGAAAGTTGCTGCTCCTCTGATGCTTTTGAAAGGATTGACTCATTTAGTGTACAGTCTTTAGACAGTCGAAGTGTAAGTGAAATAAACTCAGATGATGAATTTCCAGGTAGGGGATGCATTTCAGCATCTGTCACCATCGGCCACCCAACACTAAAAAGCGATGAGATGGAATCTGTAAAAAGTAAATCTGATCAAATCCAAAATGAGCCTCTAGTACTACCTGTAGAAGAAACAGAACTGGAGGAAAGTGGGCGAAGCGCAACACCTGTGAACTCTGAACAGCCAGATGTCTTGGCTGTTTCTATACAGACTGATCCAAGACAGATACAGAAAGAGGAGATGGTGATACTGCAGCCCAGTACTGGAAAATCAACCAATGCAGAATGTGAAAAAGAAGAGCTTTGCAAGGTAATACTGGGAACTGGTGGTTTTCACTGGGTTGTTCTATTTCCCTCTTGAAGTGCTTAATGCCACATAATATGCTAGAAAAGAGCTGCAGTAGATGCAACTGGTGATTTGATTGTCATGCTGTTCCTGTTGTATCACTGAACCTAGTTTGCTGATTTTTACGCATCTCTCTTTTTGCTGTGAATATGTGGTAAGGCTGAGTGGGGAAGGAGAAAAGATTATTTGTTTGCCTTATTGCATGATAAATTCTGCACTTCTAATCCTTATATGTACACAAAATTGAATCCTGTGGATTAAATCACTCTTGTCAAAGTGGTGGCCTGTGGCTTGATACTGGCCAGCCAGCCATTGGCTGTCACTCCACAGAGAACTTCCAAAGAAAGCAGAAACAGTTGTATCTGATGAGAACAATAATAATACTGGTGCCTGGCACATTGGGAACATGACTGGTCATCAACATCTGATAGTGTGGCAATTGTAATTAAATTACAATTGACATAAAAACTACGGTTGCTTCCACTTTGTTCAGATGCACTTGTTTAAACTCCAGGTGAAATTATTGGTCATAGAAAAGTGTTTAGTTAGAAATAAATTTGATCTTAATTTTGTTATAGAAATAACCTATTGTTCAGATTGGGAGCATACTACATTAACACAGATTGGGAGTATACTACTGTCCCTTCCCATCTTGTGTACTTTCAAGTTGTTTCTGATGAAAGCAACTCTATCACAGGGTTTTCTTGGTAAGAATTGTTCAGAGGTGTTTTGTCATTGCCTTCCTTTGAGGCTGAGACCATTTGACCTTCCTCTGAGGTCCAAGGTCGCCCTTTCCATGGCTGAGGTCTCCAAGAGACTGTCTCCAACAGTCAGACTACTACACTATCCTGGCTCTGCCCTCTTCCCACCTGTGTATATTTTATACTTGAAGCAACCCCATTAAGTAGATTAGGTTGAGAGAGTGTGATTGGCTCAGGTTGACACAGTGGCTTTTGTATTTGTAAGTGCAAATTAGAATTTGCATCTCTCCAATCTAGTGACAGTCTTGATTGCAACAACATCACTCCTATACATCACTTCGCTCCTATACATCACTCCTATACATAATATAGTTTTATTCGTACACATAAAGGAAATAGGTATCATAGAATTCACGTGCTTTGCAAAAGCCCCCAAACAGCCACAGCTGTGTAATGTGAAATATCTTTATGTTACTTTTTAAAATAATTGAAGTTTGGAAGTTTGATTTGGTGCTGCTGCCCAAAGAGACCTTACACCCATTGTACTAGCCTTCTCACCTCCTGTATAATATATTTTTCAGATTATTGATTCCTTGACAGAGAAACTGGAGATGCGGGAAAACCGGCTATTAAGCATTAGTAAAGAGAAGGCATGCCTTGAAGAAGCTTGTGATAATTTTAAAGAGTAAGTTTCAGTGGCTAATGAAATATTGTACTCCCTTTGTTGAATCAGTCCTTTTGGTTCTTTGGCCTGAAACACACAGTCCAAAAAGAGCAGCTTCCATCCATTTCGGAGGCGGGGTGTGCAGATGATGCACACCCCCAGATTGGCCCGAAGCCACCACAAAAAGGAGTGCAGAAAAAGCATTTCTTGTTGTCAGTTTGTTGGCAGCCCACTTTCAGAGCAGTCTGTGCAGTTGCTGCAATCCCCGGCCAGTTGGGGCTAGAGTAGCCAGAGCCCGGTACAAGCCGCCAGTCTGCTTCAGACCTATCTTGTAATATGTTTTTTTAAAAAATATTTACATTTAATGGACTGTAGCAGCTCATTTTAATAACTGGCCAGGGTGTTAAATATCAGTAAACAGAATGGAACCAAATAGTTACAATGGAAATGGGGAACTGAGATTAGACAGACTGTTCCTATTTTTTAATCCTGCTCTTACAGTATCCCCACCAATTTAGCTGCAGTTTTGATTTTGGGAACACTCCAATTGTTCCTATGCAAGCCTTGTCAATAAGGGTCTAATTTGCAGTGCAGAAATAATGCACTTTGACACCACTTTAGCTGCTATAGTTCTATGCTGTGGAATTCTGGGATTTGTAGTTTTGTGAGATATTTAGCCTTCTCTGTCAGAGTTTTGGTGCCACAACAAACTACAAATCATAGGATTCCATGAGTTGGAGTCATGGCAGTTAAAGTCAAACGACATTATTTTTGCAGTGCAGATTATACTAAGGAGGGTTGTTTTAGGGATTTGAAAAGTGTTAGTGATTAAAAAGGAGCACAATGAGGAAAGCCTGACTATGTAAGCTTTGAAATTGACACTATTACATGAATGGGACTCAACAGACTATTGTACAAAACATTCAGGTAGGATGGAGAAGGTAGAGTCAGTACGCATGCATGTGTATGCACATCTGTCAAGACCAGATTTTCCTTGAAGAATGGAAGCTCCTCCTTGTTCTCCTGTTAATTTTGTTTTTTAAGGGATGGGATTTGTTTGTGTGAAGAAGAGGAGATGCATTTATAAGCATAAATACTGCATGAAGTTTGATATGTGAAGCACCATATTGATATACATATTTTATGCTTAGCGAAATCTTCAAAATGAAAGAAGAGAATAGTAGCATTTCTTCTCTTAAAGCGGAGTTTGCTCAGCGAATAGCAGATGCAGAGAAAAAGGTTCAGTTAGCATGCAAAGAAAGAGACGCTGCTAAAAAGGTAATTAATTCTTCCATACATGAACTATATTTCCCTTTCTTTAATGTGTCATTTTGGAATTTCTTAGAATAAAACTATGAGATCAGATCTAGGTTGAAATGGCAGAACATGTAAGTCCAGTATTTAGTAGGGATGGGACAGGGGAAGTGATAGTCATTGTTAAAAAAAATGTATAAAATCTCAGACCATTTTTCCTGGATTAATTTAGATTACGAATGTATCAGTCTTGAATGTTTAATCCCAAATTCTGGATGTATGTATTTATTATTAAGGATATTGGTGACCAGGTACATTTCTGAATTAGGAAAATTTGAAGTGAAAATATTTAAATGTATAACTAGTTGAGAGAATGAATTATTTGTGTTCTTTTTTTAGGAAGTAAAGGTTCTCAAAGAAGATCTAGCAACTAGATTGAACAGTAATGAAACTACTGAATTACTAAAGGAGAAAGATGAACAAATCAAAGGATTAATGGAGGAAGGTGGGTATCCTGAGAAGTTGATTTAACATTTTTCTTCAATTGTTTATCTATTTAAAATTAACTAGTAAGTGACTACATTGAGAAACTGGAGCGTGTCCAAAGGAGGGCGACTAAAATGGTGAAAGGTCTGGAAACCATGCCCTACGAGGAACGATTTAGGGAGCTGGGGATGTTTAGCCTGGAGAAGAGAAGATTAAGAGGTGATATGATAGCCCTGTTTAAATATTTGAAAGGATGTCATATTGAGGAGGGAGCAAGCTTGTTTTCTGCTGCTCCAGAGACTAGGACCCGAAGCAATGGATGCAAACTGCAGGAAAAGAGATTCCATCTCAACATTCGGAGGAACTTCCTGACAGTTAGGGCTGTTCGACAGTGGAACAAACTCCCCCAGAGTGTAGTGGAGTCTCCTTCCTTGGAGGTCTTCAAGCAGAGGCTGGATGGCCATCTGTCGGGTATGCTTTGATTTGGATTTCCTGCATGGCAGGGGGTTGGACTGGATGGCCCTTGTGGTCTCTTCCAGCTCTGTGATTCTATGATTCTGTGATTCTACTTAAATTCAAGGGGTCGGTTAAACCCTTTCTCCTCAACCCTGTCTTTTCTAGAAAATATTTAGAACTTGAAAATTTAACATATACTGCTTCCTTGCTCTTGATTTTAAGTCTGTGAATGATTGTAGACAGTGTTACTATTTCAAAAAGCAAAGTTGTGTACAGTCGTGCATGTCAGTGGAATAAATAACTAGCTTTATGCCTTGACAATTACCTCTGAAATTCAGTGAAAGCTTGCTTTGTCCAGGATTGGTTGTAACTCATTTTCCTAACATACTGTTGTTGCAACTATATAAAAAACCAAGGAGAATCACCTCAAATTGGCAATCGTCTATTCTCAGAGTGAATTCATTTTTTCTAAATTTAAGGCTGTCTTTTTCTTTTGCATTTGTGTGTGTTTATGTACATATTTACTGGTGTTCAAGGTCATGTTCAGCTTGTTTGTGAATTTTCTCGCAGCCCTACTTCTTCTGGAATTATGAAATGTAAGGATGGGTCCTAAACTAACATGGAGCATCCTTGATTGCTTAGTGCCTCAAAAAATTAGAATTCCAGATCGTATGAAGAGCTTTTTAAACTATCAACCTCATCAGGCAGGAGAGTAAGGCAGTTGCAGAGAGAGATGGCGATATATTACACTGTCCTCTTCATATGTTGCAGAGAGGGATGGAGGTATTACACTGTCCTCTTCGAGTCCAAATGTAAAATGTTTGAAAAGAACTCATCTTTTATGATATTCAATTGTTGTAGGAGGTGTGATTGTTTTACTGACTAGTATATCAACAGAATATAGTGAAGATGAAGTACTGTACTCAGATTTAAATAATTATAATGTTCATGTTCATCACTGGAAATAAATTACAGCGGGACCTTGGTATCTGCAGGGGATCCATTCCAAACCCCCTTCCCACAGATACCAAAAACCGTGGGACCTCGTGGCCACACTGCCATTAGGGACATTCCCCAAACAATGGGGGCTTACTTGAAGTCCTGTTGTCACATTGTCCCTAATGGCAGAGCAGCCATGTGCACATGCTGCCATTGGGGACAATGGGGGCTGTTCCTAATGGTGGCATAACAGCATGCATGCGCCACCATTGCAGACAATGGGGGCTTGCTATCTGTGGATGCTTAAATCCGTAGAGTCAAATATTTAGGTAAATTGGGTTGTTAAGTACACAGTCAAGAAACATGTATAAAAGTAAAGGATATATATTAAGTACCCATTGATCTCCAGCTAATCAGACTGTTCTTTTTCAGGAGAAAAGCTTTCAAAACATCAGTTACGAAGTTCTAACATCATCAAGAAACTAAGAGCAAAAGAGAAGGAAAGAGAAAATATTAATACAAAGCAGAATAAAAAAATTAAAGAATTAGAAGATGAGTTGCAGCATCTGAAGCAGGTTGGGCAAATTCATAGAAGGGCAGTTTTGACTGTTTCTGAGTCTACCTGAGGCTAGAAGAGTTGGCTCTTCCCAGATGTATTACATCTTTTACCATATACATTTCTATTCTCATGAAATATACTGAATCATATTTTTTTACCTTAAAGGTATATTCCCAGGTCATAAAATTATAAACCTAGTCTGTAACAGCACTATTGTCATAATTGCAAATGTTTTCCCTAACTGGACCCCCCTGCGTAAGGGAAAAAACGCATATGCTTGAGCACCATTACTCTCTTCTGGCGCAGCTTTCAGCCTTTGCGCATATTGCGCCCATGTATGACGCACTGTACATAGTTACATATTCATAACTACATCTGCCATGTAGGATCTCAGCCAACGTTTTGTTTTCATAATTACAGGCAAAGGTGTGTAAGTCGTTTTCAGCATAAAAAGGTGCTATAGTAGTTCTGTAGATCTTTTTATATTTTTTTATTTAGTTATCTTAGAAGCTTTACTTTTTTAAATGAATATGTAGAATAGGCTAAATATGTTGTTGTACTTAATTTAAAAAACCACAACATACTTCATTGAGGGTTTTTAGTGACAAAACCAATGAGGATTATTAATAGCAGTACAATGAGCAAGTAGTACAGTACAGTATAAATATTTTGGTTGCAAATCCAGGTATTGTTTGATGAGGGGAATAATTCCCCCCCTTCTACTTGCCATCTCTTGCATTGAATGATATTTCTCCGTTTCTCCCTAAATCTAACTATGTTCGGTTTTTTTCCTTTTTATTAAAGTTTATTTCACAATACATAATATATCATTACTGTTTGTGATTGTGTTCAGAAGTGCCTTTCCTTTTTAAAAATAAAATAATTCTAATTACATATTTTAACTGCTCACTATTTTTAACTGACAGGAAACCGATTTTAATGGCCTATCACTTTAACAGGTATTAGATGGCAAAGAGGAACTTGAAAAACAGCATAGAGAGAACATTAAGCAGTTAAATAGCGTGGTTGAACGCCAGGAGAAAGATCTGGTCAAACTCCAGACAGATCTTGAAGATCTTGAAGAAAAGAACCGAAGTGTTCAAGCAGCTCTTGATAGTGCATACAAGTAAGACTACATTCATAAAAATAAAAAATAAATAAAAAGAAGAAAAAATATTTTCAGACCTAGGAGAAATTATTCTTACTTGAAAGTTCCTCTGTAGTGTACTCTAAAGTACAATTTTGGTTAGATTTCAGAATACAGAAATGCTGTTCTTGAGCTGAATTCTAATGTGACTCTACCCCTCCACCCCCCAGAGAACTTGCAGATCTTCATAAAGTCAATGCTGCAAAGGACTGTGAGGCACAAGAAGCAGCCCTAAGTTATGAAATGAAAGTGAAGGAGGAACTGGGCTTAGCTTTAGAAAAGGCTCAAGAAGAAGCTCGTCAGCAGCAAGAGGCGTTAGCAATTCAGGTCAGTGGTAGACAATGTGACTAATGCTTGCAAATGTTTTTATTGTCGGTGTGTGACTGAAAGTCATACAAGTGGACCTCCCAACATTTGGGATAATCACAAGCAGGAATGCATAGAATCATAGAGTTGGAAGAGACCGCAAGGGCCATCCAATCCAACCGAAGCACGGGCAGTTTTTTAAATTAGTGGAAAGCTATTGAAATGCTGCAAACCACAACAGGAGTATTTGGCCCTACAGATATAGTGTAAGTCACATTGTTTCCTTGTGATTCTGACTGAAAATACTAATTTCTTAAACATCGTTGTAGGTGAGATAGTTACAAGTGTTGCATGTGCCCAATGAATCATTTTAAATCATAACTTTTTAATTTGTTTATGCACCCTTATGAATGTAGTTTATGGTTTTATACAGTGGGCCCTTCTCTTATGCGGGGGATTCGTTCCGCTCACACACACACACACACCCCGCTTAAGAAAAAAAGCGTGTACGCTCAAGCCCCATAAGAAGCAATGGAGCTCATGCCCACAGCGCGCCCCATTACTCCTTCCAGGATGCGGGAGGCTTTTTTCCGGTGCGGCTTCCAGCATATGCTGGAAACCACATATGATGCAGGCGTACTGTAGTATTGTATTTTAACTGTGAGTTTATGTGTTTTAATTGTTTTGTATTTTATCGTGCTGTACCTTGTCTTGAGGAGAGATGGGAAAGAAAGAATAATAATACAGTCGGCCCTTCTTATACATGGATTTCTTATACACGGATTCAAGCATCCACAGTTTGAAAATGTTAAAAAGTATAAATTTCAAATATCAAACCTTGATTTTCCATTTTTTATAATGGACACCATTTTGCTATGTCATTATATTTAATGGGACTTGAGCATCCACGGATTTTGTTATCCATGGGGGATCTTGGAACCAAACCCCAGCGTATAACAAGGGTCCACTGTAATAATAGTAATAATAATAATAATAATAATAATAATAATAATAATAATAATAATAATAATTAATTATTATTATTGCAAACTGGAATTCCTGAATGTCACTGGGGCATGCTAAAAGGAAAAGGAGTGCAGTACATTGTATCTTTATTCCTGCTTTGTAGGTGGCAGACCTGAGACTGGCTCTGCAACGTGCAGAACAACAAACAGCTAGAAAGGAGGATTATTTACGCCAAGAAATTAGTGAACTTCAACAGGTATTGTAATGGTTATTCTTTCAACGTCAGATTGTTTTTCCATCCTGGGAAATACTAGAAGAAGTGTTTCCAATTCGTGCAGGGCTCATCTTTAATCTTTCTCCATCAAATCACAACATACCAGAATGCATTTTAAAAGAGAACAAGAGACAGAAAGACATGTTTTGTTTGTTCTGCTTGTGCCTCAGTATATCTCTAAGGTTGTTTGGTAATGCTAGGATATGAGTGTGGTATCTTGATCATTTATTGGGGCAGCACGTTTTAGGTTAGTTGACTTCAGTTCAGGAGCAACTGATTTCTCTAGTTTTTTAAAAAGCTGCATTAGTTACTTCCCCACAATCTCTCATAGTCAGTCTGAGCAGGAGAGATATACCAATGGCTATGAGTTTCACATTTGTGTACAACATCTACTGTAGATGTTAATGAATGCTAAATGCGTACTATGGCCTAAATTTTGCATTACATTAATGGCTGTAACAGTGAATGTGGTACAGCAACTAGAATCACTTTAAATCATTTTATTCATGGTATTTTAGGTCATCATTGGTACTTACCCACTTTATTATTTCAGAGACTTCAAGAGGCAGAGTCTCGTAACCAAGAGTTAAGTCAAAGTGTTACATCTGCTACAAGGCCCCTGCTCCGGCAGATAGAAAACTTGCAAGCAACCCTGGGAGCACAAACATTAGCATGGGAGAAACTGGAGAAGAATCTTTCCGATAGGCTTGGTAAGGCATCAGGTTGTCATCCATTGGTTGAAATGGGGTGTGAATTAAGAACCTCAGTGCAAAGCACAATTTAAATAACTAGGTCTGTATGACTGCTCACCAGAGAAGTTGAATAGACAAGGATTTCTTGTTGGAATCTGGTTAGTGGTCTGTCTGATTTAATTGACTGGTGTTCCTGATTTTGTTCTTCTGGATGTTACCCTTTCTGCTGTGTAAAAGTTGTCTGCTGGTCCCTGTACATTGTAAAGAGATTTGGACAATTCACAAGTTTATACCAGTCTTGACTCTGACTTGAAAGTGTAAAAAATACTTCCCCCAAAATTGAAAAGCTATTTGGCTTATTTCCAAGACAGCCAGAATTGTCCCTATTGACAATCTAGTGCAGGGGTAGGCAACCTATGGCCCGCGGGCCGGATCCGGCCCATGAGGCCTTGGGATTGGCCCCAGCCTGGTCCTGCCGCCGATTGTTGCCGGGGCCTTTGGCCTCTTGCGTGGGGGGGGGGGCAATTGTTTATAGAAGCCTCAGAAACATGCATTTATATTAACATTTTTTTTAAAATTAGCCAATTTTTTCACGTGTCCTCCCTTAAAAAAAAAAAGTCCTCCATTTGAAAATTTTGTCCTACATTTGCCCCGGTTTATTTATTTATTTAATTTTTTTCTTTTAATAGTATTTAATTATTTATTTTTTGGGTTCGGCCCCCCAGTTGTCTGAGAGACAGCAACCCGGCCCCCGGCTCAAAAAGGTTGCCTACCGCTGATCTAGTGATAGCACTTTTCCTCCTGCTCTTGCCATGGCTAGTGAGAGGCAGATAGCAGTTTCTTGTTGTGCAGCAGCAGTAGCCTCTGCTAAGTGTAGGTTTTATTCCTCTTTGCTTCAGTAGCTGCCTAGATGGGATAAGGATAAGGGATGGGATAAGCCTGGCAAGGGAGGCATTTGATGGAGGAAAATTGGTGGAAATATAGTGCTTTTCTAGCTGTGATTTAAAGTCTTCTCTGAAAAGAGTATTATGAAACCTTACAAATCATCCCAAGATGAAAAGTAAGAGTTTTAGTGACATTGCTAATTGTGAACAAGACTTTATACAACTGCCTATCATTAGTTGACTGCCTGCCTTAGCAGGAGCATGCAAACAGTCTCCTGGTCTGTGTGTCCACTTTAAGAGATATTATGGGTAAAAGATCCTAAATGAAGAAGGAGCATAGGCCCTGCACAGATGGCCCTTTGTGGTGCACCCATGACGTGCTAGGGTTGCCTCAGGCAGCGCATGCACACACCCCGCAATCCTACCACGTGATGAGGGCATCACAGCTGCGCAGCACCTCCCACTCGGCGTGCACAGCTATGACATCGCAGCTGTGTAGCATCCAAACAGCGCTGTGCAGCTGCGACGCCATCAGGACGTCTTTGTAGGTTTGCAGCGGCACAACTGCGCCGCAAAAAGGAGCCACCTTTTAATGCTCCTTTGTTGCTGCGCAGCAGCATCACACAGTTTGGTTGCTGCGGCACTGCTGTGGAGCAAAGAAAGGCGCCTCCCCAGCACCTCTTTCTGGTGTTCTGTACCCTGCCATAGAGATCTATTGGTGGGCCAACCCTCATCCATATTCTACTCTTCTGTCAGTTCTGAATTCTCACCTATGTTGGGACAATGTGCCCTCCAGACTAGTTGGACTGAAACTCCAAGCATATCTCTTTCTCTCTCCCTCTCTCTCTCACACACACCCTTCTGCATGTGCAAGTCAGGCTGGACAGAGAACTGTCCTGACAGAGTACAGTTGACACTCTTCATCCTTTTTGTGGGAAAGCAGCTCAAACAAAGATTCAGGCAGAAACCATACATGCCTTACATCCATGTTACCATGTGTGCAACACATGTGAGGGACAATCTAGGCAGTATGTTTAAGACAAAATAGAAGCTTTGTAAGGAGGAGTGAGATTTTCATCAGCAATTCAGCACAGGAGTGAAAAGTTAAATCTTCCACTCCATTCAACTCAAGTTCTCACTGGATTCCCCCCATTTGTTTTTAAAGTAAAAAATGAGACTTCTTCAGTTCAGACTCACTTTTAACAATTCAACTAGCTCTCTCCACTTGAAATGAAGCTGCAGACAGCTTAGTTGGTCATATAGCTCCAGAGGGAGATGTTATCAGAGAAACCATCAGAACCTATACCATGTTTATCTATATCTTTCTTATCCCAAGTCACAGCTAAATGTCAGCTAGTAATATTGGGTAGTGCACTATATTTGTTCTCTTGCTACTAGGGGAATCTCAAACTGCCCTGGCAGCACAGACTGAAAGAGAACGCGCAGCTACAGAAGAACTTCTTTCCAATAAAATCCAGCTTTCTTCCACTGAATCACAAAATAGTATCCTGAGGCAAGAAAACAGTCGCCTTCAAGCTCAACTAGAAGGAGAGAAAGCCAGGCTTAAGAAACTAGAAAATGAAAATAATCGGTAAATTACTTTTACAGTTTATAGTAATTTTTTGTAGATATATGCACATGGTTCAAGTAGCAAATGTTACAATGCTACTTTTAAAATGAAGCTTTTTTATTTTATTGGGATTGGTAGCTCTAATCCTGTAGGAAACGTAAAGCATCATGAGATAAGTTGTAGCCTTAAAAATTAGTTAATTTGGGATGAAAATGTGGAACTAGAGTTGTGCATAATTCAGTGAAACCATCTCAGTAGAACCTGAATCCATCTGCAATGCACATGCTTGCTGTTCCTTTAACAAATGGTGTTACCATTAATGCATGCCAGCATGTGCACTTTTTCAGCCACAAAACCGTACATTAAAAGGAGTCTTTTAATGCAGATCGTGGTATACCAAAGTTTGCTGCCTTAATAAAATTTGAAGATTAAAAATACAGTTATTAGTGAGTAAATAATTGACGAGAATTAAAATATACATTGCAAATGTCAGACTGGGATTTCCAGTTGCTCATTATGGGAACTGGAATGATAAATCCAAAAGATAGCAACTTTGAAAAGAAGCATAAAACAAGTAAAATAGTATCCCCAAATAATAAAGAAATGCATAGAATACAGTATATATTCTTATTGTTGTGTACCTTCCAGCCTTTCCTTATTCAGTTAAATGCTGTAATCACTATTAATGTCGTTGCCATTTTCTTTGCTTTGCCTTTTCATCCTTTTTTACATGAGTGCCTGGTTGCTTCCCCCACACATTGCACAGTCACCATTTAACATAGTTCCCTCCTCATCCATCCAACCTTTCAGGTGAGCACTAACAGTTATGCTTGCCCAAAGAATGGAGTGGGAAATATAGAAAGAAGCTACATTGTGAAGCTTTGTGTAGGTTGAAAGCTCCCTTAAAGAAAGCCAAGTTAATTGTTCAAGTAGAGGACAAAGGGGAAAGTTGAACATTTGCATTGGCATTTTTAATAATAATAATAATAATTAATATTTATATACAGCCTTATCACTGGGAATCTGAGCGGTTTACAACAGAGGGGATAATAGACAGTTCCCTGCCCTCAGGCTTACAATCTAAAAAGACATGACATAAAAGGAAAAGGGAAGGGGGGGGGGGGGGAGGGGATCAGGTCCAGCAGTTCTTCTCTCCCTCTGAGGCCTGGACCAAGGCAGATGGACCGGAGGGAGGGCTCTTCTTCTTCAGGCTAGCCCATTTTTAGCTGTAACCAGGGGCAGATTTAATAGGCAGAGAAGGATTTATTTCTTTATTATATTTATTAATATCCCACTCCTCCCCCAAAATTGGAACTGAAAGTGGGTTCTGTGATTGGTGATTAGTTTTAGCAAAGGAGCCTCACATTTGACAAAAACAATCAGATTACAAGCTTAAAACAAGATGTGGAAAGGGTTTAAACAATGTGAATGTGTAGTTTTTTGGTTTCAGAAAAGTATATGTGGCATGTATTTCTGTGACTGCACCTCTCAGGTAAGATAATTTGGCAGCATTAACTGAGAGAAAAAAAGATAATGAGAAAACAGTTTATCTACAAATGTGTTTGCAGGCAATCCCATGTATTTCTGCCTTTAAAGCCAATATGCTCTAATGGCATTCATGTCTGCCAAGAATATATTTTTTATTTGTGCACTGCAGTGCACTGCAGTATATTGTAACAATCAAGTGTACACTCAATTGGCATTCTGCAAATCCTATTAATCTGTACGTTCATTGATGCGAAATTTGAATAACCCTGACTGCCAAGTGTGGCACCTTTTGTGCTATATCAGCACATTTCAAAATATATTTTCTACTGACTACTTTCTTCTTTTTTTAAAGTTTTATTGGTATTATAGCATACATAAACATACATAAACATATATAAAATACTAAATCACATACACTTACTGTATATACTCAAATATAAGTCGACCTCATGTATAAACCGATGGCAGATTGTGTGGCCAAAATGATGGATTTTGATGTGACCCATAGATAAATCAAGGGTAAGACTTAAGAGCATGTAACAAAGGATCTAAAGGATGAAGGAAAGGAGAACAGTGCCAAAGAACTTAGAAAATTCCAGCAGGCATAACTAAAGGATGGCTGGATAAGAGAATAGACAGTGCTTCTAGGACAGATGACACTCTTGCCTTTTACCAGGGAATGATTCCTTTTTTAAAGCAAGAGTTAAAGCAAAGTACCTATATTGACCCATGGATAAGTCAACTCATTTTTTTTTTGAGTCAATTTTTGACTAAAATTTCAAGACTTATATATGAGCAACTACAGTACTTTCTATTCCTTAATTCTCCCACACTTTCTATATTACCGTAATCTAAATTTAAAAGTACAGTATACTCAACCTGTTTCTATTATAACTCGTACTGTACTATATTGACCAAGCTAGCTTTGGATTATCCCTTTCTTCCTTCACCTCCCATTTTCTCTACTGAATCCTTTCCAGTTCTTTCAATGACTATCCTTCTTTACTCCTAACTACCCATCTCTCTCTTCCTTTCATACATCCTTCTTCATATAAACTTCCTTCTCCTATATTTCCCTTTAATTCGTTCTAATCTTCTTTCACATATCTTCTAGACTCACTATAACCTCCTTTCACTTACTGTTTCCATACCAGTTCATTCTTTCTCTGTAAATACAATCCGAGGACTATATTGTTAGCATCCAGATCAATGTATTTAATCTTCATGCTTATGACATTTATTCAATGTATCCTTCCTATCTTACAGTATTGATTATTAACTGTAACTTATTTTGTGATGCTTTAATTTTCCATTTAGCATGTTTGTTACTTATCATTTTACTAGCAACTAATTATCTTTCCTCTTAAATCTATACATTTATCACTTTAATGTCATTGATACTCCATTTTTATCTTATCATTCTACTTAACAATCTGTAAATCCTTCTACTGTCCACTGACTCCCCTTTTGAGACATAAATCTTACAACATCGTTCTAGTCTGATTCGAATTTTTTCAAATTGCCATCTGTCAATAGTGTTGTTAATTTATCCATTTTTGATATAGATATATATTCAATCCATTCTTCAACTTCTGGGTCTTCTATCCAATGTCTTGCTAATGTCATTCTAGCTGCAACAATTAAGTGAAATATAACTCTGTCATACTGTAGCATCCAACATATTTAACAAATATACTCCAGATTTAAATTAAAATACAAAATATTACATATTGTTTTATGAATTCCCAGCCAATATTTCTTGATTTTTATATATATAATTGTGTGTATAAAATACATAACATGTTTATAAACCAACCAATTATAGACATACAAACCTCCGTCTGCTCCTTCTTCTCCGGCTCCTTCCCGAACTCCATTCCATTCTCTGGACCCTCTCCCAACTCTGTCTGCTCCTTCTCCTCTGGCTCCCAATAGTTCTTGATTTTTTTTTACAAGAATACCATATGTGAAAAAAAGTCCCTTTTTCTTTTGCACACTTCCAACACTTATTATTCAATCCATATATCTTGGCCAACTTGTCTGGTGTTAAATACCAGTGATATAACATTTTATAGTAATCTCTTATATTTTGACTTCTAGAGTAACATAGCCTCTTTGACCATGTAAGTTTCTACTGTGCCAATTCAGTGGTGTGTCTGATATTTTGTGCCCATACAGTCTGCCCTTCTCTTATGCAGGGGATCCGTTCCGGACCCCCTGTGTAAGAGAAAAAATGCGGATGCTCAAGCCCTATTCAAACGAATGGGGTTCGTGCCCGTGGCGGCGGCGTGCAGGGCGCACGCCACTGGGAGTGCGCCCCATTCATGCGAATGGGACTCGCCGCACCATGCACTCCCGCACAGCATTGAGCATATGCTCAAAGCTGTGTATAGAGTGCCCGCGTATAATGTGGGCGCACTGTACTATTATATTATTTTTTACCACTTCTTTTTCCATTTCAATTTTCAACAAATATTTATATAGTTTTGATAGCATACTTCTATTTTCTGAGTACAATATTTCTTCTAATTCTGTTCTATGTAGTTTACTATTATTTAATAATAATATTAATGTTAATATTGAATACTGACAGTACTTTCTGTTTCATATACAGGTATGAAGTTGAGTTGGAAAACCTGAAGGAAGAATATGTGAAAACAGTTGAAGAATCAAAGAAAGAAAAGGTTTCTTTACAGCTCTTTGATATAATGTTCCTTCATCAAGTACAGTTCTCAGTAAATAAAACAATACATTATCCTTTCTGTAGATGCTGTTGGCTACTCAGCTAGAAATGGAAAAAATGAAGGTTGAACAAGAAAAAAAGAAAGCAATTTTTGTACAAGAAACGGCAAGAGAGAAGGTATTTGTCTACGCTAATCATTTCCCATAATTTTGATATGCCACAATCCTTAAAATTAAGGCATTGGTTGGGGAAGATGGGCCTTTCCAGCATATTAGCTTTCAATTTTTGTATATCTTGATACTTCCATTCTCCTGCCTCAAAATAAGGTTAGTCAAGCTGATTTGGGTTTGGTTTATGTCCATTTTGGTCAAACATATATGTAATTTTTTTTGGCATTTATACTTCTTAGGAGCCTTCCTTCTGTGGTTCCAGTCTGTAGTCTTTGTACAAATGGCCTGTATGTCTAACTTGCTTTCTCTTTTCCTTGGATTTCACCATAGTCCTCACTGGTGTGAACATTGCATTAGATCCTCCCACTTCTGTTTTTCTCTGGGTTCGATTTGAGCATACATCATCATCATCATCATCATACTTTATATGGTGCTGTAGATTTACACAGTGCTGTACATATAAACAATAAAAGTGATCAAAATGAAACCTGCCAATGGCATACATTCTACAAAATACATATAAAACAATAGATAATAATACAAGATAGAATTAGATTAAAAAAATCAGACAAATTAAAAGATCAAATATCAAATCAAATATCAGATCTGAGATAATAATCAGATAAACAATCACACAATGCCTGGGAATGCTGTCCTGAACAATATAGTCTTCAACTCAGTTTTGAAACTGGTTAAAGAAGTGATGACCATGCTCGTGGGGGAAGGAGGTTCCAGGAGTGAGGGGCAGCAAGTGAGAAGGGACGAATCCAGGACAGGGCAGTGGAAATCCTATTTCTTCACTGAGAAATACCCTGTGAGATATAGTATGAAGAGCCATAACCTGCTTTAACATATGGTATAAATTAATACAGTGACACATACAGAAAGTTTCCTGCATTTCCCACAGTAAGACAGATATTTCTTCTGTATTAAGTTATTTTGCATCTAATAAGCAGCAAGTTCTGTAAAAAAAGTTAACCTGGAAAACTTTAAGAGTGAAGCCAGTTAGTTTCCATATTCTCTAAGCAATTTATTCTTCTTCGGAAATGATCACAAATGTTTCTTCATGATTCTGCTCTTTGCATGTTGTATATTTTCTCTTAGGAACGTAAATCATGTATTTCGTCAGCAATAGAAACTGTCTCAAGCACTCCAACTCTTTCACGTTCAAGCTCAATCAGTGGGGTTGATATGGCTGGTCTCCAAGCATCTTTCATATCTCAGGTAATGACTTCTGTTTGTTCCTTCTATGTTGTTCTTGGGATCATGGAGTCTTAAGTGTTGTTCTTAGTACTTTACTAAATGCAGTTTAAGCCTCCTTGCTCAAGTGATAATATATGTGAAATATTTTTAAATGTGTGAATGTGAAAATACTATCACACTTTGGGGACGGAGGATAAATTGCAACACTCGGAGCCCATGCATGCCCCAAGGCAATTTCTGCAAACTCCTAGACCAGGGGAGCCCAACTTGGAAGGAGATAGGAGCTGAAATTAAGATCGGCCAAGGTTGTATGGGCCACCAACAATTTTAGGTGAAATGTAGGACATTTAGGTAAAATGAAGGACATTAAAAAATGAGGGGCATGACCAAATAAAAGCTGTAAGCAAAATGCAAATCCATACTTCTTAGCCATGCTCAAAATAGAGGACATTGTGAAATCCCTCCTCCTGAACAGGAAGGCTAAGATGGGGGATGTGTCTGGGAAAAGGAGGGAAAGTCTAGACTCGGCAGAGGAGGAGCAAGACAATGTGGTGAGTGGGCATCCTTATCTCTTTCCCCCATCCTCTTTTGTCTCCTCCCCCCATTGCTGGGTAGGCAGCCTTGTGAGGAGGAGGAGGGGGAGGATGGGAGAAAGAGAGGAAGAGCCCGACCACCGCGTTGTCGTCCTCCTCTTCTGGCAAGTCGTTTGCTTTTGATCGGCCTTGGGGTTTTGCCAGGCGGGCAGCCTTGCTACTCAAAGGCAAAACCCCTAGGCCATTCAAAAACGAAGGACTTGGCAGAGGAGGAGGAGGACAACGTGGGGGTCTGGTGTCCTCCTCTCTTTCTCCTTCCTCCCCCTCACTCACCAGAAGAAGGGCCCAAGGCTCTCTTGTGATCTCTAGGTCTCTTGCAGTCTTCTCTCTCGCTCTGCCCTCCCGGCTATCTCTGCTGCTTGCCTGTAAAAAGCTCCTCCCTCTGGGCCTGCCTGGTCTATGGAGTGAGAGGAGCTGTAAGCCTGCCCCCAGCAAAAGCTCCCCTGGGAAGCAGAGGCAAACTCTGGAGAAAGAGTCCATTGCTCCCATCCTCCAAAGCTCCGTGCGATCGGGCAAGGATTTTGGACCCTCCGGGTCGCATCTTGTGCAGCCCTGCACTAGACCTTCTGCTGTTTCCTAATCGGGGGTCAGGGTGGGGATATACTGGGGTTACATTTGGCTGTTTTAGGCCCAGAAAGTCCTTTTTTTTTTTCAAAATTAACAATGACTGGAAGTGCCAGTACTGAAAATGAATTCATCGCTTTTGTGCAGCATCTAAAGGGAGTGCTTTAAATTCATTTTCGTAGTTGTTTCACATTTTACTTGCAGGATGATCCTCATGAGCATTCCTTTGGTTCATTATCTACAAGTGGAAACAATCTATATGATGCTGTGAGGATGGGAGCAGGATCAAGTATTATTGAAAATCTGCAGTCACAATTAAAATTACGGGATGGAGAGATTTCTCATCTACAGGTAACCGCTACAATACATGTGTTTATATGTAGGAATATGTATTGAGGAGACATAATAGACATATAAGAGTCTATCCTATTTTGGCTATATTAATCTGCCATTAGCCTGTATGTGCCAGTGTTACTTTTTAAAATAATATAATATCTGTAATATCCATGCTGTATTGAAATTCAGAAAGCAAGATCACTCCTCATTGGGAACATATGTTTCTGGTACATCATCCAAGTGAATCGTTCATAAAGCAGCCATACTAATTGCAGAATTGTTGTCTGTGATCTAAATAAACCTAGTCTGACAGATTGGTGCATTGCATCATTCCCAAGGTCACTGTCACTACCAAATTTCAGGCAGGGATCAAAAATAAGGCTCATGGGACAAAACCAAGCTATATGGTTAATGGTAATATATGACACCATCAGTCAGCCATATCTGGGGGCAGAGATCTTTCAGGTTGGCACATTATGCTCCATTCCCACTCTGTACAGAGGCTTCATTTCTACTCATAGAATTATTGAGTTAAAAGGTACAGCAAGAGACCTCTGGTCCAATTGTCTGCTGTGCAAGAACACAACTAAAGCAATTCTGAAAGATGGTCATCAAATCTCTGTTTAAAGACCTGCAAACAAGAGTATACCAGCCTCTCTTGCACTGTTAAACAGCTCTTACAATCATAGAGGAGGAAATTTGATTCCCAGCTTATATGTGCATGTGAGTTTGCAGTAGCATTCCTTAGCATTCAGTCTCACTAGCATTAAATAAATAGTTGGATTTTTACTGATAAACCCAACAGTTCGCAAATGTTTAAGCATTTATCTATTCAGTACCACTACCTATCAACATGGAATATTTTAAAAACCCATCACATGACAGTAGCAAAATCAGTCCCTTCCTTTTTGTTTAGCTTTGCTTAAACTCAAAACACCACAAGAAATGGCTCAACACTGTGTTATTTTTCCAACAATTTCTGAATGTATAAATCTGAGAAATATGATTGTACGATTCCATGCCCTGACCATGTTAGCTGATGTTTAAACTTTTCCTTCTGCTTACCAATCAGGAAAATTAGCTTTTAAAAGTACATTGAGATATGGACCTCATAGATATTTTTATGAAACCCTAAATGAAGTCATTTAGGGTTGATACACAGAATATATATATATATACAGAAGAGCTGGATTGATACACAGAGTTGGAACACTATGTTGCTTATACCCCATGATATCCTCTCAGTCTGTACATTTAGGACAAGCAGTCTCCAGTGTTTCTGTTCAAAAATGGTCTATAGGAAGTTTAGGCTGCTTTTGTTCTTGAAAAAAGGCAGTCCAGAAAACCAGTGGTGCATTAAAATGGGTCTCTGCATTAGTCAAGGTAAAACTTCACAATAACAGTTTTCAAAGTGTTTCTGGTGATTACCAAAAATTGGCAGTAACAACCAGTAATTCCCTTCTGGTATTAAGAGTCCTCTGATATTAATCCAGAAATGAGTAGAGGGTTTTACATATTACTGCTTCTATCCTTGCCTCCCTATTTACAGGTGGGATGCCTTGAGTGAGTCATCTCCATGAGGATATTACAGAACCACACTAGGGGTCACGTACAGCTTGCAGTTGAGACCACTCAGTCATATAATCACTGAACTACAATCTGTTTTGGACAATAACTTTGCCTTCTCAAAGTCTTTTGGTGGCAGGCCTTTACATGCCTACAGTCTGCCTCCCAGTCTCAAAGAGTTACTTGTTTACAGGAGGATGCACAACACAGATGGGGAGACTTTGCCACAAACCTAGATGCCAACTCTGTCGACACATCTACTCGGGAAATGTTATCAGATGACCCAATCACACAAATCTCACAATATTAGAGCAGCTGTCTCTCATCATCTAATAGATATATGCCATCCTGCCCTTCAGCACTCTACATTGGGGAAAACAGGCCAGCCTATGCAGCAGAGGATAAACTGACACAAATCCGATATTAGGAATGGGAATACACAAAAACCATTTGCGGAACACTTCAGTCTTCCTGATCATTCCATCTTGGATCTTAGCAGGAACAAAAAACCTACCCAGGAAGATTGGAAAGAGAAACAGCTGAATTAGAATATATCCACAAACTCCAATCCATCAACAATGGGTTGAATGCAAACAATGGCTTCCTGCCACATTACACATGTTATAACCCTGATTAACACCCCTAGTTTACCACATCTGCTTTCTGGTTCACAGTGTACAGACAGCACATTGCAAAACTCCCTTCACCAATCATATAGCCAGACCACATATTTCTTCCTGCCTTTAATGTTCAATGACTGTAGTAAAAATTAAACTTGTCACCTTATCACCATATCCACAAGTTTTGCATTTCTATGGCTATGCATACAGTCTGATGATTAAGGTCCTTCCTAGTCAACACTTCATTCTATGCATCTGAGGGAATAGTCCAAGTCTATGAAAGCTTATGCTACAACTTTTTTCACTCAGTTTGTCTCAAAGGTGCTACAAGATCCCTTTGCATACTAATACAGTGGTACCCTGGGATACGAAATGACCGCGTTACGAAATTTCCGGGATACGAAAAAATTAGATAGGAAAAAACTGTTTCGGGTTACGTTTTTTTTTCGGCTTACGAAAAATTTTTTGGTGCTTTTCGGCGCTTTTTCGCACGAAATCGCGGCTTTCCAGCGCTAGCGGCTATGGCTTTTTCGGGTTGCGAAAACTTTCGGGTTACGAACGGCGCCGCGGAACGAATTAAATTCGTAACCCGGGGTACCACTGTATTCCAGACGGTCATGGCTGTGTTTCTGTATTCTGTAGACTATACTTCTACTTTTAAGAGCATACTATATTGGTTTTGCTGCCTAAGAACTGCTGTCCTCTTGTATCTTTTATAACTGAATACTACTACTGTAATATAGAATTAAAGCCTGGAAGGTTAAAACTCCTGCTTGGAATGAAAAACAAAAATTAGTTACTTCAAACTCTAACTCAGATATTTCTTATTGTAGCTGGAGATTGGAAACCTTGAAAGAACTCGGTCCATAATGGCAGAAGAGCTGGTAAAATTAACAAATCAAAATGATGACTTAGAAGAAAAAGTAAAGGAGATACCCAAACTACGTGTACAACTAAGGGTATGCAGTTCTAAAATGAATGATAAAATTGAAATAAAATCTGCAGTTTGTATACTTGTTTCCCTGTTCTGTACTTAAAAGTTTTCCTTTGGAAGTAGATCAAAAAGCTAAGGTCCCATACAGACAGGCCAAAATAAAGCTACTTCGGGTCACTCTGTATGCTGTTTAAAAGCTGCATGAGTCCTAAGAGGCCAGAAGCCGCGCCAAAGCCACAATCCAGTCCTAAGGACTGGAGCACAGCTTTGGCACAGATTCCAGACTCTTAGGATGCATGCATCATTTAAACAGCATACCTCCAAAGTGACCTGAAGCAACTTTATTTTGGCAGTCTGTATGGGGCCTAAATTTACAATCCTAAAAAGACTATTTTCTCAGACTATGGCAAAGTCATAGGCTACACACTTAATCTTGGCCAGGGAAGCAAAAAGTTTAAAAATACAGTTTTGCTGGTCCCACAGGGTTCTGTTTGTCGTGCATGCTACTTAATATATGCATGAAACCACTTGAGATTGTCCAGAGTGTTCTACTATGGTGCCATCAGTATGCTGCTGACACCCAACTCTATTTTTCCTTTCCGATAGTAATGGAATGGATAAAGGCAAAAAGGGCGGGGGGGAGAAACTTAATCCATAAAAGACAAAGTATTCCTGGTCAGTCAAAAAGCAAATCAGGCAGTATATTTTCAGTCTGTGCTGGTTGGAGTTACACTGCCCCTGAAGATGCAGGTTCTCAGCTTGGTCATACTAGACTTAGCCACAAACCTGAATGTTCACATCTTGGCAGTGGCTGGGAGTACATCTGCACAATTAAAATAGTGTGCCAATTGCAATTGTTTCTTGGGATGTCTTAGTTGCCCACGCTGACACATGCCTTAGGTACATCCTGCATGGATTACTAGTGTGTGCTCCTAAGTGAGGCTGCCTTTGGAGAATTTTCAAAAATTTCAGTTGATTCAAAGAAATGGCCAGATCATTAATGTATGTTTATTACTAGGAGCCTATAGCTCATTTGTTACAAAACCACTGACTGCTGGTCCATTTTCAGACACAGTTCAAAGTGATGGTGGTGACTTATAAAGCCTTATACAGCATGGATGTATCTAAAAACGTTTCAGGGGAGGCCCTTCTCTAAATCCAGGCATGTTTGGTGGGGACAAGGAACAGGGCCCTCTCTGTGGCTGCTCCCATACTCTAGAACTCTCTTTCAATGAAGGCTCCTCACTGTCCTTTCATTATTTGGTTGAAGATCTTCCCAATTTCAGCAGGCATTTTGGAACTGATTGTTTTATATAATTGGTTTTCTGTTTTAGTGCTGTACTGTTTTTAAATTATGGGTTTAAATTAATGTTTATATGTGAAGTCAATAATTTCAACTGGAAAGAAGAAACCCTTAAAGTGAATAACACTTGGCTACCAGTCCCAAGGAATAGCAAAATAAGAACTGAGCAAATGCAAATGGGAAACCATTCAGAGTCAGGAGTCTTCCCAGCAGATAATGATCACCAATTAGCAGACATTAATCCTCTTTTGTATTAGCCTCCCAGCCTGAGGCTGGCCATCAGCACAAAACAATACACATGCAAATCATGCCTGCATTCCCAGGCTCACACAGTATATATACACCCAACTTTTTCCAGGCAAAGCATTCTCTGAAGATGCCAGCCACAGATGCTGGCTAAACGTCAGGAAGAAAACTTTCTAGAACATGGCCACATAGCCCGAAAAACCCACAAAAAACCAATGTTTATATGGTTTTAATTCTATGGACAATTTAATATTTTAAAATCTTTTTGTTTTTAGCTATATGGGGTTTAACTTGTATTTTCTTTTACTTGTTTTCTATTGTATCATTTTGTTTATCTTTGGTGCCAATAAATTTATTTCTTTTTATTCTGCAAGTCTCACACTTAGGAAATAGGCAAGATATAAAGTGATTGAATAAAAGTTTTCTTTTGCCAGTGGAAGAACCATTAGGGGCAGCCGGTGTTATCCCCAGTGGTGGCACATGCATGTGGCCACACCACATTGTCCTTAGTGGTGTTCTGTGCACATGGCTGTGCCACTATTAGGAATAACCTGAGTTCACCTGAAGTCCTGTTGTCCCTAATGATGGCGTGGCTGCATGCACGCGCCACCACTGGGGACAACAGAGACTTACCTGAAGTCCTGTTGTCTTTAATAGCGGTGCTGCTGCGTGCACATGCCGCCATTGGGGACAATGGGCTGTCCTTGATGGCAATGTGGCCACATGGACACGACACCATTGGGGACAGCGTTCTGTGTGCCTTGGCATTTAGTCATGCTGGCCACATGACCAAGAAATCATCTTTGACAATGCTGGCTCCCTCGGCTTAGTAGCGGGGATGGGCATTGCCTCCTACAGTTAGACACGACTAGACAATTTTGTCAAGATTTTTACCTTTACCTTTTGACTTCTGTAAATTTTATAGTTTCCTTAAGCTTATTGATTCCTTCACTCTTGCTTATATACATATATAGCTGTTAAACCTAGTGTATATTGTTGTTAGCATATATGGTGATCTCTTGAATACCACCCGCTCATATACTTCCAGCAGAAATGTGTTAGGATATTGTTGGAAATGGCAAAACCAAGTTATTAAACTATCTTTTCCCAGGATTTGGATCAGAGATACAATACTATTCTCCAGATGTATGGTGAGAAAGCAGAAGAAGCAGAAGAACTGAGGTTGGACCTTGAAGATGTAAAAAACATGTACAAGACTCAGATTGATGAACTTCTGAAACAAAGACACAGTTAATTCTAAAGCTGCAACTTGAAAACAATGTTGCATTAAACTATAGAAGTGTATAAATGCAATTACCTTGTAAAAATTTGTACAATAGAGTGATATAAAATTTTAATTGTAGAGTTCATATGTTCGCAGGAACCGTTTTGATTTCATGATGGCAAACTGTGAGCCTTTAAATTATTTGTTAATATTTAAAATTTTATATCTATACTTCAATGATAATTTAAAAGGCAGGCAGACTGTCTTGTATCTATATAGTAGTGTTTGACAGATCTTCCAGCAGCAGAAGACTTTGACTGCAACTGTTCACTCCCTGTAATAATTCTGTGACAATTACCTGATTGTTCTGCTGATCTTTTCTATCAAATAGAATGTTTCAAAGAGAAAAAATTTGTGAAAGATGCATACAGATAGCATTCACTTGCAATCTGAAATTGAAGGGTTGGGTGCCTTTATGAAATTTAAATATCTGTATTTGTATATATATTCTGGTGCCCTAACCAGACAGCTGTTCTGCTGCCCACAATGCCAGACAATTGCCTTTGCTCCCAACAGTGCAGAGTGGTTTACATTTTAATAGCAACCAAACTCCTGTTCAATAGGTACAATTCTAGTGGGGTTTTAAAAAATGTTTTGGCTGTATTCCTAAAACGCAATACACTTCCACTTGAATGTGGACTACCTTGCAGTTTCAGTGGCTTTTAACTTTAGTGAAATAGATTATACAGCAGCCAAGGGGAGGAGTGTTCCAGAAATGTTGCTCAGCATTCCTGCCATTAACTGATTCTTTCCTTTAGTGTATGTATGCACTTTATTTTCAGAAGTGAATAAATATGTTCAAGATACCATCAAGTAGTTTGAAAATGCTTTTTAAAAAGGATTTGCCAGAACGTAAGTGAGAAATAGCACCTTAAGTTGCCTTACCAGCTTTTTATTCTGAGCAAGTCAAAAAATTCACTGATATCTATCACATTCACAAAAGGAACATGTTCATTTTATTGTTGTTTCTTGCCAAACTTTTACGTGGTTGTAAAGACCCTTTCTTTAACTTCAGCCTATTTATACATGTTCATTATGAGGACACTGTGGCTGAGATGCCCTATCTTTTCAATATTTTCTAAAAATTCAGATATAGAAGTTTTGTTACATGCATTGAAATCCAAAGTTGTAGATACATATATGCACTTCCAAAATCTAGTTGAAGGAATTTACCATTTGACATGATAGCTAATTCACTGTAAATTCTTCTGTGTTCGTACATGAAATACACTTTTGCTGAACTAATTTCTTAATTTAAGGTGTATAGAAATCAAGTTTTTATTTTATGAAGTGAATATTTGTATCATCCATTTACCTACAATGGGTTAGAAGTCAGTGGACACAAGAAAACCCTACTGTTTCACAAAAAGAGTAATATGGTTGGTTACTATCTTTTTCAAAAATATCCCTACCAGAGAAAGTCAGGGAGAAGGTTTCTAACATAGGCTCCTTGTGACTGGATTCTCCTTGATGTGCTAGTTTTTTATGCACAGAGGATTTTGACTTGGTGAAGCTCTTAATACAGAAATCTCCCACATACATTCTAAAGTGCATATAGAGGAGCGCCATATCACAGACAAGTGGTGAATAATAAATGAAATCTTTACATTCTCCCCCATCTAGCATCTTCCTGGCAAAAAATATACTAAATTCCTGTGTACTTTTAAGAGAACAGTTCTTCAGTTCAAGAATAAATTTACATTACCAGGTTTTTTTAACAGTGATGTAAAGCAGGAGTCAACAGTGATTGCTGACAATAGAATTTATTGCTTTTCTACCAAGAAGACACTACATTAGTGAATATGTTGTTAAACCAATATAAAGTTCAAATCTGAATACAGCTGGACTTTTCTCACAAAGAAATGTGCAGTACCTTAATTTTCATTATATAACATTTATTCAAACCAAACATTTTCTGCTTTTGAACAGAAAAGAGGTCTAAATGTTAGTCAGTCTTGTCAAGAGGAGGCCCACTGAATCAACTAGACTTATGTATGTGGTGACTCACCATTCAATAGTTGATTCAGTGAGTCTATTCTAATTGGGATTAACCAATGGGATTCTAGCCACAGTGTGTAACTAGAACTTTTATGTCCACTATTCAGAACAAAAAGCATGACACATTTGAATAATTTTGCAGCTTTTAACTCAACACACCTACACACTTTCATCCACACAGCTTTTTCACTGGTTTTAAACCCAAGTGTTTGTTAGAATTTGACTAGACTATGGGCCATGCTTTGCTATAAAATGTTGGCAGTTTGACTGCCCAGTTCCTTTGCAACCCTTCATCATTTTTCTAATTTCTGATAATCAGAGATGATATTAGCATGTACTATTTCTGAAATTTATGTTTTTAGTGTCTTTAAATTACTGGCCAATTTTTGAAAGTACTAGATGGTGCTGTACAATTTCTTTTCTCAGGACTCTTCTTATTTTGTGTGAGCAGTTCGGTCACTTCTGTGCATCTGCTCCCCCCCCCCAGTTTGTAACTGTTTATGGAAATTAGGGAATGGAAATAATTGCCTCATCAGATGGGAAGCAGTCTTCATACTGTTAATGTAAAAAACAAAAGGTCAAGAAAAACAGGGATTCCTTTGTAGAATACAGGTGTTTGGGGTGGCATTGCATAAAAGCTGTAGAAATGAGCACAAATGGGATTCTTAGTTTTTCAGAACATTTAAATCAGAAACAGTGAAGTTAAGTCCTGTCTGTTGTCCAATGGGAGTAATATTTGATCTTTAGCAAATACGTAAAAATGGTGCATGTGTGTAAGGTAAATCTTCACTGCAACGGTGTTAACAACTTTTGCCCTCTTGTTCTTTAAGAAATTTTAAATTTTTATATTAAAAAGCCCTTTGCATTACTATAAACTATGTATGTTAATATGTTACAGATATTAACCTGTCTATGTAAATAGTTTAAGCCTGTTTAAATTTTGGTCTGAGTAAAATATTTGAGTTAATGTTTTAGTGTTTTCTTAAACATAAACATGCACTCTGATGGTTGATGTTGGTAACTGGAAACAAAGCAGAGGCAAAAAAAATCAGATTGTGTGTAATGCTTGCTCTTGATCTGAGATTGATCATCGTTAAGGCTTGCTGTCAAATGAGCTAAAAAGCAAATTCAGGAGCAAAACAGATGGACCTGAAGTCTGGCTCTGCGTCAGCTTGGGGGTGTGGCATTTAGATGTGCCATGCCCCCAAGCCAGACAGAAGTTGCGCTGGTGATTACACTCCGCCCAGCTTCAGTTCAGCTTCGAGGCATGGCATTTAGACATCACTCGCCCCAGAGCCGGCAAAAATTTACAGCACATAAATATACAGCGCTTTATAAATAAAGGTTAATAATAATAATAATAAAAAGCTGCCTCAAGCAGCAAAGGGGTGGCTTTTTTCCACCCCAAATAGGAGCAGATTTTTTTCCACTCCTTTTTTGGAGTGGAGACTGGCTGGATTGGGGCTGGTTGAAGCAGTGCCCACCCGACTCTTCCAGGGGCAGCATCATGTCGCTGGAGGATGAAGGGAGAGAGGGGGGAGGCAGGTCAGCAAGGGTATTCTAGTCTAGAAAGACCTGCCGGAAGAGATCCATCTTAATAGCCTTCTTGAAGGTATCCAAGGTGGTAATCTGACGGATCTCGTCCGGCAGACTGTTACAGAGTCTAGGGGCGGCTGATGAAAAGGATCTCTGGGTCACTGCTGAAAGTCTAGTCTTCTTAGGTTGGAACACATTATTCCCAGTGTGGGGTGGATTATATGGGAGAAGGCACTCCGGCAAGAAGTCAGGACCACCAACACCTTGTATCTTGCCCGGAAGATACATCTTGTTCTATCACTTGTCTTTTATATTTTATTATATAATATTATATAGTAGTATAACATTATATGTTAATATTCCATTTTTTACTCACATAATCCTCTAAAGGTTCCCATTCCCTTCCTTTTATCTTGTTATGTATTAATACTGTTATTTTCCCCATGTCTCTTAATTCCCAAATTTTATGTAGCCTATCTTCTATATTCGGTATTTCTTTCATTTTCCAATTTTTAGCTAACAATAATCTAGCTGCCATTATAGCATATGATACCACTCTCTAATATTTTTTTTCTGCTTCTAATCTTAAAAAGGAAGTCATGTATATAACTCTGGTACCACTGGAAATTTTATTTTGAATATTTCTTGCAATATCCTGTGTATCATAAGCCAAAATTGTTTTAGTTTAGAACACAACCACCATACATGATAATATGACCCTTTTTCCTTCAGACATTTCCAACATTTCTCTTTGCCTAGTTTGTATATTCTTGCTAATCTTACCGGAGTATAGTACCATCTGTTCATTATCTTTAAATGATTATCTTTAAGGTCTTGAGGCACCATAAATTTGTTTTTTTCTCCCAGACATTTCCCCAGTTATCTATGGATATAGAATGACCTATTTCCTGGGCCCAACTTATCATCTTTGATGTATTCGAGTTCTCTCAAAAGTAGCAGCTTATATAACTGAAATTTTTCCTTTATCTGTGTCCCATATTATTTTATCTGATTTGTTTTATTTATCCTCAAATCCAACTGAAAATAAATCTTCTTTAAACTTACATTTAATTTGCAAATATCCAAACCATTGCATTTCCCCCAATTAATTCTAATTCTTCTTTGGATCTTATTTATTCCCTCCATTCTCATTTACCTTTATGAAGTCTTTATATCTTATCCAGTTCTGTTTTTCTTCCCACCTACCAAAGAATGCCTCTTGAAAGGAAACCCATGATGGTATTTTTACATAAAAACTTTCTTTGAGTAATTTCCAAATTTTCAGCTATGCTTTACGAATAAAGTGATTCTTGAAAGCCTTGTTAACTAGTTCTTTGTGATACCATACATAGGCATGCCACTCATATCTAATGTTACAAGTTTCTATATTCAGTAAGTTTGCATTTTCCAGCTTGATCCAATCTTATACCCACAATAACCCACATAATATAATTTCAAATCCGGTAGAGCACATCCTTCTTTATCACATTCCTTTTTTAACAGATCCCATTTAATCCTCGCTTTTCCCCCCTCCATACAAATTTGCTGAGTTCTTTATTACATTCTACAAAAGTACCATCTTTAATAACAATAGGTAAGTTTTGATAAGGAAACATAAGTTTTGGCAATATGTTCATTTTAATGGTAGCTGTGGATCTTTCCATCGCTCACTTTGGGAATCACTGGTGCGTTACAGACCGCCGAAGAGGCGGCCTGTACCCGCCCCTTTCCCCGGGGTATCGGGGCCTCAGCAGCCAGAACGGCAGCCACTGAGGCCCCAATCCGCTGCTTTCCAGGCTGCGGGGAAGCGGCAAAAGGCCGCTTCCCTGCAGCCTGGAAAGGGGTGTCCTTGGGGCTTCAAGCCCCAAGGACACCCTGCGGCGGCGGGGAGGAGGAGAAAGAGGCCACTTGGCCCCTTTCTCCTTTGTGTTGCTGGGCGCAGCCGTGTGAAGGCTGTGCCCAGCGGCGCAAACCAGGAAGGAGCTTCGAAATGCAGCTCCTTCCTGCTCCGTGCAAAGGGCGCACTAAGCGCCCTGGCGCGGAGCGACAACGTCACATCCGTGCCACCCCGTATAGTGGCGGTGCGGTCGTGACATCGTCATGGCGGCCCCCATGTAGATGGGGCACCGCCATTTTGTATGGACTCAGTCCGTACTAGGGTTAGGGGGGTGCAGAAGCACCACACCTTCCTAACCCTAGTACGGACTGACTCTGTACTAAAAGGCCCGTTTGTAATGGGCCACTGTAAACAATTTTAGTGCTGCTACATTGTTCACTATTAAGATAATAGTAAGAAAATGTATGGCATACTCTGCGTTTGAAGACTGTAAGACTCTCTCTTTTGGGCCCTTGATGCCATTTTTAACTTTAGACTATAGCACTTAGCTGGCACAGAAATGAGTTTAAGACTCAGAGGAAACAGAACAATATGTTTGGCTTGATTACATTTCCTGCCATGGCATGAAAGAGATGCTTTCCTGTGTTCACAGATCGCTACTGCAAAACATTCTGTTGGCATGACTTTAACTCTGGACTAGTGTGCAGAGTAAGAGGCAAGTTTTAACTATGCCCTGCAATAATGTTCTAAATGGATGAAGATATAATTGCTCTTAGTTGTAATAACATTTACCAAAACCATAACCCTTGCCCCTTTTCTCTGATTCATTAAAACAAATATATTTTAAAACAGGCTTTTTTTCTATTCAAAGTGCAAATGTACTACAGATTGAATTTCTATAAATGCAATAAAGCTACAAAAGCCATGTCGAATCTACAGCTGAGGTTACACATTTGTGGAGCCCAATCTATGGTATATAGAGGCCGGACAGACTGGCTGTAAAAGCCACCTTTCAGGTGGCTTGGGGGCATGACACCCCTGGAGCATCCTGAAGCCACCCTAGGGTTGTGGCGGGGCTGCGTAAGGTGGCTTTTTACTGGTGCAAATAAGAGCGATCTTTTCCATTCTTACTTGTGCCAGCATCAGGGCGGATGGAGGCTGCGGTATGTGGTTGTTGCAGCTCTGGGGCAATCCCAATCTGCCTTTTTGAGGCAGTCTGTTTCACCCCGTAGTTACTTGATCTAAGTAATGTAGTAGCTCAGTTGGCCTGCTCTCTTTTTTGATGGCAGGCAAAAACCTTCCTATTTAAATGTGCTTTCATACTTCAACTGGCTGGAGTAGGAGATGCTATGGGTCCCATTTGTTGTTGTTAACTGCCACAGGCGACCCTGTGGATGTGACATCTCCAAGCCATCCTATCCTCCACTGCTTTGTTTAGTTCCTGTACATTCATACCTGTGACCTCCTGCATAGAGTCCATCCATCTAGCATGTGGCCTTCCTCTCTTCCTACTTTCTTCCACCTTTCCCAACATTATTATTTTTCCCAATGAGCCATGCCTTCTCATGATATGTCTGAAGTACAACAGCGTCAGTTTTGCCATCTTGGCTTCCAGAGAGAGTTCTGAACCGATCTGCTCCAGGACCCATTTGTTTGTGCTTTTGTCTTTCCACAGGACCCTTACACAAATTCAATCTAGACAATGAAGAAATGGTAATACTAAATGAATTCTCATACCTGGGATCAAATATTGATCAGAACAGAGACAGCAGCTAAGAAATGAGAAGGCTAGGAATGGAAAGCGTAGCTATGAGGGGACTAGCCAAGATCCTAAACTGTTAAGATATACAACTGAGTACAAAAGTTAGAACTGTCCCAGTCACTCTATTCTCCTTCACTATATACAGATGCGACAGCTGGATAGTGAAGAAAGCAGATAGAAAAGGTACTCATTTGAGATACGGTGCTGGAGACTGATGGTGACCCTGTGGATGAGACATCTCCTCGTCTTCCACTGCAGATTCAGGCCCATGACCTCCCTGATTTGAGCCCATGTGGGATGGAGCCAGCCCCCTTTTCTACTATCTTCAACCTTTCCCAGCATTATTGCCTTTTCTAATGAGTTGTGCCTTCTCATGATGTGGCCAAAGTATGACAACTTCCATTTGGCCATCTTGGTTTTTGAGGAGATTTCAGGCTCAATCTGTTCTAGGACCCATTTGCCTTTTTTGGCTGTCCCCAGCACTCTTCTCCAGCACCACACCTTGAAGGGGTTTATTTTCTCATATATATTTCAAAAGAGGACAAAGCACTGCAAAATGTAGGACAGTCAAGAAAAATGTAGGATACGACCAGAGAAAGCTAAGAACACTCATATATAAATGTAAATGCATGCTTCCTCTTGGACAAAAGGATGAAATGGAGGACATGCAGCATGACCAGAGGTCCCCTTCCTGTCCCAAGACCTGTCCTCCATTTCAACCTTCTCTCTAGGCAGAATTCCAAAAGGTCCTCCATTTTCAGCAGGACCAAGAAGCATGCATTTATATTTCTGTGAGTGTTTCGAGCTTTTCTTGGGTCACGTCCTTCTTAACTGTCCTCCATTCTGAGCATGACTAAGAAGCATGGCTTTGCATTTCTATGGGTGTCTTTACCTTTTCTTGGGTCACAGCCCTCCTTTTTCCTTTAATGTCCTCCATGCTGAGCATGACCAAGAAGCATGGCTTTCTATTTTTCTATGGGTGTCTTTACCTTTCCTTGGGCCAGAGCCTCCCTTTTCCTTGAACAGCCTCCCTTCTGAATTCCCCCTTCTTTAGCTTTCCTTTGGAGCCATGCCCTCCTCCCCCTTTTCTTCTTCTCCTTCTTCTCCTGGAAGGCCCTCCCTTTTGACCCACCTGGACCCCCGGAGGAGGAGAGAGGACTGGGCTGGCTGCCTTCCCTCCCTCCCTCCCTCCCTCCCCCCTTCCCCCTTGGCAGCCTGGCCCTGGCTTTCCGGGAGGCTGAGCCCGCCTTGGCCCGGCCCTCCTTCCTTGGCTTTGCCTCCTCCTCCTCCTCCTCCTCCAGGGCAGCAGCAGCAGCCTCCCTTTTGCAGCCGCGGCCTCAGGCGGAGGGGCGCCTTCAGGTACAGCTCCAGCCAGCAAGGGCTGCAGCAGGGCCAGCAGCGGAGGGGAAGGGGGCGGCAGGGATGCGGATGCTGCTGCTGTTGGGGGAGGAGGAGGAGGAGGAGGCAGGGTTCCCCTCTCAGCCGAGCCCCTGGCTTGGAAGAGCACCCCTTTGCTTGCCCCTCCTGCAGAGAGCTGGATGGCTGGCTTTCAGGCTAGGTCTCCCTCTTTGTTGTTGTTGTTGTTGTTGCTGCTGCTGCTGCTGAGAATCCTAGAATCCTAGAGTTGGAAGAGACCCCAAGGGCCACCCAGTCCAAGTACTTCTCTACCTTTACTGAAATCCGCTCTCTTAAAGTCTAGGATGCGGGTCTGGCTTTGCCTGGCTTCTCCCTTCCACTGTATAACAAACTCCAGGAGAACATGGTGACTCCCACCTAAGGATTGGGGATGCTTTGATGGAGAGTTCCTGCATGGCAGAATGGGGTTAGAATCATAGGATTCTATGATTCCAACCCCCTTCAACCATGCAGGGACTCTCAGCCAAAGCATCCCCAACAGGTGGCCATCCAGCCTCTGCTTAAAGACCTCTAAGGAAGGAGACTCCACTACACTCCCAGGAAAGAGTGCGTTCCACCATCGAACAGCCCTTGCTGTCAGGAAGTTCTTCCTAATGTTGAGCTGGAATCTCTTTTCCTGCAGCTTGCATCCATTGTTCTGGGTCCTAGTCTCTGGAGCAGCAGAAAACAAGCTTCTTCCCTCCTCAATATGACATCCCTTCAAATATTTAAACCAGGCTATCAGATCATCTCTTAACTTTCTCTTCTCCAGGCTAAACATCTCCAGCTCCCTAAGTCATTCCTCATAGGGCATGGTTTCCAGACCCTTCACTATTTTAGTCACTCTCCTTTGGACACGCTCCAGTTTCTCCACATCCTCTTTGAATTGTGGGGCCCAGAACTGGACACAGGACTATTCCCTCTTCCAGTCTTCTTCCAGTCCACCCAAAGGCAAACTTGTCCCTAAGGCAAAACCCCAAACCTATGAGGTTCTCTTCTTGACAGGTTTTCCTTCAGAGGGGGTTTGCCATAGCCATCCTCTGAGGCTGAGAGAGTGGGACTCGCCCAAAGCCAACCAGAAGGCTTTTTGGCTGGAGCCTTCCTCTGCCCTTCACTTGAACAACAGCCCCCCAGGAGAGGGGAGAGGCCTTGGGTAGTTTAACATACGGTTTTTTGTATGTTTTTCACTGTATGTTGTTGTTTTTTTAATGTTGTAAGCCACCCAGAGTCCCAGCCTTGGGAGAAGGGTGGGATATACATTTTAATTAGGTTTATTTATTTATGTTTATTTAATTAACTAAATTTATATTTTATAATGTTATTTAGTTTAATAATAGGGGAGCAAGGGGATTGTGTAATTTTTATTTATGTATGTATGATAAGTTGTTGATGTACATTGTTGTAACCCGCCTCAATCCTTTTGGGGGAGGCGGGCTGTAAATAAATTTATTATTATTATTATTATTATTATTATTATTATTATTTAATAAATCATCATCAACGTGTGGGTGTCTCTTGTGGGTCTCCAAATCCTTTCAGACTTTTGGCGACCCTAAGGCAAACCTCTCACACAGGGTTTCCTTGGCAGTTTTCTTCAGAGAGGTTTTTGCTCGTCCATCCTCTGCTTTTACTAAAATAACAGTCCCCTAGGATAAGGTTTGTGTTGTGTGTGCCTTCCAGTCCTAAGGTGGCTTTCCTTGTCAGGTTTCCTTCAGAGGGGGTTTGACATGACCATCCTCTGAGGCTGAGAGAGTGTGACTTCCCAAGGTCACCCAGTGGGTTTGCATGGCCAAGCCAGGATTCAAACCATCCTCTAAAAATGCAGGGGCCCCTCTGTGCTGGAACCCTCCCCCCCCCCCCCGCCCAGTCCCTGAGAACACTTAAACCCAGCAGATGGAGAAGAGGAGGCAGTGTGGGAGAGGCTTTAACCTGATGCCAATCCGTTGACCTAAGAAGAAGCAAGGTGCAGCTGCATAGCAGAAAGAATGTTATTATGTGCATTAAACAAGCATGCATGTATTTTAAGTGCTGTAGCACTTCAAGTGGTGTAGTTTCACCCTATCAAATCCTGGGATTTGTAGTTTTACCAGGGCTTTAGAATGCTGCTGCCTCATCAAACAACACATCCCGGGATTCTGTAGGATAGAGCCATGGCCGTAAAAGTGGTGTCAAACTGCATGATGTCTACAGTGTAGATGCCAGATTGGCATAGCGGTTTGAGTGTAAGACTAGGACCAGGAATGTGGGGTTGGATTCCCTGCTCAGCCATGGAAACCCACTGGGTGACTTTAGGTAGGTCACACCCTATCAGCCCCAGAAAACCCTCTGATACGTTGGCCTTAGGGTGGCGATAAGTCAGAAATGACATGAAGGCACACAAGAACAACAACAACAAAGATGCACCCATCGATTGCACTCCCATTGCTTACTTGCATATTTAGGCATCAAAAGAGTATGAACCTGTTCATAGTGATTTGGGAGTAAAATTACTTATAATAACCCAACCCACATAGTTTAAAACAACTCACATTAAGGACTTTGGGGTATTTCCTGACCCTGTGGGCTTTCCAATAAATGAGGGGTTAGCCTTAGTAAGGATTCGGGTTAAATGGAAACATTAATTTTACATCATGTCAGACTGTATTGAGCCTAAAATAAAATCCAGAGTACATAACAAGTGCCCTTTGGGTTAGATATATCCTGAAGGTACCAAATCCTGGCTGAGCTTGGAAGCCATACCACCAAGGAAGGCAAACTGCCTTGAGTATTCCTTGCCTAAGAAAACCCTATGAAATTCATGGGGTCACCGTAGCTCAGTAGGTGGCTTGAAGACAACATACACACCACCACAATGTGTAATTTGAATTTTGATATTTGTTTTGTAGTCAACATGGCTCCTCCTGAATTTTGGGGGGATTTAAAGATAGCAGACTTAGCCACAAAGTAGCCAAATCTTAACCTGGAGAGAGTGAACTATTTCTCATCTTTTCCTGGGATTTGATATTTCCAACAAAAAGTGATTTAATTTGGCTCCTGGTGGCATGCTTTGCCTGTTGTTGCTGTTGTTGTTGTTGTTGTTGTGTGCCTTCAAGTCCTTTGTGATTAATGTTTGACCGTACATGGAGGGAATTGGAAGGGTTTTCCTTTGCCTTCCCCTGAGACTGAGAGTGTAACTTGCCCAAGAGGGCTTCAATGGCTGAGCAAGGAGTCAGTCCAAACTACTATGCCACGGTGGCTCTCTAGGAATGACAGTAACACCTAAATTTACCTCCAAGCCTTTCAGCATATGGTCTTCCTGAGAAGATCACTGCACTCTGCAAGTCAGAAGGCAACAACTCCAGAGGGAGGCACTTTATGGCTGAAAATGTAGGAAGGCGATTTTATTGCTTCCTTTTTACTTCTTTTGTTCCTAGTTACATCAGCCTTCTTCGGGGAGAGGGAGGTATGGCCTGAACTTTCTGCCTAAATAGGAAAGCAAGAGATTTGTTGGGATAATTTTTATTCCAATCACTTTTGTGTGCATTGCAAAATTATGTACACAATGGAGACATTGTTTACAACTCTTGCAAATTACTTACTTTGTAGCTCTAGTTGTTAATAATAAAACAACCATCTGAAAATCTCCTTCCTTCCTTCAGTAGTCAGTCTTCTTCTTTCATGCCTCTGAAGTGTCTCCTTGTGATGCTGTCACCCCATCTTCCTTCATACAGCTTCAAAAACCTCTATTTCTGTGAAGTCTTTGCCACAACTTGCTTTACTGTTTATGCAGTTTTCCCTTTTGTAGTTCTAGATTACAGCAGCTGTCACCTCTGACCATAAGTCATGCTAGTATTTTAGTATTTGAAGGGGTGTCACATGGAGGATGGAGCAAGCTTGTTTTCTGCTGCTCCAGAGACTAGAACATGGAAAATGGATGCAAAGTACAAGAAAAGAGATTCCACCTCAACATTAGGAGGAACTTCCTGACAGTAAGGGCTGTTCGACATTGGCACAAACTCTCTCAGAGTGTGGTGGAGTCTCCTTCTTTAGAGGTCTTTAAGCAGAGGCTGGATGGCCATCTGTCGGGGTTGCTTTGATTTAGATTTCTTGCATGGCAGGGGTTGGACTGGATGCCCCTTGTGGTCTCTTCCAACTCTACAGTTCTATGATTCTAGGATAGTAAGAGTTGAAGGAAGCACAAATGATTGGAGAAAGATATAGGCATGTGGTTTTCTGTTTATAATTATTTCCCTTTCCTATTTATCTGTCTTCAGAGAGCTGCCCCTATGCTTTCTAAATCTCTCTCCCTCCATTTCTATATCTCTTCTTCTCTCATGTGCCTTCATTTTGACTTCAACTTATGGTGACCTTAGAGGAGTTTCTTGGTTGTTTCGTAGTAGGTGTCTTTCTCTTAGGCTGAGAGAGTGTGGCTTCTCCAGGTCACCCAGTGAGTTTCCATGGCTGAGCAATGATTTGAAACCTGGTCTTCCACAGTCCTAGTTCAACACCTGCTTACTTGATATTCCTGGTTGGGTGTATCATTAGTATGATTGTACTGTAATTAAATTTATATGATCAACAGGCATGAGACAAGAAGATAGCACTTCTCAAAATAACTTTAAAATCTAAAATTTTGAGGTGCATATATTATTACTTATAAAGGGTGGATATATAAATAGCATTTATTGAAGTTATGTCCATACACAATAACATTTCATCATTTTTTTAAAGCTAAAATGTTTAGACGAAGTATGAAGTGCAAAATAGAGTATAAAGTAGTAAATGCTTAGAAATTAATTTGTAGAAAACTGGAGAACAATAAACATGAGAGAGGCACCCAATACCAAAGAGTTAGGAAGTCACTTATAAATGTTAGTAGGAAAAATCTCTTTAAAGAGAAGATGTTCCTTGTTCATTTATTATTAATAATTTACTTTATAGTGAATATCATTTGATGCAACAACTATACCTTATTTTGCAAAATTGCACAATTGTATGGACAAGACCCTTTGTTAATGTCAGAAATTACTCTGTTCTAAGCTTGCTTATATTTTTATTTGTGCCTTTTAAAATGTTTTGTACATGTTTCTGGATAAAAATAAGTCACTTGCTCTCAGCCTCAAGGGAAAGCAGTGTCAAACCCCCTCTGAAGAAACTTGCCAAGAAAACCCCATGGTAGGGTCGCCATTAATCAGAAATTACTTGAAAGCACACAACAACAACAACAACAACAACAACAACATAAATATCTAAAATTTGACACGGTGGGAGCAAGAGAGAAAACCAAGAATTAAAGGCAGTGGAAAACAGGAAATAATATTTTTTAAAAGGATAGCATTGACAGTCTGTTGCAACAAAACAACAAAGAGTTTGGTAACAACTTTAAGATTAACTAATTTATTACAATTCAAGCTTTGATGTATTACAATCTACTTCCTTGAGTACCTAAAGTGGAAAAGGAACACAGGAAGCCACGTTAAACTAGGTGATCAGGGTGGGATGTTAACTGAGAGTTCAGAGGAGAATTAGATAAAAATACTGACAATGACAACTGTGTGTTATTAACACCGACCGTGTTAACACAGACCATGATAATGAATTTCTTTTCTCAATGGCATGAGAGTTAACACATATAGGATTATATGGCATCTGTTATCCAGTGGTGGCTGATGGCTTCCATTGCAGTGGAGCAATGAATTTACTCCAGGTTTTATTACAAATTTTAAAGGAGCTCTCTGTGATGCTGAATGCTATCCCCCAAATAGCTTCAGTATCTTAAATAGCTCCCTGTAAACTTTGGGCTAAAACCTGGAAGCCACTTCTGTTTACCAATCTACGCTTTCTGAGATGTTTGGGGCTTTGCATTGTAAAGCAAGGGAGAGCTCTATTGCTGTTTCAGTTACATGTGTTTTACTTGGTATAAAGGTTTACTAGCTATTGTGATAAACATGGACTTTAATAACTTCTGTGACAAATCTGATTCAGGATTTTTTTCAAAGTAGGACTCTTGTCTTTGCCAACACTAGGCTGGGCATGACTTTATCATGCCTAAATTGCATCCAAGCTAACACAACATACATCTGCATCCACACTGCAAAAATAATCCTGTTTGGCACCACGTTCCTTGCCATGGTTTAGTGCTATGGAATTCTGGGATTTTTAGTTTTTTGAGACATTTAGCCTTCTCTATCAGAGAAGACAGCAAACCACAACAAATTGCAGTGCCACAACAAATTACAGTTCCCAGAATTCCATACCATTGAGCCATGGCAGTTAAAGTAGTGCCAAACTGGATTATTTCTGCAGTGTGGATGTAGTCTATGATGGACTGTACAGTACTGCATAAGCATATAACAAATAGAAAATGGCTAGTATAAAAATTCAAAGGACATAGAACAAGCATAGATAAAAACATAATTTATTATTATTGTTATTTTACCCACCTCTCGTCATGGATCAAGGTGGGGAACAATTAACAGACAAAGAACATCAGTTAAAACACACATAAATTTGGAATGACAAATAAGATGTATACATATTAAAACAACCCACATTTAAAATTCACAATAGAAAAATCATCTGGCTATGCCTGCCAGAAGAGACTGAGTTTTAAAACTCTTTTAAATTTGGGCAGTATATTCAGCTTTCAAAACCATTCTGTCAGGTCATTCCATTAACCCTGTTTTAATCTCGTTTTCTACTGCTTACCAGATTTTTTTCTGTCTGTCTGTCTGCCTTTTAGCTAATACTTTTTGGGCGTTTCTGAATTTGACCTGCTAGCAGCTTCATCAATTTGAGTTTTCGCATCAATTGATTCTAAATGTGGGATGTTAAGGTGTATATCACAGCCTAGACTAGAAATATTTTTGCCTCTTGTGTTCTAGCTACATTTCATCTTCTAGACATCATGAGCCCCTTTTAGGTGACATTTAGACAACAGAGGTCTCATGTTGGTTTGACAAAGTTTAATTAATTAACAGATTGGAGTGAACCCATTTTTCTGTATATGGCAGGTCCCATGGGGGAGGGATATCATAGCATATGTGAAGTTAAGCAGAATACATAAGGAATAACAAAGGTTATGAGATTACTCTGTAGAGCACAATAAGGATTAGGAGGTTAAATTGCTTCTTTCTGGTGTCAACTTCTTTGTGACATCTCCGTTACTCTGTGACATATTATTTCTTTATATACCCTTTCAGTATCTTGATTATGACTCACTGAAGATTTTCAGTTAACCTTCCATATAGGAGCTCAACTTGGTTTCCAAAGAGATGGACCAGCAATCTATCATTAGTTTTCCCACCAGCCAAAATAGGAAAAAATATGTGACATCATGTTAGGGCATGAGAACCTGGAGATTGTGCCAAAGACTTCACAGACAAATTGAGGGATTTAAGGAAGTAAGCATTCAAGTAAGTCTGGTGGTACCAAACATGAACTCTGGGAGACAGTTCCCAATATAAAGAATATCAAGAAAAATAGAGCAGAGCCAGCAAGCCTCTACTTTTAAACCCAGCAGGGGTTGTGTGACCCTCCAGGTATTGTTGGACTGCACTACCAACTGCCTTCACCATTGGCTATGGTAGGATCTAAGCTGATGGGAGTTGCAGTTCAACAATCTGGAGGGCAACACAGTTCATAGCCTTGTTCTAAACTCTGCACAATAAACCCAGATAGGGATTTTGCCGCTGGCAAGATGCAAAATCTCCCCCTTTTTTGGTGGTCCAGAATTCTGGCTTCTATTACTAAGCTTTGAAATTAGATGCATACCTGAGGTCATCTATTATTTGAATATGGGTGATTCGTGAGGAAGTACTTATTTGCTTCTTAGGTCTGGTCTTCTGGGAGGTGCTTTTGTTTCTCAGTCTTTCTTACCTCGAAAGTGACCTATGTTTTGTATGCAACTATGAACTATGAAAGGGTAAAGATAATGTGTATGAACATAAGCAAGTGAGATCCAGTATAACGTTGCACTTTGAATGTTAATCTAGAACTCTGGGAGACCAGAATTCGAATTCCTGCCAGCCACGGAAACCCATAGAGTGACCTTTGACAAGTCATGTGCTCTTAGGGTGCATCTACGCTGTAGAAATATTGCAGTTTCACACCACTTCAACTACAGAATCCTGGAATTTTTAGTTTGGTGAGACACTAGCATTATTTGGCCTAGAAGGCTAAAGACCTTGTAAAACTACATATCCCAAGATTTCACAGGATGGAGCTACAGCACTTAAAGTGCTGTCAAACTGCATTATTTCTGTAGTGTAGATAGACTCTTAATCTATCTTTACATAACATGCATTTTAATTTATTAAAATCATTATTTGGTTTATTTAAAAGTTGTTGTTTTGTTTGAACATTTTCGTTAGAACTGCTTTCTTCTCCCACTTAACTCGAAGAGATTTATTTTAGATGCAGTTTGAGCCCATTTCTTGGTCTAGATGCACAGTCTCATAGAATTCACATGCAGTACACAATAGGCACTATAATAACCTGATTAGCAGTTTCTGCTCTTTATTTATTTTGGTTCCCATTCTTTTTTTGGGATCAGAGGAAACATATCTCTTGGGAAGCTTGCATAGTTTCCTGACTTGAGTTCCCAGGCATCTCTTGGGAAACAGCAAATATGTTTATCTCAAGAGGAAAGCCTTTTTAGCCAGCAGTTCTGCATGCTTTCAGAAATAAAGTATGTTTATGATTTTAATAAAAAGAGACTAGTGAATTGTAACTATGCTATCCTTAAATATTTTTGGCATTTTCTTTTTTTCTTCAGCAGGTTTCCCAAGTGCCATGTTAATGCTGCTTGCCTTTGGACTACTTCTTCAGGAAACGGTGGCCAAGATTAAAGATGGGGGTCTCACTGAAGGCAGCAGTATTCCACCAGTGCAGTTGCATAACTATGAAAGCATCAACTTGCCAGAAGAGCATATCCCCTACTTTTTACATAATAATCAACACCTTGCCACAGCCTGCAAACAGGATCATAACTGCCCATATAAAGTGGGTTTTCCTTTTTCTTACTGAAACCCACTTTACACTTGTTTTTTTCCCATTAGAATAAAGAGAGGTTAAAGGTAGTGGTAACTAGTTTCTTTGCCAAGCAGTTGACAACTTATGTGATTGTAACTGTTTTACCATTATTGGGCAGTATGTCTTTTTCCTTCAACTGATTATGCAAATCCTTTAAAATCTGATCTTGCTTTGACCAGATTCTTGTAATTATTTTAGCCATGCTACCAAAATATAGTATAGAGCGAGTGATGCATTTTCCAAAATGCTGACTTACAGGATTTTGGAATGAGTGACATCTGAAATGCAAAACAATGGTGTGTTTTTCAATACTTTAAAATAACAGACAATTGCATAACGGTATGATTTTTGGCACTGAGGAAATTTATAAACCCTATTCAAAGTACCTATTTGCTCATGCAGAACGTTTTACAGTAGTGTCCTAGAGCCTTTAATTTGTCAGATGCTTACATGTGTTTACTTTTATGTAACTTTAAATCTTGCAGTATGTCATTGTGTGGAACTGCAAATATGCATTTATCTGTGCAATTATGGATTTTAAAATAAATATAGCACAGCCCGTCCCCCAATCTGTGTATCTATGCATTTCTCCAATGTTTTAAAATGCAAAATAAACAACTGCAAGCAACACAGAAGGAGAAATTAATAATCATTTAGAAATCAATTATTTGTTGCTGTGCTATTGTCACTTTTTTAACAGAGTTTTTTTCTTAACAGAAATACTTGAAGAAATCAAAAGCCTGTTGGGGATATGAAAAATCATGCAAGCCAGAAAACAGGTTTGGATATCCAGTGTGTGATTATGCCGAGGCAGGATGGTAAGTATACACAAGCAATATGTGGAGTATAATTGCTTAATGATTATTTCTCGCTCCCTTTTTAAACTTTCTCTTTGTCCCAATTTTAAGTACTGTAGCAATGTCTGATGCATTAAAACATTAGTCTCTTGTTTGGTGAGGTATCAATTGTTCTGTGTAAATCTTGTGAACCAGTGTGCTGTAGTCATTAGAGTGCTGGAATGAGACTAGGGAAACTTTGTTTTGCATTCTCACTCAGCCATGAAGTTTACTAGTTCATCTAGGGCTCTCAAGCTCACATTGTTCATTCTAACTCTTTCACAAAGCTCTTGTGAGACTTGAATGAGCTGGGGAGACACAACCATATGCACTGCTCTCAGCTGCTTGGAGGAAGGGTGGGATAAATATTGAGTTAGTCATTCAGCTGTAACTCTGAAGCCCAAACCTAACTGGGAGCTGTCCAAATAAATCCAAAATTCTGAGATGGCTGGGAGTGGGTGCAGTTGCCCATTCTCATCCTACCAAGAATGAATGAAGTTCCTGCAATGTTTAACATAATTTTTATTTATTGTGGAATGTTTAGAAATATCATACCAATACAGTTTACAGGGCTGATGTAGTTCATTGGCCCATATTGCTTTAGCTAGGGGGAAAGTAGCTTATTTAGTGTAGTTTATGTAGAATATCGGAGGTCAGGCTCTGAGTGTTTTACAACAGCCCTGCACATAAAACATTGGGTTGAGGGTTAGATAATTACAACACACTACAGTATTACCAATTTTTTTGCCCTGTTACAGGGGTCTGTACAGGTTGGAAGGTTGCTTAATACAACTCTTATCTGCTAATATTGCAGATGAAAGTTGAGGCTGAGCCTAATACCATTTGTCAGTAAACTACTCCCTGCATCTCTCAGGTCCAAAACACACTGCAGAAATGATCCAGTTTGAGACAGCTTTATCTGCCCCGGTTCAGTGCTAGGGAACCCTGGGAATTGTAGTTTATTGTGGCACTAAAGCTCTCTGGCAGAAAAGGCTGAATGTCTCACAAAACTACAGTTCCCAAGATTGTCTAGCACTGAGCCAGGGCAGTTGAAGCAGTCTCAGACTGGATTATATTGGCAGTGTGTTTTGCATCTCAGACTGTAGCAAAAGTTTATATTCCTACATTACTCCATAGATCTCCCATATGACAGCTCCTAACTCCCAGAATTTAGCTGAATGCAGAAGCTTCATGTGGATAGTACATTTAATTTTTTAGTAATTTTGTTTTGTATGTAAAGATCAAAGTTAGAGTAAGAACTCTTGAATTTTATGCTGATTTCATTTTTTCATCCCACCTTAATCACAAGTTTACACTCTCTTCCCTACATGCCATGGATACAGTACAGTATTTTTAGCAGAATAATATACTAGATCCTCCAATATTTATGAGATCCCAGCATCTCCTAATTTGATCAGTTCCTACCCCGACACTACTCCCTTTGAACTTCAGGAATCATCTAATCCTCTATCATTTTGGTGTGGTGCTTATACAGAACGATTGAAAGAACCCTTTTCATCCCCTTCTTCACAGTGTTAATGATTTTAATGCAGTAGAATATTGACTACCGATAGCCTGGAGTTCTGTTATAGTTGAAGCTGGCATTTTCTCAGAAGATTGTTTCAGTCTTGTTTCTACTTGCCAGGGCATCTACCATTGAAGAGGCTCAGCATGTGTTCTGGAAGCAAGCTGACTTTGGCTATGTTAAAGAGAGGATGGATGAAGTGAAAACCTACTGCACACCTAAGGCAGTGGTGAGCCCTTATTGGTATAAATGTGAACTAATTTATTTTCTGGCAAGCTAGGCCAAACTTTCTTGTTTCTACAAAAGTTTATTGCCATTGTCTTTGTCATTTTCTTACAGGGAGATTCTTCACTTCATTGCTCTCGTTATCTTCAGTACTGTAGGGCAACTAATCTGTATATTGATTTCAGAAGCCCAAAGAGAAATCATGAGAGGTCTGTGCTTTATTTATATTCTCCAAAGCTCATGAAGAGAAATTTCATTCCAGATATTATTGTTAAGCAAAACTGCTAGTCTGTAGAAGACATATAGGCCTTCTTTTCATATATCCTCTCCATCATCAGATGTAGACTTGAGTTGATTCACTTGGACTCAAGTCGCTTCAGTGACTTGAAGTGAACTCAACTTGGCAATAAATGCACTGACTCGACTTGAGACTTGTATATTTTTAGTGACCAACTTGCTGATGTCATTCACTTTGAGCAGCTGACAAGATCTGTCCCCAGAGCACTGGGCATATTTCTCGGAGGGGAACAGCAAATATGTTAGGCAATAGGCTTGAGGTGGAAGGATCCATCTAAAGCTTTAGAAAAACTTTGGAAGACTCCTCCATGGTGTAGTATGGACAGGCTGCAGAACAGACCTCAGCTGCTACCTCAAGAACACTGCTTAACATATCACACCCTGGCTCTTTTTTTCCCTGCTAAAGTTGGCTCCCAGACTTGAGATTCAGCTTGAGACTTAACTTGAAAATAACTTGCAAGGAGTTGAGGCTGGGCTTGAGATTTGAAGGTAGAGATGTGAGACTTGGCTTGAAACTTGGAGTAAAATACCTGGCTACATAATTCATGCTCATCTATATCAGGTAAGCAGGTTAGTACTTTGAAGGGAGATTGCCAGGGAATACCAGATAATGTAGGCTGTATATGGAAGAAGGCACTGAAAGTCAAATTGAAGTCATATAACAACAAGAGACAATATAGGGAATGTTAAATAAAATGTCTCGATAGGAATGTGAGGTCTATATGAAAATGAATTTAGACAATTCTATAGAAGAATAAGTGTAGACTAGAGATGGCCAATTGTAGAATGCTAGGACGGCTGTGTTAGCCCCCAGGAGACCTTGGGGAGGCGCATCTCTCCACTGCACTTGCTCCACCAAAAAATAAATAAAAAATAAAATCAAATTAAAATTCTCTGGGAGCATAGGGACATCTTTGTAACATTTTGTGAATTTCATTTGCACACACATCAATTCACAGGCTATTTTAGATCCAGGAGAACAGAAGAGAATCTTTATTATGGTCATAGACCAACACGGATAAAAAGAGGATGCAGAATAAAAAAAGATAAAACACAGGTTAAAAACAGTATTTAAAATATTCTTTTACACAGCTTCAGTATAGTAAAACCAGATTGGTACTAGTCTCCTGCTGAGGTCATTGCCTGGCATTTTTTAACCGCAGCTGCACGGAATCTGGAAAAAATTATATATTGTATCAGGGTTAATGTCTGAAAACAACAGAGTAGTGTAAAATTGACCAGTCCTTGGTATTTATGCAATAGAGGTGCATAATGTGAAATAAGGTTGAGGCAGCCTCTCCTGGGCCTAAGTTTGCCAGCAGTGTGTGCAAAATGTGGTGAAAATGCACCCACACCCCCAGATAACATGTTAGGGCACTTCAGGGCAAAATAAGTTTCTGGGGGGAAATGCAAAAATTGTTTTTGATCCTTGGACAGCCAGGGGGCCTCCAAGCATTGTGGAAATGTCATCCACACTTCTTAGAGTGCATTTTGAAGCATTTCTTTACCTGGGGGTGGCCAGTGGCCCACAAAAATAGCCCTGGGGCAACATTTGGCCCACAAACCACACTTTGCCCACACTTGACTTAGACACTGTAAAATCTCTATAAGGATGTTCCAATATAAATGGATGAATTCAAATTGCAACAACAAGGATTTTAACAAAATATTCTAAAGAATTTCCAGACAGCAAGATTTTAGTTGATTTTTTTCTTGACCCCTACTCTGGGAGAAAATTGGCATATAAATAAAATAAAATACAATATATATCTTAAGTCTATAGTCTGTGATTTCATGTTTGCTAAAACAAGGAGATCATGGTATTGTTCAAGGGAAACATGGCATAGATCTATGCAACCCATATGCCAGATGTATTTGTGTCTGCTTGCTTAGAAATAAGTTCTGTTATGCAAGGTGGGACCTACTCAAAGTTAAGTGTGTTTGGGACTATACCTTTATACTGTAGTCCTGTGAGTCACTACATGGTAATTGTGAGGGGCGTTTCCCAGCAGACAATGGATCATTAATTAAATAGACACCCTGAGGCCTTGCCATTCAACAACAGAACAATATACAGATTAACATATAAATCACTTCCTCTCAGCTAACAGTATATATACCCTACTAGCTTCCATGCCACCATTCTCTGAAGATGCCAGCCACAGCTGCTGGCGAAACGTCAGGAGGAAACTCTTATAAAACATGGCCTCATAGCTTGAAAAACCCACAAAAACTATCCCATGTAGGTTTAACTTTTGAATAAAGATGAATAGGATTATACTCTTGTGGAAAGTAGCTTTTTGTTCTAGGCTTAAGCATGCTGTTAATCATTGCCTGCCGCAATTGTTTGGATGTATATTCATAATCGGCAGTTTATGTGCTGATATAGCCTACCATGTTAGGAATTTCTTTTGACCTTGCTTTAATTATATTTTAAACTTTATTCACTTTAGATTTAATGAAGACTTCTTTAAGAAAGGTCAGATTGGAGGTCATTGTGACATGGACACTAAAAATTTCCTTGCTGAAGGGCAGCGGAAAAGCCCTCTACAGTCTTGGTAAGACTTGAAACTATAACCTCTCTTACTTTTTTTCATGATAGACATGATGGCAGAAGAGTTTAGCTTCCAGGTCTATACCAAGTGAACACTACCTTTCTCCTATTTCAGCAGATCACAATTAGAGTTTTCACTATGTTTTTTCAAGGAAAAAAGTGGAAGAACAAATTGCAGAGCAGTGGGGCACTGAGGGTGAGGAGTGTTATTCTAAGATATCAGCTCATGAAAAAAAAATGAACCATTGTGACAGTGTTACAGCTTCTCATAAGATCTGGGTTTTCTTTGCAACAAACAAATCATGTAATTGTTTGGATGCAGTCTATAATGGGGGGGGGGGGGACCTTTGGACTTTCAGTTATTTTGGCCTACAAGTCCATCAACATCACTCTGCATGGCCAATAATAAGGAATTGGGGGAGTTTTCATCTAGAACATCTGGAAGACCAAAGTTCCCAGATCCAGAAACTCATGATCAGCTGTAGACCTGGGACCTTTGGGTGAGAAACCTTTGGCCCTCCAGGTGTCTTGGACTACAGCTCCCCTAGTTGCTTATCATTGGCCATGCAATGTAAAGCTGATAGGAGATCTGGAGAGCCAAAAGTTCCTATCCCTGCAGTAAACTGCATCCAAACAACAATTCAAACTATGGATGCCAGCCATGAAAGTCTTTGACTTCACAACAATTCAATTTGTTTATTGCACCCAAGAATGTTGTATAACATGAAAACACACATGCCATAAAGCAAACAACCCATTGGCATTTGGAAAGAAATTTGTAGCGTATCATGCTAGGAAAGGTAGAAAACAGTAGGAAGAGGAAGACCACATACCAGATGGATAGACTCAATCAGGAAGGTCATGAGCATGAAATTACAGCAACTGAGTAGATCAGTGGAGAACAGAGGGTCTTGGAGATATCTCATTCACAGGGTCGCCATGGGTTGGAGACGACTTGAGGACAGTTAATAACAACAAATGCAAAGGTAGGATGCTTTTGTAATAATTGGAAATAGTTGGCCATGACAGTCAAGTTGTCTGCTAGCTTTTGTGCTCAAGCACATGTTCTGTGAAAAATAGCAAGTACAATAGATTTCTTCTATAATAATATCTTTAGAATGTCATCCTAAAGCAAAGCTTGTACCATGTATGATCTTAACATTAATTTTTTAATTGTTATTTTTTAACATGCTTCTGAATCTTTAATATTTTAATAGGCCACTTTAAAATACAGCTGTTCAATCGCTTCTTGGACTTTTAGCTAAAATCAAGTGTAGTAAAATATAACTGTTCCATCATGTAAACTGTTATACAACCCCTTCCCAAGTGGGTTAGCCGTACTCACTAAACATAGTCACCCCCTTCTAAAAAGCCTGTGAAGTGTCTCTGAAGGTCCTGTGATATATTGCCTGAGTCCAGTGCAACTGGTAATCTAGGGAACTTGCTAGAGGTAGACTGTTAAATGGATCCTGCTAATTGACCTCAAATTCTGCCTGTCTTGTACCTGCAGTCACCATTAATAATACACGTCTTGCTGAAATGTCTTGAAAATCATGGTCAATGCATTTGACATGAGCCCCGATGTATTAAAATTAACTGGATAAGGGAAACATGGACAGAGACTCTCTCCCTCACTTGAGACTTTTCTCAGCCCTTGATTTATACATCAAAGATTTTGCTTGCTCCTGAGATCAAAGGCAGAGTTTAACCTTTTGAAGCCTTACTGAAAAAGCTTCAGTTACAATTAAAAATAATTTTAATTGTCAAACTTTGTAAAACTTCACCCATATATTGTTCAAAGAAATCTATGGAGTGCATTGTTGAAGTTAGCAGGGATAGTTCAGGGGTGGGGTTTTTCGGCAGCTTCACTGAAGTGACTGTAATTACAGGTTTGCTGAGCTCCAAACATACACGGAACTGAACTCCAAACCTATGGAAGATGGCAGCTGCGATGTTGTCATTGACAAACTGACATATTTCATGAAGCTTGATGCAGGTACAAGGTATTTCTTTGCTTCTGTACTGTATGGTGTAGGAACAGAAGCCTTCTCCTTTGTGCATCACAATCATGAAAAGTTTCTGTAGAATACAAGTGTGTACAATTTCTCCTGTACCACTGCATAGGTCAGTGCAGTTTTTGTATGTCCTGCTAGCAGTGTGCCTGCTCCTCCTCCTGTCAACATCAGACTAGTGCTGGCATGCTATAAAGTGGCATGTGTGGGTCAGTTGCATACACAGGACTCTGCAGGTGATGCATTGCTTATTAGCATGACCTGCAAGCAGACCTTGCAGGACACATCCAAAGACATGCTAAAGACTGTTTGTGGCAAGACCTGTGCACATGACTATGCCAATTTTAGGGCTGTTATACCTAAGCTGACATCAGTATGAGAAAGCAGCTGCCATGCTGTCCCTACCATGTGATGTTTTTGTAGTTGCTAGATATTATTTGTCATCATATAATGTTTACATAATAGGGCTTCGGAGCTGCATTTCAGGGATGATATTTGAATCAACATAGTTCAGTTTGTTTTTCACTAGTTGCTGTGAAGGAAAGGCATCGCTATTTTAAAATTCAACTTTGTTGGTCCTGAGTTTACAACAGGACAGTATCCAACTTGGCCTGTCCTGAGTTTACAATGGGATAGTTGTCTTGAATGAGAACATTTACTGTATATACTCATTTAGTCTAGAAATTTTAGTCAAAAAATTGACCCCAAAACCCTGGGTCAGCTTATCCACGAGTCAATATAAGTGCTGCATTTTAATTCTTATACAGTTGTCCCTCCATATTCGCTAGGGTTAGGGGAACAAGACCCCCGTGAGTATGCAAAAACCGCAAATAACAAAAACACTGTTTTTACCTGAGAGGACACCTCTCTAGGAATCTCTAGGTCCTCCAGTGCAACTCTGTGGTCAATGTCCAACATACACTGACCACAGAATGGCACTGGAGTAGCTACAAATGATCTTTCAGTGCAACTTTTAGTTAAAGTTGACCATAGAGTTGCACAGGAGGACCTAGACAGTCCTAGAGAGAACATATTAATGAAATCCGTGAATAATCAAAGCCGCAAATATGGAGGGATGACTGTATATATATATAAAAAAGGAGCAATCCCCTTTCTCTGAATAGAGTGGTAAAAGGCAAGAGCTTAGTCCATACTGGGAGCACCAAAAAGAAGCAGGGATCCCCTCTGCTCTTTCATCCATCCAGCCTTTAGGATGAGCACTAACAGTTATCCTGCCAGAATTTTCTAAGTTCTTTGGCATCATTTTCCTTTGCATCATCCTTTACACCCTTTGTTACATGCCCCTATGTTTTACCCTCGATGTATCCACGGGTCAAAATCCATCATTTTGGCCCCAAAATCTGCCCTCCACTTATAGTCGAGTATATACAGTAATATGCTAGTTTCCGCATTTGAATGCTTTACTCTTTATTTCTATGTTGCACTTTTCCTATGCTCTCCAAGCAAATGTCTTAATAACAGCTCTGTATAGGGCATCCAAGATTGTATCAGTGAACTGTCCGTATTGGATTTATGCTGATTTTCTCTGCCAAAAATGGCACTCTGGTGGCTTGTTTAAATAAGTCTTCTCAGTTTTTTAAACACATGTCCTGTATTAGCATTCTTTTGTGTAACTGGTTTTGCTTTCAAAGGGTTTTTGCAGTCATTATTGTGCTCATCTTCTCATTTGCCCATGAAATGCATTCTCTGTGCATTAATGGAGAGTGGCACATTGCTAATTTTATTGGACAAGTATTTAAACCTTTTCTTCACCAACAACAAGTTTCGATCTTTCTGATCAAAACTATACCTCTCCCTTTACAGTTGCTGTGGGCCAAGTAGCAGTTGGAATCAGGGTGTAGTGATGATGATTTTGATCAGGAAAATGGCATGTTGTGGAAGTGGGAGTGCTGGCTGGAGGATTCCAGGAACTTTAGTCCACAAAAGTAACTTTTCTTGAGCTCTGGTTTAACACATTGCTCTGTAGCTTCCCTGCTCTGATCAAATTGGCAGCGTTTAATTTTTTTTAAACATGCACATCATAACTTGAGGAGATCCTATCACACATCAATGTAGCATTTGGTTCCTGTACAGCCCTTCTCAAACAACATACTCACTAGTTTTCTTGAAAAAACCATATGCCTCAATTCAAAATGTGAACCAGTGGATTGGCTTTGCTGAGAACATTTTAGCAATTCTTGCAAAGCTGGCTTGGGGAATATGGGAGTTGTTAGCCAAATAGTAATATTTTCAAGTTGAACTATTTTGATATGTCTGTGAACATGTGTGAGTGTCCCTTTCACTGAACAGAAACTACTGTAGGAAGCTCCTGTAAAAAGAACAGAAAGTCCAAGCTAATATGGAAGTATTCCAGTATATAACATAAATAAGAATATACAAATGAATAAAAAAGATCTGTTTTTACTTTTTTAAAAATAGATTTTCCTCTTCTTTTTCACAGGTGTTAATATGTACCACCATTTTTGTGATTTTGTCAACCTATACATTACTCAGCATATTATCAACTCATTCAGCACAGATGTCAACATTGTCATGTGGGATACTGTAAGTAAGAGCTTTTTTTTAATGGGATGATCGATGTATATGGTCTCACTGGGTCTGATGCAAGGGATATTGATGCATAGTTATTTCTGCCTGTTGGAGGCAGGATCATAGACTTAGACAACATCTGGAATCTTCTAGTTCAGCTCATTTGTAATTTTGTAATGCAGCTGCAGCTTATTTTATTCTACTCTGCACTGCCTTATTCCCTTATGTGTACTCTGACTTTTTCCTAAATCTGGGACTCAAGGTGGCTTGCAAGGTTAAAAAAAAGAAGATAAAAACAAAAGTAGCTAAAAGCATGGAAGAAGTTATGATTAAAATGGTATTAAACTCTCTGTAGAATTAAAACAATTTAAAACATTGCTTTAAAAGCAAAGAATAAAAGTAGTACAGCACACTATGAAAGATCCTCTTCTTATACAACAATTAATTCTCCAAAGCCTATGGAATAGAAAAGACCTTTCTCTTCCAATGAAAAGACAGCAAGGAAGAGAGTTCCAGTGTGTAGAAATAGTCACAAAGACCCTATCTCACCTGTAATCTTAGCCTTAAGTTCCTCCACTGTAGGAGAATGTCCCTGTCCCAGTGTTGTCTGCTTCATTGCTAGACATCTCTCAGAGAAAGTATCTCCTAAGATTTAGATGGAATCTTTCTCGTTGTAGTGCCCTTATGTTGGTTGTAGTTCTGCCCTTCAGAGCAGCTAAGAGTACCAGTGAATCTGTTCTGTCTTCTGCATGACCGTGTTTGAGGTATTGGAAGACTGCTGTCATATTTCCCCTTTAGAAAACATGCACAATTTTTTCACTCTTTAAGAAATTGAAATAGAAAAAGTTGAGACTTGAGTCTTACCTCCTCTAGTAGCAGAGCTAATAGCTCAGAATTGTTGCAGTTATGCTTTATATTGTCCTGCAATTTTCAGGACCAACTCCCTCTGTGTCCATGGTTTATGTTTCTTTCTCTCAGATCCCTGTATTAATGAAACCAGCAGTATGCGTAATAGATCCTTTATGGAACCTGTGCAATATTCACTGATACCTGTGCATCTGACGAAGCAGACTGAAGTCTGTGAAAGCTCATGCTACCAACTTCTTTCGTTCAGTTAGTTTCAAAAGTGCTACAAGATGCCTTTGCAATCTGATTCCCTAGACAGCTATGTCTTTGAATTCTGCTCATTGATAGTTGGCACAACATGTGCCAAGCCCATCTAGTACTGTAATAAGAACATCTAGCATGCCATCTTACATTAAGGCTGGTGCCAATACTGGCACCTCTAGAATACCTTTTATTAGGGTATACAGAACTTGGAAAAGTTATCTTTTTGGACTTGGAGATACTGAGGGTTATAGTAAAAAAAAGTAACTTTTCCAAGTTCTGGGGGTGCAGTGTTCTGCAGGAATATGTGTTAATTTTCAGTAGTAACTATGAAATGTATTTCCTAAAACTGTTCACTAAATTTGGTAATTTTAATTCCTTGTATTGCCAAATGGTGGTGCCAAAGAACTGTTTAAACTTGCTGAACTGTGGTGAATAAGCCTATTACATATTCTGCTTTGCTTTATGTAATGCCTGTTGCATCTGGCTACAGCAGAGTTACCATCCTTACTTGAATATTGCTGCCCTTTTAAGTATGTGAAACAAAGCAGAAACCCAGTGTGAAATATGCATCCAGCACATTTTCAAACAAACAGAAATGATAAAATGCATCATTATGGAGTTTGCACAAGGCAACTGAGGACTTCGCCAAACTAGTGTGATCTGCTACAGAGAAACTCAGATTTACTAATTGCAGAGAAAATACAAATAAAAATTAACATGTTAAAAATATTGAGTGTCCTCTTTAGTTTAATATTGCTGACTATAACCAGAGTTTTAGCTTTTTATTTTTTTAATGTATTTTAATTTTAAACTAAATTATATTACAATGTTAAAAAAAATGGAAAGTGAATGTAAAAGATGCAAGACTCAACATGCCTTCAGCTGTTGAACCACTAAGAATAGGTTGTTCTTTAAATATCTTGGGCCCGGTCCATATGGGCCAAATGCGCTGTGTTGGCTGCGTACTAGGGTTAAGGGAACACTCGGCAACCGCACGGTCCCTAACCTTAGTATGGTGCCGTCACAATGGCAGCACCCCGTATATACAGGTGCTGCCATTATGACGTGATGGACGCATAGCGTTCGCATGTCATGTCGCCATTGTAACATGAGTGCGCCATTGGCGCACTTGGGCGTCACAAGTGTGATGCAAAATGAACCCGCTTCTCATGGGTTCTTTTTCCTCCACAGGGAAGCCGTGCGGTTTGGCGGATGCAGCTTCCCTATGGGGGAAAAAGGCGGTGGCAGGCCTCCCTTTTTGGGAGGTCTGTACTGGGCTTTGGTTAACTTTCTCTTTTTATAGTTTCAGGAAAACTGCTTGTACTCCCCCCTCCTCCCTTTTAATGTAGGTTAAAATGCTGTCTCATTGTAAAATCAGGGTACACATTTATATTAAATGGAATAAATAAAATTAGCACTGAAAAATAAAATGGTCTAATCCACCGTGGCACTCTTGAGATTAAAAAGCATGAGAACTAAAGTCTACGCTATACCAGCCTTTCTAAATAATCAGCCACTAAAAGAGGCATACAGCATATACAAAGCTATTTAAAAAACAAGATATAGGGAGACAGTTTTGAAGCCTTCATAAGTTCTTCAAGATGCATTACACGAGAGGCTGAAACTTATATTTCACAGTATCTTCTCTCCTAGAACCAATGTGGTGTAGTGATTTGAGTGTTGGACAGTGGCTGCATCCACACTGCAGAAATAATCCATTTTGACATCACTTTAATTGCCATGGCTCAATACTGTGGAATTCTGGGGATTATAGTTTGTTCTGGTACCACAGCTCTCTGATAGAGAAGGCCAAATGTCTCACAAAATGACAGTTTCCAGAATTCCATAGCTTTGGGCCATGGCAGTTAAAGTGGTGTCAGTCTGCTTTATTTCTGCAGTGCGTACGCAGCCTATGGTTGAGACAGTAGGGTTCAAATCCCTGTTCAGCCATGGAAATCACTGGGTGCCCTTGGGCAAGTCACACTCTTGCAGTCTCAAAGGAAGGCAAAGACAAAACCCCTGTGATCAAACATTACAAAGAAAACTTCATGATAGAGTCACATTAGAGTCACCATAAGTAAGAAATGACTTGAAGGCAATCAGCAATGATAACAACCTGCTCTCATCCTGTTGTGATCCCCATTTAATTGGCTATGTGGAAATGGAAGAAGCCCTCAGGTAAACTTGTTTTTTCTTAGGGACTAGTTCTATTAATTCAGATTAGGAATATGCAGGTATGTGTTGTGTTAAAGTACCCACACTCTGCTAGAGCCTACCTCTAAATCAGGTTACCAATGTATTTGCATGCTAGTTATTAAAGGAAACATATAATTTGGTTTTTACTGAGCTTAGTGGGCACACCTCTGGGTATATGGATGGGGAATCTTTTCAGATATTTTGGACTGAAAATCCCAGTTCCTTACCACTGGCCATCCAAAACATCTGATGGAAATTAAGTTCTATAACCCATTCCTTTTAGGTAAATTTAGGATTTGTGCTTTCAGAAAGTTATAGGGAAGAATGAGCAATATGAAATTAATTCTGAGTTGTTTCCTACTGACACTTTATTGATGCTTACATTTCTTTTTGCTCAGAGTGCCTATGGATACGGAGACTTGTTCAGTGAAACATGGAAAGCATTTACGGATTATGAAATAATACATTTGAAATCATACGATTCAAAAAGAGTATGTAATACTTTTTTTAAAAAGCTAACTGCATATAGTATTTTAAGCTGTACCAAACATCAGTGTTTCAGGTTCAGTGTTTTGGATACAACACATCACATATCTGGGATTTTTCCATTCAGCTGTTGTTCACACTAGCAACATCACATTTAAATTAATGTTCCAGTTTAATTTATTTTTGAAATGAAAGTTGCCATGTTTGGACTCCTTCCTGCTTCATAAATCATGATATAATCATTCCCTCAGTTAGCCAACCAGCATCCCCTAGTTCAGACATAATAGGGAACTTTTGTTCAAGTCAAGGATGATATTTTGAAGCTGGCACAAGAAGAGAGATATAGGAAATGCAGAAGTTTTGCGCTTGCTCCCAGTATCATAAACTATGGCATGAAAATTGGAGGAAGGAATATCAACAGTTTAATGACACCATACTACAGGTGGGGAGTCCCTTATCTGAAAAGCTTGGGGATAGACACGTTTTAGGTTTTGGAATATTTGCATATACAAAATGAGATATTATGGAGATGGGACCCAAATATCGATATGAAATCAATTTATGTTTCATATACACCTCATATACATAGCCTGAAGAAAAATTTATAAAATATTTTTAGCAATTTTGTACATAAAACACAGTCTGTGTACACTGAACTATCAGAAAGCAAACATCTCACTATCTTGGTCACCCATGTGGACAGTTTTGGATTTTGGAGTATTTCTAATTTTGGAATTCTGGATAAGAATACTCCAAATTCCAAAGCAGCCGGAATCCGCTTCTTTTGGCCCACGTGTTTCAGACCATTGCCTTTAATCTTTTTCTTTTATTATATAGCTTATCATGTTTTGCTCTTCTAAGAATCCCTGCCCCCACTTAATAAAGTTTCTTCTTCTTCCATTCTTCTGTCTTTGTATCAGATACTGTTTTTGTGTCAGTCGGTTTGTTCAATACTTAACACAGGGCGGGCTGAGATTGGAGTGCTCTGATCTGGTTTCTGTTGCAATATTAATAGGTCCTGTTTTATATTCACCTCTCTTAATTATACATTTGGAGTTCCACTTTAACTTGTTAATTATCTTCCTTTCCAGGTATGCTTCAAAGAAGCAGTTTTTACCTTACTGCCTCGCATGAGGTATGGCTTATTTTATAACACACCATTGGTGAGTAAATCTGGTGGGGATTTTCCCCACTTCTCTTTAAAACAATCCTGAATAAGATCTGCTAATTTCGTGATGAAATGTGTTAGGTGGAAAGGTTTGATGTATAAAAACTATGTGTTTTGATACTGCAACAAAAATCGAGCATATTTTCACTTTGTATTCCTATATGCCTGCTCTGATTTCAGATCTCCGGCTGTCATGGTACTGGATTATTTAGAGCCTTTTCCCAGCATGTGTTACACAGATTAAATGTCACACAAGAAGGACCCAAGGTATTAGTGCTGCAATATGTCATTTTGTAACAATCACAGTTGATACCCAACGGAAGCTGAGTTTGCATGTGTTGCCTCTCTGGTATCACTTGCTTCAAATTTTGCCTCTTTTATAACCTGAGTATTAGCAATTCTCTTTTTTTATGTTCACAATCCAGGTTTCATTGTCGTTTAAGTGTTCCTGTTTCCAGTGAGCATTTCATGATGACAAATAAACCACAGTGTCTGAGTCAAGCTCCCTTGCAGCAATGAATGGAATATTAAGAATACAGTATTCAAAAATATGGCTATTGCCCATGACCCACGTCTGTACTACAATGTGTATGACGCATAGTCGTAAATGGCTGCAAGATTTCTCATAGTATTAGGTTCTTCCACTTCAGAAGGTGTCACTCTCAATTCTAAAACGCTTTCTACAGTTTCATGATTTGCTTTGGTGTTATCAGGAAATCTTCCATTACTAATCAGCCAGGGAAAGTCTGGCTTGTCTACAGTGATCCGTTAAATCCTTGACTGATCTGGGATGTGAGATTTACTTCCTGTCCATTATCCTAATCACAAGAAATTGGTGGTTCTCAATTAATTGTCAATTTTGGTACATGTGTAGTGTTACTCTGTTTACCCTTTAGTGGGAAATCAGTGTAGAAGCTTTTGGGTTCCTTAAAATATTTGTTGTAGAATATATTGCATTTTTATGACAAGAATTTATGATTTCAAGCTTGATGCAACCATTTGCTGCAGATTTCCTACTGTTTTTATCATGAAGTTAAACCATATTTTTGGATTGTTGTGAACTTTTTGGTTTGTTTGTTTGTTTTATAATTTGCTGCTGAAGGTTAAATTGGTATGGAACCCTTTTCTGTTTTTAGCACTGTGAAATTCTGAGTGGGTTGGTGATGATTTTGAGGGTGATTAGATAAGAAATATGAAAAATCCTTTAAATGGCTTTGTTGTTTGTTGTAAGCACTGTCTTTTGGGAAAGTGTGTGGACAGAATGCATATTATAAACATCTGTCTTAAGACTTCTCTTAAGGAGTGTGTGGCTCTCCTGTGTGTTGTACAAATGAGGTGATTAAAAAGAAAAGACATTTTAATCACCCTGCTAATTGTTTCCATTAAGGCCACTCATTTTTTCATTGTCAGTCAGCTGGTCTTTCTCCTCCTCATTTTGATGCAAACAGATTTATTTTGCTACCTTTCTTCTTCCTCAATAGGATGGAAAAATCAGGGTTACAATACTTGCCCGAAGCACAGAGTACCGGAAGATATTAAACCAAAATGAGGTTGGATCATTTTCTTTTAAGTAAAAGTCTTCTCTATAACATGGGCGCATAGCCAGCTATCAGAATAAAGAGAATTGGGGGAAATGTGAAAAGAGAAATAGCAATACTATACTAAAATGTTTTTCCCTCCTTTTCCTAGCTTGCCAGTGCTTTGAAAACGCTGTCACTGTTTGATGTCCAAATAGTGAATTATAAGTACAAGTAAGTATATTAGCAAGGAATAGCAGGCAGGCATGTTCTTCATAAGGAGGATTTCATCTGTCTATTGCTATGTTCCTGTTTGTGTCTTACCTACTTGAGCTCTCTGTGCTCTATTGATTCAGAGGTTTCTCTAGCCCTCAGGAGTAGGTTTTCAGAGATATAGTAGATCAGGGTGTTGGGGGAAATCAGCAAAGATCAATGCTCTGTCTTCCACAAGTTGAAATGCTTTCTGTCACTATTGTTGCATACTACTGTACCCAATTATTCTGATACAACTCCTGTTGGAATCATGGAAACTTATAAAACAGCAGTCCCAAGCACACTTAGACTGCATTTACACTGCAGAAGTAATGCAGCTTGATGCCTTTTAATTGCTGTGGCTCATTGCTATGGAATTCTGGGATTTGTAGTTCTGGGAGATATTTAGCCTTCTCTGTCAGAGAGCTCTCGTGCCACAACAAACTACAAATACCAGGACTGCATAAGATGGAGCTATGACTGTTAAAGTGTTATCATTTATTATGCAGTGTGGCAACAGCCTTTCTTGGAAACAAGTCCCCAGCAAATACAGTATGCATATGATTGTATTGCAGCCACTTAAAATACAAATCTGAAAATACTAGGCAGCAGCTTTATATTATTAATGATAAGGGTAATAATGGAGTTGATTTTAAATAACATTCTAAATTTCAGAAAACTGAAAAATTGAAATACTTAGTGGTCCATTTCCAAGTTACCCTATTAATTCTCCAACTTCATAGCTGCAAGAATATACTTTATTTTAATGTGTAGCTAATTTTTTTCTACCCCATCATTATTGGATACCTTCATCATGTCCTTAAGCTATTAGTGAATGATGATGTACTGGGTATTTTGCCTCACACATACATGCCAGATATTGATTCTTCTATTCTTTCTTTAGGGAGGTTGAATTTAAGGAGCAGCTAAAGCTTACACACAATTCTGATATATTCATTGGAATGCATGGAGCAGGACTCACCCATCTCCTGTTTCTGCCAGACTGGGCTGTCATCTTTGAACTGTAAGCCACTATGTAATACTTATATTTATGTTTAATATTTTTCATGCATTTACATGAAGATAGGGTGCCAATTTCTGCTCCAATGAAGGTTTCTAATCTGTCATTTTTAGTAGATGGCATGGCTCTTTCAATGATGGTAGCTCTCAGACCAACAATGCTCTGGTTGAAGAAAAGTTCCTCATTAGCAGCAACAATAGCATTTACATTTCTGTTCCAGTTCTCAGTGAACTCAGCACCCTCTAAGCAGTTTACAAACTGTAAGCTAATTGCCCCCAACAAGCTGGGTACTCATTTTACCAACCTACGAAAAGATGGAAGGCTGATTCAACCTTGGAGCCTTTGATGTGTTCTTTAGCTTTGTTTGGATATTTCTTCGTAGCAAAGCAGCCTCAAGGCTAAATACATTCTTTTACCTCTGTCTGGTTTTCTGGTAAAACCTGGAGGAAGGGACCTGACTTGTTGTTCAAAAGCAAGATAGGTTGAGATCAAGTGATGACCATACTGGCTGAGAGGGGTTCCAGGAGACATAATCCACTAAAATCATATGTCCAAGTTTTAATACCAAACCACATGTTTTGTATTAAATATATTTTGTATAGACAGGTAGTGGAGACATGGATGATAGATAAATAGATACCCCCCCCAAAACTGGGCCCTGGTATCTGCTGGTGTTCTCTTCCAGGAACCTCCACCCTGGAATACCAAAAACCCATGGATGCTCATGTCCCATTGGATATGATTGGGTTATTGAAGTGTGTCCTTATATAAAATGGACAAATTTGCCTTGGTAATATTTATTTATTTAAAAATATTTTCAAGCCATGGATGCTTGGAATCTGTAAATATGAAGGGCCAACAATAGATAGATCGATAGTAGATAGATAGATAGCTAGATGATAGATAGCTTCCTCTTGTCACACCTCCATCCTTTAATATCTGTCCAGTATTCAGCTGCCCCGTTTGTCACATCCGTCGCAGCTTTGACCATGTTTTCTCTCTTTTATCCTCCTTCATTGGCTCCCTTCCCCTTTCGCATCCGGACAAGCTTTTGTTACTGACTTCAAAGCCCTCCATGGGTTGGCCCTCCTTACTTATACTGACCTTCTTTTCTCTTACATTCCTACTCGAACACCCTCCGCTCTGGTAGTCGGGTCTCCTGTCCACATGTAGGACTACACTGCCCCCTCCCGAATTCGTCCCTTCTCGCTTGCTGCCTTACTTCTGGAACCTTCTTCCCCCACATGCACACCCTCATCACTTCTCTGGCCCAGTTTCAAAACTGAATTAAAGACCTGATTGTTAGGAAGACATTCCCGAGGTGAGGCCTTCTTCTGACCCAGGACGCCTCCTTCTCACCACAATCCACCAGAAGCCAAGCCCTTCCTCCAGTCCATCTGCCTTTGTGTCCAGGCCTCGGAGGTGGAAAAGATCTGCCTGGACCCGTGATCCTATTCCCCCACCACTCCCTTCCTTCTTTGTATCGTGTCTTTTAGATTGTAAGCCTGAGGGGCAGGGAACCGTCTGACTAAAAAAATTGATGTACAGCGCTTTGAACATTACAGCGCTTTATAAATAACGTTAATAAACTAATAATAATATATAATATAATAATCCTAATACTAGATAGATAGCTAGATAGATAGATAGTGATAGATAGATAGAAGCCAAGAAATGTTACTGTACTGTATCTTTTGTCATCTGTACTATTCTGTCTTGCCATATGATCCATGAATGTTGTTTTATTGGGTTCCTTCAAGTCATTCTCACTTATGGAAACCGAAGACAGACTCTCTGGGGCGTTCTGGCGGGCTGAGAGTATTTGACTGCCATAGGTCACCCAGTGGTTTTGCCTGGTGACTAGGTAACTGATGCTCTCCAGAGTTGTAGTCTAATGTTTAAATCAGTACAGTACGCCACACTACATGAAGGCATGGCAAGGTTTTTCTCTAAAATTACTGTTGTGCATTAATCTTTAAAACCATAGTGGCTGAGCTAGCTTTTCTTGCCTCCATTCCTCTTTCTGGCCTCTTTTGTGATACAGTTGTACAATCTATTTTGATAGTTTCTTTTTATACACTTTTAAAATAACCTGAAATATGTTTCTTTCTGCTGTGCAGAACTATAGATAGGTTGTTTTCATCTTACTAAGAAAGGACAAATGCATGGCTGCTTTTTTTGTTTGAAATAATTATTTGTAGCACAGAAAGGAAATCTAAGAGCTGGTATCATTCCCCTCTTCTTCCAAGGATCAAAGAATATCTAAACAGATGTAACAAAGCTTATTACCAATGTGAATTGTTTCTTCTGTGCATATCCTCAGATTTAATTGATGGTCAGAACCAGCACATTTATCTCCTTGTAGCTTCAATACACAAAAGATCTGATACCTAAAAGCATTCTTAGTTTGAATAAGTATAAAGGGGGTGGAATATTCAACCTAGGCTCCAGATGCTGACTGCAAAGAGATTAAATGTGGTTTTTGAGGGCCTTGTCCCATCAAATGATGCTGTTGCTGCTAATAATAATAGTGGCATTTATCAGATCCTTTTTGAAACAAACCAAATGCTACACCAAGTCTCACTAGACTAGTAATGGTGTGAGTAAGGCTGCAGTCCTGTGCACATTTACTTGCAGTGTAAGTGCAGTGAAGTCTGTGGGACTTTTGAGCTGTAAGTGAGAAAGATGTGAACAATGAAATCTCCAGATTTACTTCGGGGTCTATATACAAGCCATTCACTTACCCCCAGTATTTCTTTCTTTTCCCATCCTATAATGTGAAATAATAATGCGGTTTGTAGCCTACCTTGCAGGGTTATTGCTTACTGTGGTAATTTATGTGTGGAACTATGAAGAGTCTGAAATGTGATGTAAATGCAAGCATTGCTTCTGTTGATGCTAATTATTAACTGCCTGCCTTCAGCCTATCTATTTCTGGGGTCAAATACAGTGGGCCCTTTATATCTGATGGGGTTTGGTTCAGTGTTCCACCTCCATGGATACCAAAATCCATGTATGCTCAAGTACCATTAAATACAATGACACAGAAATGGTGCCCCTTCTATAAAATGACAAACTCAAGGTTTGCAGTTTGGAATTTTTTAATATATATATTTAATAGTTTCAAACTGTAAGTGGTTGAATCCATGGATATGGAGGATTGACTGTACATCACAATTCTCTGTTCCTCTCTTCCACCATTTCTAACTGTGAGATACAGTGTTCCATTGTGATATACACTCTATACTTTTGATGACTGATATATTCAGGAATGTGTTCTGTGCTCAAAATATGGCTCAAAGATCCAAACAGGTTGGGTGTCTTGGGGGGATAATGAGGGGAGCTGGGCATTTTTTGCTTTAAAAAGTCTTTTTAGTGGAGTGAAAATAATTACCCCACTTGTAGAGGTTTCACTGGCAGTGAAAGCTCAGGATGTAGAGATTTTTAATCTAATTTATTGGCCTATAAGTGATCACTTTTCACCTTCAGGTCTGAGTCAAAGGGGACAGAACAGAGAGAACTCTGCTTGGTCATCTTAAGTGTTCAACAGCATACCTTTTGGATGAAACTTTGTTTTCTAGGTGCAGAGAATTCTAAAAGTAAAGAACTATGGACAGTTTGGTTCCTTGCCTTTCCTTCCATCAGATTCTTCTCCCCCCACCACATTTTTCATTTCCCACAGCAGAAGACATGCACTAAAAATACAATTCTTTCACCAATGAATCCCCGTCTTATCTGCATCTGTCTAGGTACAACTGTGAAGATGAACGCTGCTATTTGGATCTAGCAAGGCTGAGAGGTGTCCATTACATCACCTGGCAAAAGAAGGATAAAGTGTTCCCCCAGGATGAGGTAGTGGATGGGGTGGAAAAGACTCACCTTATTTTGTTTTGTTTAAAATATTTTACCCTTCTCAGTTCTTCTATGTGAAATATGATTCTGCTGCTACAGTCCAAATTAAATTCTCTGCTCTGATTAAGAAGTCATTTATATTAAAAGCTGGGGGAGGAAGAGAAGTAAAATTAATTGGCCATTAGTTCAGACTGTCAATAGCATTGCTGTTAGGTGTTTTCTTACTCGCGTTGTTGCTTTTGGGTAGATCAATAAATCAGTGATTATGAATTAAAATAATTACTCAATTTGCTGCTTGTTTCCTAGCAAAAGAGCTAACTTATTTGCTTCCTTATAACCATTTTATCTCTCTTTCTTCAGGGTCATCATCCAACACTTGGAAAGCACCCGAAGTTTACAAATTACTCCTTCAGTGTGGAAGAATTTGTCCACCTTGTACTCTTGGCAGCTGATCATGTTTCACAACATTCCAAGTGGCCTTTTAGGAGAAAACATGATGAATTCTAAGTCAGCTATCTGTTTTTACACTGTTTTAAAATGTTGCCTATTTTGATGTACAATCATTAGTTTTAGCATTTTTTTCCTGGAGTGAGAAGGGTAAAAGGTGAAAGGAAACAAGAGTTACATGTTATATCTCACTCCAGGCTTTTTTCCTTGCATTTCAATTTTCTAACATGTCAATTCCCTTTTGTAAGTTTACTTGAGGAATTTGCATTATGCAAGACCTATTTATTAAGATGACTAATGTTTGCACTCTTTTTTTTCCACCCTATTTATTTTGTGCTTGCTGCCTGCAATGCAGGAAAGGGTGCTCTGAAATTGCAGAGTTAAAGATAAGCACACCACTGATCATTGCCCACCCTTCTGCTTCCACTCATAAACTTTACAAGCTTCATCACTTTGTCATCCCCCCCCCCCCCCCCCCGTACATGTAAGTCACTCCACAGCCTTGCAGGAGATGATGGAAAAAGGATCCAGCTAAATTTGTAGAAGCTTTCAGGGTGAATATTGTAAACTTCCTTAGGAAATAGGCCAAAGAACCTATTTTGATAAACACAATGGGCTCAGTCAAGGTGGGAATCATGTCCCCCTTTCCCCAGATTCTGTTGGACTGCAATTCCTAGCACTCCCAGCCAGAAAAGCCAATGGAGAAAAATGCTGGGAGCTGAAGTCCAACAACATAGAATCATAGAGTTGGAAGAGATCCCAAGGGCCATCCTGTCCAACACCCAGCCATGCAGGAAGACATAATCAAAACACTCTCCATTGATGGCCAACCAGCCTCTGTTTAAAAACCTCCTAAGAAGGAGACCCTACCACTCTCTGAGGGAGTGTATTCCACTGTTGAACAGCCCTTACCATCAGGAAATTCCTCCTAATGTTTATGTGGAATCTCTTCCTGTAGCTTGAATCCATTACATCTGTAAGATCGCACAATTCTCAACCCTGGGTTACATTTAATGTTAGAACTACCTAGAGTTAAAATGGAAAGGACAGGTTAGTCACAACTAATAAGTCTCATTCATTTCAGCACCAATTTAAGTAACATGCTTAATTCAAACAATGTGTAAACAGCTCACTTTTATTCTGAAAAAGAAAACAACATCCAAAACAGAAAACAATTTTGAAAGCAACCGAGCAAGTTTACCGGTGTGGAGGTCTGTTTATAAATAGCACCTATATTTTAAACTGCCTGCAAAAGTAAAAACAAACTGCAGTGCAGAGATTAGTATTACTGTGCAAGCCACTTTAAAAACCAAACCAATCCTTGCATACAGTTTCTAGAACTTGTGTCTTATATCAAACATTTAACATGAAGCTTTCAGATAATAAACTTTCTGAATTTCCTTGGACTACTGCTAGTGCAAAAAAGTTGCATTTTTCAGAGGTTGTGTAAGTGCAATTCCTAGTGCAGCCAACTGTTCCACACATAGCCCTCCTGCAGTGCTTTTTGCACAATCACTTATGCAACTGTGGCATCCATTATAACTTTACTAGTGTATATTTATGTTACACTAAAAGTGTCTAAGACCTAGGTTTATGTCTTTGCACTATAGTGTATGCTGGAATAAATAATTTCTTACATATATGTCACACTCCAAATTGTGTTTCTTTCAAAGTCCGTGTGACTTCAGATCTCTTTGAAAGCTTATGCCCTGAGAGTTTATCCACAGTTGTGGTATAAGTGGTGTCCTGTCACTGGCATGAATTGAACAATTGTTCTTGCTAAACCACCTCCAGCTATGCTGTCAATAAAACCATCAGGTCCCACATTTGTCCCTCTCTGCCACACTTTACATTTCTGCCCATTTTTCTCTTGTTCTCTTAGCTATGGACATGAAGACAATAGAACTTCAGTTAATTACAGCTAGCCTAAATCTTAATGATTTTAGTGGCTCCAAGCATGACTAAATCTGGATCTAACCTATGGACAGTACCAGGTCAGTGTTGCTACTGACTTGCATATTTTATTGACATGTTTTGCCTTCCATTTGACAGCACTCTAGTATCTCTTTCCAGGCAATCACTTTGGAACCCGAGAGAGAAGGTTTGTTGTAAGGACAACTTCATTTCAGAGCTGTCTTTTCTTTGTATATTACATCTTGGGGGGCCAGGTATCCACTCCTGTCAGTTGAACTAGCTGTCCATGACACTTATATAACAGTTGCCCATTGTCCATTGTAGAAATACTGTAGCATATAAAATAATGTAAACTAATATATAGCACCCTCAATACACCTAATCTTGTCTGAGTTTGGACGCTATGCTGGGTTGATTTTGGTTAGTATCTGGACCAAAGAGAGCTTAAATTGGTTTGGGAAAGAATTTTGGCTGAAACCATGGGGAGGCACTGTCAGAGTTGATGATACTGGCCTACATGGATCAATGGTCTGACTCAGAATGAACCATCTTCCTTGTTTTCCAAAGTGGTCCACATCCTTTGCAAACATGAGTCCAAAAACAGCACTGGAATTGAAACCTGTGTTGTCTGAACACTATTCTGAATAAGTTGCTAGCAAATTTTGCCATCTAGAATCAGCTGTCTAAGGCCTCAAAAAAGAATTCTTATTGGAATGCAAAGGCAAGAAAGTGTTATATTAAGTGTAAATACTTGAGTGGTATGTAACCATGGATATTATTGACTTCTATTTCTTAACAATCATAAACAATTTCATAGAGTGTAAGGCTATTTGCTGTCCTGCCTATAGGGGAAAATTGAATTACTGTAAGAGTGGCTTACATATAGATCTCTTGTGACTTGAAGCATTGCAAAAGAAAGCTAGAGATCTCTGAAATGGAGTGAATTATGAGATTTGCCTTCCCTTTTTGAACCAGGGCAATTGTCTGAGAAAGCTGTGTTTACAGGACTTGAAAGCAACTGTAGAAGAAAAATTGTACTTTTGTCATGTAAAAATGTCTTCACAATGCACCAAACTTTGTTTTTAAAAAAATATTTTCCTTGATCCGTAAGGTTCATTGTAACAAAGCTAAAATGTATAAATAAATGTCAGAACAGTTTATAAAAGTGCCACTTTAAAAAAGGAAATGGAGTTAACACTGTGAACATTCAGAAATTTACTTAGGAACAGACATGTTCTTCCAAAGAGTCAAATCACTGTAAATATATATCATCAAGAGCTTTGCCAGAATTCAAAAGGACAAGTATTTTGTAAGGTTTTCTATAAAACTCCTTGTTGTCTGCAACAAAGTTTTGGCCCTTACTGCATCTCAGAAGTAAGACAAAATCTACGTGAAGTGACTCTGAGTGATTACACTGTCTTCAGTACATGTAACATGTAGGCTACAGGTGGAATTTTATATGGTTTTCTGCAAGGATCTTTGCATATAATATTCTATTTCTGCTTAGCAAGAGAGAAGGAAAGAAAGCAGAGACATACTCATCTCCCCCAGTGAGTTTGACTTGAATGGAACAATATCTAAGTCACTTTGGATCCTAGCTAATGTTTGCTACTGCTCTTTCTTGTCATTAGCAAAGATACTGAATTCTGTTATTATCTGGAACACATACATCGCATTGCATGGTATCTTGAATTGCTTCTTGTCAGCTCAAAGGCAGTTTGGGGAAGGATTCAATCTCTATTGGATGTGTCACACTCCCCTTGAAGACTCAGGTTCACAGTGTGGATGTACTAATGGCTTAATTCCTGAATCTGGTTGCCCACTCAAACTACAGCATTGTGATCCCATTTTTTCACAGCCATGTTTCTGTCATATGAAATCCTGGGATTTGCAGTTCCCCTGCAATTAAAGTGGAATTAACAGCACTGTAATTGTGGAACATGAACGGGCCCCAGGTTTTAGGGGAGCCAAGGGGGATGTTTGCAGAATATACCCTATTCAGGCTACAACAATATATTATAGCCCTAATGTACATAATGCTGAATTTGAAAAGTATTAAAAAGTTTCACCTGGTCCGATAAGCTACAGATTGTTGACTGCAACCAGCGTGCATCTTCTCATTATGACAGCGTCAGTGGAAACAAGTCTGTTTCCAGGCACAATTCAAAGTGCTACTATGTTTCATAAGCCTTTTATATGACTGAACCAAGACAGTAATTGATTTCAAAGGAAACAGAATATTTTTTCATGGCAGGATGTTTCCTGTTTGCACTACTACTGTAATTCATTTGAAAAGCTTTTTGTTACATGGCACAAAGTCTGTGTTTTGCCAAGTGTTTTTATTTTTAAATAGATTCCATTGTTGAATGTAAATTTTGACTCTCCTTTTGAAATAAAGACTAATTTGATGTTTATAGTACTTGTCTCTTAGTTTTGGAGTCAGGAAATCCTCTACTTATGGCTAGCCAACTTATTTGAAATACAAAGCTGAGACAAAATGAGAAAGCTTCCTTTCCACGAATACTGAAATATGATGGTTTAAAAATTAGTCAGTGTTTAACAAAATTCCTGAGTTTCTAGTCCTAAAAATTGTATAGTTTAGGACACTAGATGGAGCTAGAATTCTGTCAAACATCCCATCTGTTCAGCTACTACATGGAATGAAATCTGAGAGCAAAAGTCCCTTCAGAAGCTGTTCATGCTTATTATATAGGAACATGCTAATAGCTGGTGCAAATAGTCATCCAACTATTACAAGTGCCTACAGACTTAGTTGTACTCAGTGGAGACCAATTGAAATTAATGGGATTTAAGTAGACACAGGCCTGTTACAGACTGCCAAAGCCACACTCCATTCTTAAGCACTGGAGTGCAGCTTTGGTGCAGCTTCTGGATTCTTAGGATGCATGCATCATTTAAATAGCATACCTCCAAAGAGACCCGAAGCAGCTTTATTTTGGCAGTCTGTAACAGGCCAGTGTGACCAAATTTAATTCAATTGATTTCAGTAGATTTACTATAGTATGGCTTGCTCTGGATGCAGTCCTATATATTTAAGATTTATATCCCTTCCTTCTCTTTACTATTGAGGTATTTAAGATGATATACAGATTTAATTCTAAAACAGCATAAAACACCCAACAATAAGAACATGCAAGTTAAATAATACAGCCTGGTGTATTTAACAGTGCATTTAAATGCTTACTTTCCATTGGAATTGCCTTGGGAACAGATGTTCAGTGCTGATAGCCTCTTTAAGTAAAATCTCTGTGCTTCCCTTGATTCAGGCAGCATGCTTTCCCCAACAATACACCCTTTTGCCTTTGGATGTGCATTTAAGAGCTTTCACTGAAGAAGATCAGCATTTTATCTTTTTAGTCATTCTATGATACAAAAATGAATTTGAGGGGGGGGGGGAATACAATGAAGCTCCCCACATCAGAAAAGCAGTTCAAAAGCTGCAGTCTAGAGCTTAGAGTAGATATCCCCTTTTTCTGCTTTATAGTAAAACAAGCAGTTTGGGCCCAATCAAATTCAGAATCTAGCATAGGGGAGTGGAGGAGCCATTAGCTCTTTGTTCTTTTCAGGCCTCTAGCAATTTATATTGTAAAATAGTGATCTGTTAAATAGATACAGATTGGGAATATGACGACAAGAGTCAGTCTATTGGCTATGCTAGGACTACAATCAGGATTGAGTCCTTAGTACTTACTCGAGAGCAGGAATGGGCAAAATGTTGCCTGTGGGTGCCTGCAACCCCCAAGGCCATTTTTTCTGGCTTCTGAAGCCCGCTAGGGGTCAGTTATTTGCCCCTAAATGCTACCTATGGGCATTTTTGTTTGCTCTCTATTTGCCATGTTAGACCTTGGAGCAGCCTTTTAAAAAAGCCATGTTGTTGTTGTGTGCCTTCAAGTTGTTTCTGATGTATGGCAATGCTATCCTGGGGTTTTCTTGGCAAGTTTTGTTCATAGGACGTTTGCCTTTGCCTTCCTCTGAGGGTGAGAGAATGTGACTTGCTCAAGATCACCCAGTGGGTTGCTATGGTCAAGCAGGGAATCGAACCCTGGTCTCCAGAGTTGTAGTCCAGGAGCAAGCCATGTAAAAGCTAATTGTTACTTGTTCATATGGCAGATTCAGGCCTTGCATAGGAGACATATTCCAAAAAAGTGTCTAGAGTAATGCTTGTTGACAGTTTGTTAGTGCCTCTTTCTTGAAGTATTTCTCCCTTATCCAGTTTAGCAGTGTAGCATTTAAACAGCTGTGGGGGACTCAGTGACAGAAATAATAGGATTCCAGTTGCAAGTTCTCCTTGGCTTCAGGTCAAACAAATCAATCAGGAGAGAAGAGAAGAGGGTCACACAATCCCTGGTTCTGAATTATACCACTTTAGGGTGGGACTGGACGTTCAAGGTATGGAAGTTATCTTATTCATGTAGAAGAAAGGGGCAAAATGTAGCCTTCCTGGTGTTGCTGAACTACTACTATCAGCCCATACTGTCAAACATTTCACATATGAAAACTGGGACATGTATGGGCATGCAACATCACAGTGTGGTCAAGATGGCAAAAGAGATTAATGAAGAAGAACAAACAAGGTAGGGGAGGCTGCACCAGTTTGCTTTTGCCTGAGCCAACTGGGAAGGGCAAGATTGTGACCCTTCATCTCCATCCCTCTTTCCTGACTTACTGAGTGCAAGCTGCTTCAGTACAGTACTTTGAACTCAGTCTGCAGCACTCAAAACGAACTAAGAACAAAAGGAGAATGTGGAAGAGACTAAAACTGGGACATTTTAAAGGCAGCTGTTGAACACCATCTGGGGTGTCTGCACTATATCCATTTCTGATGTTGAAAAGCTCCCAGGTGTTAATCTAAACTCATTTTTTTAAAATTTCCTTTTTGCGGGGAAGGTTTGAGAAGGGTTGTGGGGCAAAGAGCTCCAAACCACCTCATTTTTATGGTGGGGCATTTGGTGTTTTGGGCCATTAAAAAAATCTGCAGGTTGTGTGTGTCTTAGAACCTTAGAATCAGAGAGTTGGAAGAGACCACAAGGGCCATCCAGTCCAACCCCTGCCATGCAGGAACTCACAATCAAAAATGGCCATCCAGCTTCTGTTTAAAGACCTCCAAAGAAGGAGACTCCCCCACTCTCTGAGGGAGTGTGTTCCACTGTCAAAAAGCCCTTACCGTCAGGAAGTTTCTCCTAATGTTGAGATGGAATCTCTTTTCCTGCAGCTTGCATCCATTGTTCCAGGTCATATTTGCTGGAGCAGCAGAAAACAAGCGTGTTCCCTCCTCAATATGACATCCCTTCAAATATTTAAACACGACTGCCATATCACCTCTTAATTGTCTCTTCTCCAGGATAAACATCCCTAGCTCCCTAAGTTGCTCCTCATAAGGCATGGTCCCAAGACCCTTTACCACTTTGGTCACTCTCCTTTGGACACACTCCAGCTTGTCAACATCCTTTTTGAATTATGCTGCCCAGAAATGGGGACATAGTTATTCCAAGTGAGGCCCTTAGGACATGTTACACCACTTCCCAGACTGCTTGTGAGTAAAATATAGGCAATTTTTCTTGGTTAGCTAATTAAGTAAATCAAGTTGAGATGTAAAAGAAGAAAATGCAAGAGAAGAGAGAGAGAGAAAGTAATGAAAGTTAATAAGGATGTAAGCTTATGAATACAGCTCAGTAGGAGTTCTTGCACTGTAACTTCATATCCTGCAATATACTGTTGAAATAAGGCACTATACAGCAGAAGTGCCTGCCGGACTTCTCTGGAGCTTTGAAAAAACACTATTTGGACTACAAGTCTCAGAATCTCCTAGTTCACATGACCAGTGAGTCTTCATCCCATGCACCCCACAAAAATTAGCTTTGCCCTTCACTTAACCCAAGTGGCCTTGCTGATTTCTATTTGTGATGAGGATTCTTCCGATCTCTCTTCTGTTTGTTTTTTTGGTGGCGTGAAAGTTTTGTATATCCTTGCCTTGCTTTTCAGTTAAATCAAATGTACTGACAGAAATGAGCAACGGACAAGATTTTGTTTTACCATATTCTTTTGCTGAAGGGTCGTATTTACCTTGTGAAAAAACAGGCAGTGAAAATGTTTAATTTGGATTAAATAACTTTTCCTTAAATACATCTCTTCTCTCTCTTACTGTTGTCAAGTGATAGCCTAAGAGATCATGAAAAACGTAAGTCTCTACCTCAGCATATACTGCTACACAATTACAGTAGGTGTTGCAAATAGAAATGGGAATGCTGTAGAATTACCATTGAGTGTTTCAGTGATCATACTTGAGTTTTGTTGTTGTTATTAACATGAGTGTTTCTCTTTCCATGTCCAAAATAATATAATTGCAATAACATGATTTGTGTCAGCCAGTTCCTGCTGTTAGGTTGAATCAGGATATTTTTTTTTAAATTGTCTGAGTGTCTGGCTTAAATCACATTTGATCATCCAGGCAATTGCTAGAAGTAAAAAAAAAAAAAAAAGAGAGAGAGAGAGAGAGAGAGAGAGAGAGAGAGAGGAGAATCTGGAACAGGTAATAGCATTCTCACTTTTGTTGTAACACTTTAGCAAAACAGAATGTGTTTTTGAAGGAGGCAGTGTGAATAGTTTTTGTCTTGCTTTTTAATACTGTTTGGCATATGGGGAAAGCATAAAGTGGAAAGGACAAAATAAATACTTAGTAATGAAATTGATTTGCTTACTCCTCATTCACATTTGTTTATAATACACCTTGCAAGGATGAGTGTGGGATTGAATTCCAAGCAAATAGTATCTATTTCTAGTGGAAAGCCAAAAGGAAATCAAGAATTGAGGAGAGGGAAATCACCTATGAGTGACGAAATTAACCAATATTTGCTCTGTCATAGAGAGAAGAATGGATTTTGTTAGTAAGAAAAGACAATATCAGACACATAAGTTCATCCCATCCACTGGAGAGTTGGGACATTTGAGGAACTGGAAATCTGTCATTATTACAGTGTTTTTCTACAACATTAAATGTTTTTGTTGTACATTCTCTTTCCCCCAGACTGACACTTCTTCAGAGTATAATCTTGGCCACCAAACACTCAAGCAATATTACCTGCCATAGTGTACCCCTACTGGTCCAAGAGGTGTTTGCCCACACATGCCCATGGGGCTATGTGTTCCTCAGTACTGGGGTGGGAGGGACAGTCTTATGAATATCTTGGACTGCTGCTCTTCAAACTGTATTGATTGCAAATCTATGTACTAGTTAGGGCAGTCCACCACCTAGTGATTGAAGATGGTACTACAGTCTTGAAGCAAAGAGACATAGTTCAATTGGTTAATATTAATACATGTTAACATTCAATTATCCTTAAGATGGAAACCCCTAGGCTCCCCTATTACCAAATTTCAGGGGTCTGGGTTTCACAATCTTTGAGTTGTGGCCCAGGCAGGCAGGCAGGCAGACAGAGAGACAGTCAGACATCCTTTTTATTTTTATAGACCACATCTATAAAAATGCAATTTTCTATATAAAAGTGCTAGCTATCTTTATATAGAACAGGCCTTCTGGATATATCAACGTGTTCTTTTATGTGGTAAATTGGAGTCAAGCTGCACTGCATCTTGTGGATTTGTTTGTGCAAAAGAGGGTGAGTCAAGAAGAAACATATAAAAATATAGCTGGGAATTATCCCAAGTTGAATATACTTTATATCAACCTTTCTGTAGGTTTACAATATCATCTGCCTATATATCTCATTATTACGATTACAGAATCATGCATCCATGCGCCAACTGCTCACATAGAACCATATGCATTCAGAGGTATAGCCAATCACCTGATTCATTCAGGTGTGTGGCCTCTCCTGATTCATTCAGGTGTACAGTCAATCAGCATTTCATTACATCCTGATAATGCAACCCAAGATTTTCTAGTAATGTAGCATTACAGAGATGACACTGGATACAATGCAAGACTGAGACCAAAATGTACACACATGAGGTTTAACTGTCTGTTCAACTCTCCACACCTGTAAGGCTGAGGTAAGGTCAGCTTATACTGCCTCACCTTCAGGTGTTAAATATAACTCCTTTATCTAACTTCATATTGCTGCCCTGGATATTTTTCACTTGTGTAACCAGCACCACCTGCCCCAGTTGCACCAAGGCCCACAAATCATCGGACTGCTCCAGAAACCAATTTTGGATGATATTGTCCTTTCCTGCCTGCCACTTGTCTTCCAGGAATAGAGTGCTACCTCTTGTAATTTTGACAGCAAATGTATCTTCAGCCAGCTCTTAACCCTCCCTATTGCTATTGCCTGGCTGGGTCTGGCAAGGTCCATTGGGTGCTCAGCCTAGCTGGAGGTTCCACCCACTTTAATCAGAGGCACTTTAAAAAAATAAATATAAATTGGGCCCTGAATGCTGCAGGCAAGAAAACAGAGGTGTCATTTGCTTACAGAAAAACACTCCTGTGATCCTCTGATGAGCACAGCTTGAATTGTTTTCTTTTTGGAGAGCAGGTTAAAGAGATTAGTAGACAATGAGCAAAGGCTAACCTTTCCGATACTGTCCTTAGGTGAGTGAAATTGTTACTGGTATGAGCATCATTGCACATGCTGTGTGCTCCTTGGTTCGGAAATGTACTCATTTAGAGCAATTTGACCCTTGACCATGATAATAATTCAGTCAGTTATTACATTCCACTGTGGCATTGCTTTGGCTTTCAGCACTCTGATTTTACAAAAGGGAAGCAACAGTGTCCCACACATGAAGTGCAGGGGATCTCATGCATTTATTTTACTTTATTTAAAATACAGTATTGACCTACTTTTGTTCATTTCTCAGTTCGAGGACAGTTTTGATAGTGAATTAGAAACACAACAATGCATACCACAAAACAACATCAGATAAATAACATCAGGATTAATCAAAGTATTACTTATGGGTTTTTAAATCCCTCTTTGTTTTTCTTGGGTAGCATAGGGTTGCCAGGCAAAATTGCTTGAGAAGGGCATTCTGTAATTGAGCCACTCTGGGAAAGACCTTCTTTCTTGTGAATTTCAGCCTCATGTCTGCACACAGAGAAGGGTCTCAACTAATGATGTTAGTACAGGGGTTAATATCATGTGGCCCTTCAGACATTGGACTGCAGCTTCTAGCATCCCTTCTCCTTGGCTATGCTGGCCAAGACTCCTGGGACTTGCAGTCCAACATCTGAATGCCCACATGATTCTCATCTCTATCTTAATGTGTGGGAAGGGCGATACTGTATAGACATGACCACCATAAGAACTGACCCAGGCTTCCTTACCTAGATCTGTTGATCTTTCGCATCCCATACAGAGAAGGCCATGACAGGATATTTAGAATATATTTAGAGCCTATCTGTAAAGTTTATACTCATAGACATGGGGCATGATGACTCACTGGGAAAGACAATAATGCTAGGAAAAGTGGTAGTCAGTAGGAAGACTTTGTTACAGATGGATTGATTCAATCAAGGAAGCCACAGTGCTGAGCAGGGCTGGTCATAACCCACAGTGTTGGCTATTGTCCAACAATATCGGAAACTTTCATTCACAAGGTCACCATATGTCAAACCTGACTTGATGGCATATAACAACAATGTTTGTAAGTTCTTATCTTACTGCTAGTAAACTGTGAGATCTCAGGACTGCTGTAAATGTAACCCAATTTGAACAATCCTGTTGATGCCTGAACCTGGCACTGGAGTTTGTTTGCATTACCTGAAATATTCCCTTTTGTGTGCCTTGGTGCTAATTTTGCCTTATTCTCCTGCCACAGAATATCAACTAAGTACAGAATATTTGGCAAATTAATTGCTCAGTTTTGAACCTAACTGTTGGTTAAATATACATAAATGTATATCATGAGGGGTAAGCCTGGTTCATAAAGGCAAGTTATGTGTTTGCAAAAACATTTTAAAAACAAAAATATATAATAAATATGATTAAAAATATTAATAAATGTTGATATACATTAATATCAATATTAGAATATAAGTCAATATACTGAAGTAAATTCAGTATGACTTTCCCCTGCAACAAAAGTTTACAGTTTATATCAAGGATGTTATGTTGTCAAACAGCTCACACAACAGATTATTGTATGAGTGATAGGTATAACTGTTCATACTGGGAGGCATCCAAGCCTATCTTGTGTAAACTGAAGAGAGGTAGTAGTGATGAATGGGCAACTTCAGCCCCATGGTAAGCACATGCCCCTGATGCCATCAAGGGAGGAGGTGGATACCTGGCCCACATCTCCTGTATTGGTTGCTTGTGGTTCCCATGTCAGTGGAACTGTAAATCCTTTCAATGTTTAAGTCCAAACTTTAAGGAAACCATCCAAGGTGTTAAACCCTATCTCCAAATAGTTTCAGCACCTGGGATAGTATCCTTGAAGTAAACTGGAGAAGCGAATTCACCACCCATTAACATGACAGCCACCTAGCTCTACTAACCATCCCATGCCAGGCAGTCCTGTGGGACTGGTATTCCATTCTCCCAGGATAAAAGAGGATCTTGACAGATTTGTATGCTGCCTTTTGGTGTAAACTCTGCCAAAGTGGCAATCAACAAAATTTAAAAGTGTAAAAACCCTCTCTAATCATTTCATTTTGTGTTAGTAGTATACTTTATATCAGATCTCAAATAGCTTTTAGAGTGCTTGACACTCAGTGAAACTGAAATTGTTCCCCATATCAATCAACCATTTCAAACTTTACAAACTCTGGAGCATTTGAAAACCTATACAGTCAGCCCTCCATATCCACAGATTTTTTTATCCATGGATTCAAGTATCCACAGCTTGAAAATATTTTTAAAATCTATAAATTCCAGACAGCAAACCTTGATTTTGCCATTTTATATAAGAGCTGCCATTTTATTATGCCACTGTATGTAATGGGTCTTGAGCATTCATGGATTTTGATATCTATGAGGGGTCATGAAACCAAACCCCAGCAGATACCAAGAGTTGCATATACTCTGAACTCAATAGCGCTTATTTCTAAATAGACTGAATCATGGTTCTCTGTAAGAATGACAACCCCACAAATAATAGAAAATTGCAGGCACAAAATAATAGATTAATTGTATAGGTGGTTGGGTGATGGTGATGTGAGCCAAGATGAAGTTTTGTGCCCAGGGTGCTGATGCAATGAGGGTTCCTGGTTAGAGAAAATTAATGTAGATCCAATGATGCTGGAGCTGATAAACAGCCACGTATCTGATTATATGCCCTGGACACAAGAAGGAAAATAAGCATGTTTGCTCTGACAATCATCATTAAAGAAAATTCTGATTTAATAGCAGTGGGAGTTATCACAGACACAGAAGAAGAGGAAAAATGGAGGCATTATTAGTGCAAAGAAGACTACTGTATTTGAAACTCAAGCTACAGGTCAGGGCCAGTCCAAAACAGTGTTGCCTGCAGAGGAGCAGCAGATTGTATCCCTGCCCTTCATCCAAGGTCCTATAGTGCCAATACCATACTTTGGTACAGAGGATGGAAGCTCCCACAAGCTCCTCTTCCCTCTATCAAAGGAGATTATTGCATGCCAAGTCTGTGCCAGGAAAGACGCAGGTTGTAACCGTCATCAATGGATCTTATTGCACTGCCCTGTGCCCGGGTAGCAGGCAGCCTGTATCCAACCTGGGCTGTTTTGGCAGTTTTTCAAGAATAGGAAAATCCCATTCTTGAAAAGCTGCAGGAAAAGCCCAGGTTGGATACAAGCTGCCTACTGCCCGGGTATGGAGCAATGTGATAAGATCCATCTGTGACGGTTACAGCCTGTGTCTATCCTGGCTCGGATTTGGCATGCGATAATCTCCTTAGAGTAAAAATGTAATTGCCTGGGAGGCCGCCGTTACAACAAAAACAGGAGCCAGCAATATGGAGGAAAGGCCACAACTTTATTAAGCAACCAGCTAGCAAAGTAGGGTTGGCCCAAAGCATGAGGTCTGGATCTGGATCATCCTACAACCCGCTGTTGTATGATGAACCGTAATACCTAGTAACGGCCAGGCTTCGGGATGGCCTAGGGGCTAAGGGAACGCCATATATCCGTCCATGCAACCATCCGATCACTTGTATTTAATCAAGCCCCTAGTCACCAGGAGATGCTGTCATGCTGTGGCCCCCGCAATGGCCACAACGCATGCCCTCAGCGCTCCCGTGTCCCAAAGGGACTCCCAAACAAGTGCTATGCAGCCCTGGAAACCACGCCCACCAGATCCATGACCTATGCTGCCGTCACAAAAGGCCGTTCCGCAGGAACGCCTTTCGCCAACCCTACCACCCCAAGCACAAAAGTCCAACACCAGAGTCCAAGGGCAGGCAGCACAGCCAGTGAATTCCCTCGACCTGTACCAGCCCATCAAGGTTGAATCTGCGATATTCCAGATAGCGACTAAGCAGTTGTCGGACCATTTTGAATGTCCTCCACATGTTCAGGAGGAAAGCCCAAATGCCGAATAGCCATCAGTAGCACAGATACATCTGGAATCACGGCAACAGGTATCTATCACAGCAGAAAATCCAAGATCCGACAATTGGCAGGCAAAACCGATCCAGGCCAAATAGCAATAACAAGCAATCCCTAAGGGGAGGAGCGCACGTGGGTGGAAGGCAGATAAAGCAAATGGAAAGTGAAGGCAGGACATCAGCAAATTAACTAAGGCCCCCAGATCTTTTGGCATCAGAGTTGGCCGATCCATTCCAATGCCAGCAGTTGATTGGGCAGAGCATCCAGATCGGAGAGCCTGCTGGGAAGCCTGCCCAAAAAGAGTCAAGCCTGTAGCTCTGGGCCTCACAACAAACTCCAACTCCTAGAATAAAATAGCCTGAGCCAGGAAAGAGTCCAGCCCAAAGCTTTGGGCCCCCAGAAAAACTCGACTCCCAGAATTCCATAGCCAGCAAGGAAAAAACCAAGCCATAAGCTCTGGGCTCCACCACAAACTCTAACTCCCATAATTCCATAGCCAACCAGAAAGGAGTCATGCCTGAGCTGTGGGCCCCCAATAACTCTAAATCCCAGAAATCCATAGCCTGCCATAAAGAGTCAAGCTTTGAGCTCTGGGCTCCACAACAAATTCAAACTCCAGAATTCCATAGTCAACAGACAGGAAAGAGTCAAACCCAGAGTTCTGGGCCCCACAACAAACCCCAACTCCCAGAATTCCATAGCCAGCCAGGAACAGTCAAGCCCTGAGCTCAGGGCCCCCAACAAACTCCAGCTCCCAGAATTCCATAGCCTGCAGCAAGGAAAGAGTCAAGCTTTGCCCAACAAACTCCAACTCCCAGAATTGCATGGCCTGCGCCAGGAAAAGAGTCCAGCTTGAGCTCTGAGCCCAACACCAAACTCCAACTACCAGAATTCCATAACCTGCCAGAAAGAGTCAAGCTTTTGTTCTGTGCTCCACAATAAACTCCAATTCTAAGAATTCCATAGCCAACAGCCTGGAAAGAGTCAAGCCTGGCACTCTGGGCCCCACAACAAACTTCAGCTCCCAGAATTCCAAAGCCAGCCAGAAAGAGTCAAGCATTGAGTTCTGGGCTCCACAACAAACTCCAACTCCCAGAACTGGAAGGCCTGACCCAGGAAAAGGGGTCCAGCCTGAGCTCTGGGCTGCACAACAAACTCCAACTCCCAGAATTCCATAGCCTAAAGCCAGGAAAAGAGTCAAGCCTTGAGCTCTAGATGGCATTGAGCAGCAGATGGCACCGAGCAGCAACAGCAGCGAGCAGCAAATGGCACCGAGCAGCAATAGCAGCGAGCAGCAAATGGCACCGAGCAGCAATAGCAGCGAGCAGCAAAATGGCTCCAAGCAGGAAGCCACATGGCCTTAAATAAGCCAGTATGTGGGAGGAGCCAGGAGGGAAGTCGCCCCGCCCCCAAGGCCAGTCGACGAATCGGCCGCCCTGGAGGTCCCGGGGAGACCATAGAGAGGGACCCCATGCCTCCCAGAGAGGCCTCGGGAGGCAGATGTCCCTCCCATTTCCACCCTGGCCACCAATCCCAGGCCTGAGCACCCCAGCAAGGCACACTGAGGCATGACCAAGCCCGTTCGCAGCCTTGCAGTGGCAAAGCTCCCGGTGGCAACACGGCCTGCCCATTGAATCGGGTGGCTGCATTTAACAATACATTAAATAAAGATGACTTTGCTGTATTTTAAATGACACCCCAAATCAGCTGTCTGAGGTGACCACTAGACCACGAGAGAGCTGACCCTGCTGCAAGTGGTTTCCCATGGTCAACCTCTGAAACTCATTCAATAACAAGAAAGATGCTGAGGATATTTGTAGAAAGGCAAAGCTCCTTATGTGATTTGCAGGGCAACCAAACAGAATCATCCAGAAGCGATATCTTAGTAAAAGGGAGTGGCACTTCCACGTTTTGCTTTCATAGTGTTACATGGGCCTAAGGCCGTATTGATAAAAAACCCGAACTAAAATTAGCAAGAGATTCTAGTGGCAGCTTAGGGGGGTGCACACAGCTCTGCCTACAAATAACTGGCCATGTTTCCCTGACCATAAGCATCTGTTGTCTGAGGCAGCTGCCTAACAGCTAGATGGTGGGGGTGGGGGGCAGGGCTGGTCCTGGGCTATCCACGTTTTACCCAACAAAAAAAATTAATACTTGGGTTTTTACAGGAGAAATTGACTGGCACCCTCTTGGTGACATAAGCTAAGGGTTTCCCTTGCATGTATACTTTGGACTTTATGGAAGGAGGTATCCAGTACCTTCTTCCAGAAAGCCCATGTCCCAGTGCAAAACAACAACTGCCATCTCTATAACCACTGGAGGGTACTTGTCAGTTTGTCTGGCTGCTCCTGAGCACCAAGAGGGGGAAGGAGTCACTTTACATTTGAAGGGGAGGTTGCTGCATTCATTGGGTGTGTAGGAGGTTGCTGCATTTACTCTCAATGTTCACCAGGAGCATTGGGCTCAACTTGAGGTCAGTGAACAACAACAGCAACCCCCTACACACTCAATGAATGGCATAATGAAGAGAGATGCATCCAGCAACATCATGGCTGTTGCTGCACACTGTGGAAGCAGTCAGGGAGAGGGAGCAGCCTCTGCCATTTCCACCACCTTCTGTATGGATGCTGGCAGGAATGGTGTATTCTTGCATGGCAGGGAGTAGGACTTGGTGGTCCTTGAAGCCTCTTCCAATTCTATGATTCTATGGGGCAGTACAGACCACCCTGAAACGGCAGACTGGATTTGCCTGTTTTAACTGCAGAAGGACGCCGCAGCTTCCAAACTGTGTTGCGTCCCTCTGCAGTAAAAAGCACCCAGTTCTTCCGGGTTCTTTATGTGGCATGTTGTGTACATCACAAGTGCGCCATTGGTGCACTTGTGATGTACACAATGCGCATCGATGTGCAGACACTATGTGTCGTCATCATCATCATGGCGGCGCCCATGTGGACAGGACGCCAGCATGATGCTGCCCACCCATACAGAATAGGGTTCCAGGGTGTGCAGTTGCTGTTCGCTCTGGAACACTAGTTTCGGTGCCGGCACTCTGCCTTTGGCTGGTGTGTCTTGGGCCTACGATTCTCTGAAATGATAGGCTCTGCCAGTGTAATGCAAGTCAAGGAGCTGCCTCTAAATTTGGACGTCATGAATGTAATGTTTACGGGTCTCAGTGCCTGGCTTCTCTTCTCTTGTCCTCAAGATGAGTAAGAAGAATCTCAAAGTGAAAGCACTGACTTTAAAAGTGTGTGTGTGTGTGCATGTGTTCTTTATGTAATAGACTTGATATTTTTTAATTGAATAGCATACTTTTTGCAAGTGTGGTTGGTGTACCACACTTAATGACATCACCAGGGGTTATGTCTCATAGCATCCCCTTTGTTAGCACCACCAGGGATTACTCTTCATGCACTTCACTTAAAAAAGGACACACATGGGTTTGAAACACACAATTGTTACTAACAGCATACTGGTCGTAGTTAATAACAGTTGCTGTAACATTTTAAAATGTAAATGTTTACATTTCCAGCTCTCAAAAACAGCTAAATATTTGCTTGGACACCTTTATTTAATTTTTTAAAAATTAGAATGCTAGATTGTATTGTAATAATAATAATAATAATAAGACTTTATTTATATCCTGCTTTTTGTAACAACAATCAAAGCACCTTACATCTAAGATCAATTCAATATACAATACATAGTAAAATATATCAAAATCCCATGGCAAAATATGCATGATTATATTGTTGACGTTAACTAGGCAAATGAAATGTACCCAGAAGCTTTTGAAATGACTACATTAGATGTTCCTGGCTTGTTTTGAGGCATAATTCTAAGTGTTTTCCCCAACTTATTGTTCTAAACTTGTAGGTTTGGCCAAGAAAGAATTAAGGGAGCTAGAAGGACGTGCTGAAATTGCCTTCGCACTTAGTGATAAACAAACACAATATTGCAAAAGCATAAACAACATGGAAGCCACATTTCTTAAGGACTGCTGCAGTCCACAGATATTAAGAAACACTCACCTTTCTTGGATGGTTCATCTTCTTTTGAAGGTGAGGGTGGTGAGGAATATAACAAGGAACATTTTCAGTTGTTTTGATTTGACTTTGAAAAGATCAGTGTGGATAATGGCATTATATATTTTACCCAGTAGATGGCGGTGGACTTAATTGTATGTGGATGGAGTCTCCACTAGTGTGCCACTGAAACTTTTCATGACATCCTCTCATTCATGAGAATTGCCTGGTCCTGAGTCTGTTGTCTTTTCTGTGCCAGTTGAAGACCCCTGTATTTACCTGGAGAGTTAGCTCTTGATGTTTTAACTTACTGCATTAATTGCCTGGCTCAACACAGATCTATTTTCCTTGACAGCTTCATTTGTTTCTATTATTGTTGCTTTTACTGTTCTTTTATTGTGTTTTAGATCATCATTAGCCCCTGTGAGAGCTTTTGGCCTGAAGAACAGATTAGAAATTGTTGGAATAAATAAATAGAGGGCAGAAATAGATATATGAATTATTAAGGGCCCATTTGGAGTGTTGGCAGGTAATTATTGTCATTTTGTGATTATTTTACAATGTTAGCAGTAAAACAGCTGAAGCTTTCCAGTTTTCACAAATATTCAGATTTGATTTATGAATCTAAAACTCCCTGTAAACATTCCAGCACTCCTCCTCCTTGATATTAGTTATTGCTTCAGTTAAGATTGTGAGCAGTGAGCTGGGCATGTGTGACTGCTGTGGACTGACCCTCTGGGTAGAGAAACCTTAAGGAAGGGGCTGTATTTAACAAGTTTTAATTCAGATGAAAGAGCACTAGAAGTGTAGTTGCCACTGAGAAGGAATTAGGCCTTTCTTCCTCTGAATTAGGTAACAGGGTTTTAATTTATGGGTGTAGGAAGGCATGGAAAGGTAAAATTCCTTATAGTGACTTTATGTATTTGGATTTTTTTTAATTTTTGTTTTAGCAGTTTAGGGTTTCTTATGTGTGTTTTTTTACCTTTGAAAGCCATTGAGGTTCATAACTTAAACTTTTCTGCAAGGAAGTCTCACTCTGGTGCCTCACTGGATGCATGGAACTATGGGATGGATGGATGGATGGATGGATGATGGATGGATGGATGGATATACACGCACACATACATACACACTTGTATTGTTGCTATTTTTGTACCTGGTTTAAACTTCCAAATCCTTTAAAAGTTGTACTGTAATTCTTTTTGCAACATTAATTTATAAAATAATCCCATAGAACTGTACTTCTCAGAGGTGTGTACTTGGTCAAGGGACTTTGGTTTTTCTTCACTACGCATGAATTTGTAAAAATCAGAGCAACTTATATTGGCCATGCCTCAGAGGCTTGCTGATATCAATATCATTATCATCACCATCATTGTCACAACAAGGCAGACTTGTTAGCATTAAAAGCACCAAAATACACAGAAACCGCAGTTTGGAAAGTCACACTGTCTCGGCTTCAGAAAGAGTGAGTGCATGCCTCAGAAGCTGACTGATATCAATATCACCACCACCATCATCATCACTATCATTGTTAAAAGAAGGCAGACCTGTTAGCATTAAAAGCACCAAAAATACACAGAAATGCACTTTGGAAAGTCACACTGTCTTGGCTACAGAAACACTGAGCGAATGCCGCAGAAGCTGACTGATATCATCATCATCATCATCATCATCATCATCATCATCATCATCATCATCACTACTATCATTGTTAAAAGAAGGAAGACCTGTTAGCATTAAAAGCACCAAAAATACACAGAAAAGGCACTTTAGGAAAAAAACTTAGCAAATGGGCATCCTCCTCTTCCTCCTCCTGCTACTCTTCCTCCTCTTCCTCCTGCTGCTGCTACTCTTCCTCCTCCTCCTCCTCCTCTTCCTGCTACTCTTCCTCCTCTTCCTCCTCCTCCTTCTCCTCCTCTGGCCGCTGCTGCCTTGCCAGGCCTGGGCCGTCCCACGTAGGGACCAAATAGAGGAGGAGCTCCTCCTCTTGAGGCTGGCTGGCCAATGGGGGCAGACTGGAGCTAGAACACCCCGCCCCCTGCCAGCAGCCATTGGCCAGCCAACCTCCGGAGGAGGAACTCCTGCTTAGCCCTGCACGCAGCCCTGCAAGAGCGCGCAGGGCAAGCAGAAGTGCCGGCCGGTGGCAAAGGCCACGGTGGTGGCCACGGTGAAGGCTGCGGCGGCGGCAGCGCACAGGAGCGGCATCTGACCCGGGGCAAACCCAGGTCCATGAATGAACTGGGATGGGATGACCCCACCCAGTTCAAAAGCGGGATTGTCCTGCCTCCAAGCAGGACATGGCAACCCTAAGATAACATGATTTTGTTAATAAAAATATTATGGAAAAAAAGCATATCCATACACATATGAGGGAAACCATCGTCACAGGCTGCAAATTTTCCTCTCATCAGCCTCCTTTGCATGCAGGATTGTACTAAACTTTTCTTATAATTTATTTACCATGGTGCTAAGTTACTTTAAAATATCAGATCTGCCCTTTCGGCCCTTTTACATCTTCCTCCTTTGATGCATCATTATTCATTATTAAAGAGGCCGGGATACTACTTGACTCTTTAAAGCTTTCTCCCCCTTTCCTCCCCACTATGAAATTTAATGCTATCACCAGGAATTTGCATAGTTATGTCAAAAGCATTTTGGAAAGCAACAAGTGGAGCTTGTTAGCAAGGGCTTCCTTCTTTTAACCTGTCTTGCCCTGGTGCTGGCTTTGCAGGTTTTACAGATCTCCTGTAGGGAATAATACCTTGTCAGAGGCTTTTGAAAACATTTTGAAAATACAGTGGGCCTTGGAATCCACTGCGGTTTAGTTCCAGGACACCCCACCCTTGTGGATACCAAAATTTGTCGATGGGTCCTAGTCTCTGGAGCAGCAGAAAACAAGCTAGCTCCCTCCTCAATTTGACATCCTTTCAAACATTTAAACAGGGCTATCATATCACCTCTTAACCTTCTCTTCTCCAGCCTAAACATCCCCAGCTCCCTAAGTCGTTCCTCATAGGGCATGGTTTCCAGACCCTTCACCATTTTAGTCGCCCTCCTTTGGACACGCTCCAGTTTCTCAACATATTTTTTGAATTGTGTGCCCAGAACTGGACACAGCATTTCAGGTGGGGCCTGAGCAAAGCAGAATAGAGTGGCACTATTACTTCCCTTGATATAGACACTATACTTTTATTGATGCAACCTAAAATTGCATTGGCCTTTTTAGCTGCCGCATCTCACTGTTGACTCATGGTCAACTTGTGGTTTATTTGTACTCCTAGATCCCTTTCACACGTAGGCCCGTTCCACACGGGAAAAAAGTATGTACTAGGTACGTACTAGGGTTATGAAAGGGCATCCCTTCCGGACGCCCTAACCCTAGTACGTACCTAGTACGTACAAAATGACCGCACCCTATACACATGGGCGCTGCCATTTTGATGTTGCGGATGCTTAGCGTCTGCACGTCACGGCTCACTTATGATGCCGCAAGTGCGCCATTGGCACCTTGCGACGTCATAAGCACGCCGCCAAAGAAGCCTCTTTTTGGGGCTTCTTTTTTCGGCTGTCAGGAAGCCTTGCCGTTTGGAGGCTGAGGCTTCCCGGCGGTGGAAACGGAGGCGCTGGCAGACCGCCATTTTTGGGCCGTCTGTAAAGCGCCGTAGTTTCATTCAGCCAGGTGTCCCCCATCCTATATATGTGCATTTCATTTTTTCACCCTAAGTGCAATACCTTACATTTCTCTGTGTTGAAATTAATTTTGTTACCCTTGGCCCAGCTCTCTAGTCTACTCAGGTCATTTTGAATTTTGATCCTGTCCTCTGGGGTATTTGCTACTCCTCCTAATTTGGTGTTATCTCCCATCCAAGTACTAATCAGGGTGGACCCTGTTTAGTTTCCAAGATCAAAAAGAATCTAGTGCCTTTAGAGCAGTGGTACTCAAACATTTTGCCCTTGGGACCCTGTTTACATCTACATGAGGACCTCACACACACACAACCCACCTTGACAAGTATGTGAATAAAAATATTCTGTTTCTTTAGTGTGCATATTTTCATTCATGTATGTTCATGTTTTAATATTTTATAAGGAAATAACGTTGTTCAAATTAGAACAGTTTTATTTAACTAACTGGCTGTGCAGACCAGCAAGAAAAGCTGGTTTGGGGGTGGAATCGGGGCATAGCATCCATATGACGCATGCCCTGGCTCTGCTCCCAGGCCGGCGTGATGTCGTGCACTACACCACACGGCACATGGTGGTATGGTGCATCCACATGATGCAGCACCAAAGCAGCACCATAAAACCACAGTGCTGTGACTATCATGCCCTTTTTGCTTTCTGCAGGTCCTTTTTGCAATCTACAAAGGCCAGATTGGGGCTGCGGTGTGTGGTTGCCATGGCCCCGATCTGGTTAGAAAGGCCACGATATGCCACGGTGTGTGGTTGCTGCAAACCTGATCTGGCTGCACAGCCCCTAAATTCAGTATTTAAATACTGCAACACATGTGTAAATTTTACACATAAAAAAGTTTGAGAAGAGGGGGAGGGATCAGAGCTTCCAAGTCTTATGCCCCACTTTAAGAACCCTTGTGCACCACCCCACTCTTGGAAAACCATTACTTTAGAGTATTTAGTTGAATAACCTGCCCCACTGATGTAGAAGCTGCTAACATTTGGAAATGACTTTTGGATATTTCCAAAGCAGGCCAGGATTTTTAAGTGGAAGGCACTACTGGCAGTATACAAAGCCTTGGTTTATTGTAATAGATAATAAGCGTCAACCAAGGGCAGTGCTGGAGTCAGGGGAATGCAACTGGGTGCTGAGTGTGTACATTGTTAAGTCTGAGAGCAGTGCATTATTGTGCTGTCATTGGAATTCCAGGGAGCAGTCTGCTTTTCCATAGAGCCCCATGACTAAACAAGACAGACCAGTGTGGAATAGAGTCATTTTCTGCAGTACATTACAGAAAAACTCCACAGGATCATATATGGAACAAATTTTTTTAAACTGGATCTTTAATTCTCTATATTTCTTTTTCTCCCCTTCCCCCCCCCCCCTTTTTTTTTTCCACCCAGAAGGGGAAAAAGGAGTCACAGCCAGGATCCTAGGCAGAATATTAAACATTTCATTAAAATACTGCTAAGTAAATGCAGAGGAGAGCAGATGCTCCAAAAACTCCTTCCAATGCCCTTGGTTACAATATTGCCTTTGATATTATCTGCTCAGCATTTTTAGCATTCAGCCCTTAGAAAAAATTGGGAATACGAGACCTTTTAATTCCGGCTTCAAAGACAACACTTCGGAATGTTATGTAATAAATCAATCATTAGTATGCTTAATAACCTTAATGCTTTTTCTTTGAAGTAAGGAATCCAGAGGAGAAACTGAGGTGTTTTGAGGGGGGAGGAAAGGGTGTGTGTGTATGTGATATCATTCTGGTCATTTGATGTAAAATTGTTATTGATCAGATCAGGAGAAGTGCTTGAAATTGGATGAAGCAAATAGAAGCAATTCAAAATTCCTCATATACTCTAGAAACTTGATTGCTGGAAAATTCAACTTCATCTCATTATTCCAAATTTTTCCCTTTCAGGCTGGTGATCATAAATGCCTTTTTCTTGTTTTTCCCCCCCAAGAAACCCTAAGATGGAGACCATGATGTTGCTCAACTGGGGATCATCAGGCAGCCATGTTCCTTTCAAAACGTCAAGCTTTTTAGAACTGAAGGCTGGTGATCCCTTCCTTCTGATGGCCTATATGGCTGATTTTGTAAATTTTTCTTGGGGATGAGCTGCACTGAACGCCTTTCTGTGTCTTTAATGTCTTTACTATTCACATGATGCTACTTTGGAGCTTATCGCTTGGCTATTAAAACCGCCTTACCTTGATCCAGTTTAAAGCTTAATTCAGGTTGCATCCTGATCCTATCAGAAGATTTTTGCCATCAAATTTGCCCCCTGAATACAGCCCAGATACATCCCCACTTCCAGAAGCACTTCCCTGGCCATTTTCCTAAGTCAGAAAATTCCCGGATCTGAAAAGAGCAGCATGGAGCACTCCTGGAAAAAGGGATGAACCTGGGCTGCATTCGAGAAGCAAATTTGGCAGCAAAAACCTTCTGATAAGATCAGGATGCCACCCAAATTAAGCTTTAAACTGTATAGAAATAAACCAGTTTTAATAGCCAAACAATAAGCTCATCTGTTGTTATTGATGATGTGTTCCTCAAAGTCATTTTTGACTTGTGGCAATCCTAAGACAAACCTATCAGGGTTTTCTTGGCTAGTTTCTCCAGAGGAGGGTTGCCATTGCCAACCTCTGAGGCTGAAAGACTGTGACTTGCCCAAGGCCATCCAGTGGGGTTTTATGCTTCAGCAGGCATTCAAACCCTGATCTCCATCCTTCCCCTGCCATTTTGTCTTCTCTTGGATTTTCTCGCCCTCTTTCTCCACCCCCTCTTTCCCATTCTGCTTTCCATTGATCCTTAGGTGCAGTGGGTCACATGCTTTGAGGGTTTGGTAAGACTGAAACCATTAGCCTGAAACCAAAAGATGTGTCTGTTTACATGCCTTCAACTCATCTGCTAACTTGTGGTGACTGCATGTCATAGGTTTTTCCTAGGCAAGGAATATTCAGAGGTGGCTTTGCCAGATTCTTCCTCTGAAATATAGCTTGCAGAACCTGGTATACAGCTAGCTAAACCCATACTTCCTCCATGTCTGAATTCAATGAGGTTTACTCTTACTTGGATGAATATAAGATCACTGGATCAATTTCTAATAAGCCATTTTTTTCTTAGGTACGAGGAGGGAGGAATCCAGGGGTTTTAGGGTTTGGCCACAGAGGGCCAGAGGTCAGACTCCCAGAGCAGATGTTTTTGACTATTTTAATGAAGATATATATCTGTTTCCTTTTCAGACTTTTGCTGCTGACACTTGTCATATGTGTCATATGTAGGAGAGCCAGATAACAAATTGAATGAATGCAAATGCCAGTGTTTTTTTTTTTAAATTAGGCTTACAGGACAATGTTGAAAGTTTGGATGAAAACACACTGCAGAATAACCTGTCCCGTGTGTGTTTGGGCTTGTTAGACACCTGCTGTTGTTTTTTAAATTGAAAATGATGCAGATTGAACTTGAGACCCCTGATTTCTCCACATGTACTATAACACTGATCTTTTATAAACCATGCTTCTTGATGTTAATGTAGTAGTTCAATTGTATTGCCCCCCCCCTCAAAACCAACCCAAATGAGGGTATATGAGGTATACATGAGTATACTTTCTCAGACTCAAATCTATGGTCCGGTCCAGACCGGTGTTTTGTAGGGTTGCCTGGAGCGGAGCGTCCGCAAGCCTTGCAATCCTACTTCATGGTGGTGGTGTCATTATGATGGCCTCCCATCTACATGGGGGCCGGCATGATGCCTGCACTGCCGCTGAGCACCCAAATGTGGTGCACAGGAACAAAGCCATAGGAGAAAGGGGCCGGGCTGTGCCTGTTGGACTGTCCTGGGGCATAAAGCCCCAAGGACACCCCTTTTTGGAACCACAGAGAAGCCCCAGGTTGGGGTCTCTGGGCTGACGGTGAGGCTTCCCTGCTCCCAACCCGGCAAGATAAGGGGCGGGTGCAGGCTGCCCCCAAAGGGGCGGCCTGTACCACACCTATTAAAGCTCAGCTTCTTTCTTTCAGTTGATTATTAGTGATAATGACAGTACCTCCCAATTTATATCAGTTAACATCAATACATTTGATTTCACTTCTAATGTTCCAAACTCCAGAATGAATTTAAACAGATCAAGGTGTACATTGTTCTGTGGGGGAAAACAGTATGCTAGAAATTTGTGTCACGTTTTCAAAAGCTAGGCAGCTCAGGCTGTCCCAAACTCTATCTCAAACACATAATCTCAGACTGTGTCAAACACATCAACATGAATGATGTGGAGATGAGTTCTTATTATTGACTGGTAATATGTGTTACCTGTGACTTGTGCATATTATGAAATGTATCAGCTCAGTTGCACAAATTCTGTATCAGCTCAGTTGTACATGGGAAACTACGGCCCGTTACAGGTCTCATTCTTAGCCCTACTTAGAGATTCCTGGTATTACCTGTGGGTTTCCTATTAATGTAAAGGCATGGTCTTGCTCCCCACAGCCAAACTCTTTAAATTTAGAAAATAGCCTAGATGGTTTATATTCCATTCCATTTCTTTTGCATCAGGTGATATTCTTCCTCCTTCATTTATTGAGGTGCCATCCCATCATTGTAGAAGTAACTTAAAGTGACAAATACATTGGAAAAGGAGTGAAAATATGCTTGGTTAAAATATATCCACAATGTAATGTAATTATCCATTTGTTTTAGGAAATGAGATGTAATTGCAAACAATTCACTAGTTATAACTAGTTTTCCCCAAGCACTGAGCACTGCTAACCATGACCAGACTATGAAATAGCCGACATTTCCCATAAATTATGCTCAGAATTCTGCATTATTAGAATAACTACAATGACAAAGCTCTGTCCACATAATTATTTCTGACAATGCTACCCCACAAAACCCTTACCTATTCATCCAGGCAGCACCCCAACCAAAGGATTTCTCAAGGTGCTGCAAATCAGAATGCTAGGAAATTATGTCTGCTACACTCTCCTGGTCGGGATGCATTGAGAAGAGGCAGCTGGAGATATAGCTTGAAGTCCTGCCACAACTGCTTGTCTCAATTCATGCCATGACCAGAAAAGTGCTTCAGGCATCATTTCCTTATGCCCTGACCTGCAATACCTCAAAAACCCTCGAGTTCAGTTAAATAATAAATAAATAAAAATTTTATTTGTATACCGCCCTTCCAACGATCAGGGCGGTGAACAACATGTTAATAACAACAATAAAATACATCACAATACACAATAAAAATACAACACCACCATGTTAAAATCCAAACTAAAACCCTATCAGCCAGTTACTATTGCCGTCGAAGGGGGGAAGACTAGCTGGAACTTAATTCGGGGAATGCTGATTGAAATAAGAAGGTTTTTAACTCCCTTCTAAACTGGGCCAGGGAGGTGGCCGAGCGGAGCTCTATGGGCAGTGTATTCCAGAGGGCCGGGGCGACGATGGAATACGACCTCCTCATTGTGGAGGCTAGTCTAGCCCCTGGGACCCTCAGTAGTTGCTGCCCAGAAGTTCTGAGGGTGCGGGGCGGAATGTATGGAGAGAGGCAGTCCTTCAGGTATCCTGGGCCCAAGCCATGTAGGGCTTTATAGGTTATCACCAACACCTTGTACTGTGCCCGGAAGCGGATGGGCAGCCAATGCAGATCTTTAAGTATAGGTGTAATATGACTGGCCCTGGAGGTACCAGTGACCAGTCTGGCTGCCATATTCTGTACCATCTGTAGCTTCCGGGTGTGGTATAAGGGTTGCCCCATGTAGAGCGCATTGCAGAAGTCCAATCGAGAGGTTACCAGAGCATGTACCACCGTTTCAAGGTCTCTCTGGGCCAGGTATGGACGCAGCTGGCGAATAAGCCGAAGCTGATAACAGGTGCTCTTGACCGTCGCATTCACCTGAGCTGTAAGGTGAAGCGGCGAATCAAGAAGCACCCCCAGACTGCGCACGGAGTCCTTCACAGGAAGCGTGATCCCGTTCAGGACAGGTGGAACCACCGCCATATCTGGACCAGGGGAACCTATCACAAGTACCTCCGTTTTCTCTGGATTCAGACTGAGTCGGTTTTCCCTCATCCAGCCCATTACTGACTCCAGACAGGCCACGAGAGGAGAGAAGAAGTCCAGCTTGCAATCTTATAATCATAAAACAGGATGCCAGGCTTCATGTTTTTCCCATTTTCCCTCTCAACCGTACAGGACAGGGGATGGGAAGTGCAATAATCTTAATGTTGTCTCCACCTTGCTCAGCCTCTTCCACTAATACCTAGTGAAGCATTTATAAACCTACAGATCAAAAGAGCAGTGTTGTCTGCTCTTGATGAGGGATCAATTTTCCTTCTTGCAAGTCTTTGAGAAACAATAAATAATGAACCATAGCAAGACGTAGGTAAGGAGACTGCATTTAGTGTTTATTACAGTATTACAGGTTATTAAAGTGGAGGAAAGACAGTGGAAAGGTGTTAGTTTTGTCTATGTCTGGATGTTTAATTAATGGCTCAATGGAAAGGATACACGCAGTCAAAAACTCAGGGTCTTCAATATACAAATGAAATATTCTGTACCATTGCAGCAGTATCATCTGTGCTCTTGCTATCTGAGGAGCATTCATTCACCGCACTTGTTGATGCTGTATGTTGAGTTCTATGCCTGGTGTTTTGGTGTTGTTTTTTTTCTTTTCCCAGTGAGAAATTAATCAGGATCCATCTGTTTCCTCCTTATCCTGGACAATTTCATTACAACTAAACCAAAGATTAGAGGATTCTCATATCTGCTTTTCGTCTTTCTCTATGCCGTTTTTGGTGCTCTGTGTCCTGGGTGATTAAAGCTGCTTGGTTTAAAGTAAGATTATTTCCAATCTTCCTTTCTTAAGGGAGAAGCATAATGAGAACAGCTAGGGATCAAAAGCCATTCTCAATTACCTCATGTACAAAAATACTGCAACTCCATTTACAGGAACAGACTAGTCACCAGTGGAAGTTGGGCCTTTCATTTTAAATATGAAATGAATACAAAATAAGCTCCAGGCAGCAGCTGCAAAATCAGGAGATACTCCACACACCATATTGCTGTTATTTCATCTCTTCTCCCCACCCCATTATCTTTTATTTGTTTTTGAGTGAGGACAATACTGAATGGCATTACATAAAGGACCAGTCATATGACAAATGATGTCAAATGACACCATTGTCACCCATTTCAATTCCACCCCAACCTGTTTTCAGATCACTATCTTGTTATTAATCTTGCATTTAATCTTAATCTTAAACATCTGTTCAGGGTTTAAGAAGACTCTGTAGGGACTATCTCAAAACTATTGGGAATGTAACAGAACTCAGAGTTCCTCTGAGTCAACTTTCCACCTATATGACTAGTTAGCCAGAAGTACTGATCAGTGAATTCTTTGATGAAGGGAATGGAGAGGAGCAATTTACCATCCATTTAGAAAAGACATTGAGTGTTAAGACCTTTGGCATCATGGGATATAAAATGAACTCAGATATTTAAGGAAGGAAGACAAGGGATCAAAGTTCCTAACAACAACCAGACAGTTTGACCCTGAGTTAGCCACTATCTTCCAGGTTACCTCAAAGGCTTACCACAAGAGCATATTTGGTGTGAAAGCACAACTGCAATGGGAAGGGGGAATTGATGAAAATTGTTTACCTTTCAATTCTACATGTGTGACAAAGCAACAAATACTCAAATTGTGTACTACCAACAGATCTGGGAGTTTTCAGGGAGTAGATAATACCTATCTATACAAAAAAGCACTGCTGTATTCCATAGATTAGAACAGAATTTAGCTTGTGTTTAACACTGTCACATTAAAATCTTTAAAATTAAAAATGAAACCTGACTGGATTGGCCCTGTGGTTGGACTTCTTTTAATCATTTTCTGAAATTGTCCAGCCTGTTAATGCATACTTTATTATAGCAAAAAGGGGAAAAAGTTTTTATGGTACCTGCCTACAGTGTCTTAAAAAGTTAGAACAAAGCATTATTGCCTACTGATACCAAGGGTACTAGAGTACAGATCTAAGCACTTGTGGAAAGTTTTAAAAACCACCACTGCCCATTTTTGCACATTAAAAGCCACAAAGAGATTTATTTACTGCATTAACCCCAGTCTCTTCTCCCTCACTAGATGTTTAACTATTAAAATATTCATCACACAATCTGAACCTTAATGCCAAGTGATTCCTCCCTCCATACACCCTTTTAAAGGAAGAGCATCTGCAAAAATACCTTTAAGTACAGACATTAGTTTGCAGAATTGTAAAACTCCAAGGGAATAAACAAGACATGAGTCACAGACAGAGAATGACCACATGTGAACTCCTTAAATACAGCCATTCATCCTCTGGGAGCTTGAAAAAGGGGGGATTTTAGATTTCTCAGTTTAAGTGTTCAAAATAAAGCAGTCTGTTGCTTATTCACAGGATTTTTACTGGGATTTCATAGATCTTAAAGTGTTGTTAAATATACTTGCAAAAACAAAGTCACACTTAACTGAGATTTTTTTAAAAAATAAAGAAAAATAGTGCATGTTATTAGGAGAAGCCACTCTTGTTTCCCAGCGGCTCAACCCGCTCACCCTACAAAACAATTCATCATGTTACATGTTTTATATTCTTGAATTTGCACACGCTCTACTGACCTTCTTACCAATATCCAAAGCTGCTGTTACAAGAGAATGAAACCTGGAAGACTGGTGAGCACAATGACTCGCTCACTTTCTCCTGATAGCTCCTGCAAGACAGGAGCAAAAACAAATTAAATCAATCTTGCAAACATGTTCAGCGGTAGCTATGCTGGTCATACAGCAAAATATGTGAAACAAAATCCAAAATGTACAAAAGAGTGATACCTTTATCAGCCATCCAAAATGCAGAAAACATATAATGCAAACTTTTGAAGCTCCCCTGGTTTCTTTATCAAGCAAAAGATGCTAAAAAAATCATACAGTAAGAAATTTTTTAAAAGTGACAGGGTCGAGCTCACAGGCTTAGATTTTGTATAGATGTTGAGCCTTATCACACTAGAAAACAAAGCCGAAATAGACCCAGAGACTAGAGGCTTTCTTCATGCCTTACCGCATAACATTGTAGCTCTTTAAAGCGAGTCCTTTTTCTAGCTGGAAAAATGCATTTGACAAAAAGACTTGCTTTGACAACCTTCTCCCGTAAGAAGAGAACTGAAGTGCTATGAAGGCCATACGGTAAGGCATGGAGAAAGCCACTAATCTCCAGCTCTGTTTTGGCTTTGTTTTCTAGAGTGATAAGGCTCATTGCCTCTGCTGTAGTAGTTCACTTGATTGTCTATGGGATCATCTCTGAACCTCTTCATCTACTACTTCTGTGCTTCCAAGTCTGTTTCTCTGTTAGGTGTTGGCTGATGAGTCTTTTCCAGCTTTCAGTTAACTCCTTTAAAGTTCAGACTATAAACTCCAGAGTGAATTCACCACCTCACTAACATGACAGACACTAGCCTCCAGCTGTTCATGCTGTCCTAGTATCTCCTAGATATTTGGTATGTAGTCCTATTTACTTTGGTTCATATGATGAAGAAACTGGATTGTGCTGTTATCCTGTATAGTTCATTAAAGAAAGTGTATGGGGTAGATGTATCAATTTAAATAATGAAAATAACTAAAAGCTGCCTTCCAGTATGTCAAACCACCCATCCCTCTTGCCTACAATGGTCAGGTCCCTTTGGCCAAGGAATCAAGCTGCTGGATCTTCTGCGTTTGTTTTATTTAACCATGTTTGCATAATGTTTTTCAGCCATGTTTTATTTTATTTTCCCTTTTCTTTCATTTAAGAGATTTTAATGCCAACTTTAATTTTTATGAGAGTGGAAAACCCCAAAGTAGTTTTACAGTAAAACTAAGGTGCAATAAAACCAGTTTCTAGAAATAATAAAACAAAGATAAAACAATGAAATAATTTGTTGAAAACGATTCTTTAAAAAACCAACACCATTAACAGTTTGGAAAATACTTGAGCAAGTCAGCCTTCAGTGGATACTGGAAATGCCCCACTTTGGGTGGTTGTGTTTGATTCTCAAAGCATTTCCAGTAATAAAATTAACAGTATTAGCAGATTATGCTATTATTATTATTAACCTTTATTTATATAGCACTGTCAATTTACACAGCGCTGTTCTAACAATCTATTGGTACTCCGGTTTGATCCAATAAAGGGAAAGGCGGGATACAAATTATTATTATTATTATTATTATTATTATTATTATTATTATTACCAAGTGGTTTTAAAAAGTGGATTCTGGCTTTGCTCTCTTGAAAAATGTTGGACATAGAATGGACTGCTGGAGGAGGGGGAGGAAGTTCCAAGTTCTCTCTTGGGTCCCTTAGGTGTCCCAATCACAGCAACTGTGACTGGAAAAACATCTTACAACCATAGGGTGTATAACAAGTGTCACCTGCTGTTCTTAACACTTTGGGGGAAATAGTAGGGTGAAGTGTTACCATTTTAGAGGTGTACTTAGGGCCAGATTAAGACATGCTGGAGCCTGAAGTATGTCAAGTTCAAGAGAACTATCTGAGCATTATCTGAAGGGTTGTCAAATGGAAGATAAAGCAAACTTGTTTTCTGCAGCACCAGAGAGGATTCAGGTTACAAGAAAGGAGATAGGAAGAACTGCCTGATGGCAAGGGCTATTTAGTAGTAGAATAGACTACTTGGCTGCTAGGGAGAGTTCAGGCTTGATTTGCCTTAGACTCATTTATTTGTCCTTTTAACAGTCCACAATGTTTGTTGAACTCTTTGGCCTGTTACAGACTGCCAAAATAAAGCTGCTTCAGGTCTCTTTGGAGGTATGCTATTTAAATGATGCATGGGTCCTAAGAGTCCGGAGGTCGCGCCAAAGCCACACTCCATTCCTAAGCACTGGAGTGCAGCTTTGGTGCAGCTTCCGGATTCTTAGGATGTATGCATCATTTAAACAGCATACCTCCAAAGAGATCCGAAGCAGCTTTATTTTGACAGTCTGTAACAGGCCCTTGCCAGCACCATATTTCAAATGAGTTGATTTTTCCCCCTATCAGTTTTGTTCACTCTCTAGCTTTCACATCATACATAGAAATGGGAAATACAATGGCTTAGAGAATATTAACTTTATGATCTGGTTAATGACTGAGCAAAGACATGGATGATCTAGAACTATTTTAATATCTTCATTGTCTAGTTTAAAGTTCTGCAAATCATCTGTGGTCATTATTTTTGTTTCCTTAATGTTCAGCTGTAGGCCTTGATATGTGGTTGTCTCTGAGAAATCCTCCACCAGTGTCAAGCCTCCTCCCCCAATTGCTGTGGCCCAGTAGCTGTTTGGCACATTAAGTCTGGTTCTTCAGCAAAAGCCTGTCTGATATGGGAGACCGTAGCAACAGCACTGCTATAATCAGTATAGCATTTTGTCTCACAAGAATACATAATCCCACCACCACAGAAAGGCAGTACCATGGTGGGAGTGTTCTTTTACTACCAATTATACATGTATAATGGCCTACATGCAAGAGAGCCAGTGTGGTGTAGTGGTTTGAGATTTGGACTGCAACTCTGGAGACCATGCTCCACAGATCCCATTTGATTTGATTTTGGGAGCTAAGCAGGGCCAACCCTTGTTAGTATTTGGATGGGAGATGACCACTGAATACCAGGTATTGTAGGCTATATTTCAGAGGAAGGAATTGGCAAACCACTTCTACTATCCTTTGCCAAAGAAAACCCTATGTCTATGAAATTCAGCCATAGGTTGACAGGTGACTTGAAGGCACACACACATTCAGTGTTTACATAATTGATTTCCTAACCTATGATTCAGTGTTGTTTTTCCCCTCTAGTTTTATGCATCTGTTTTTTTCTCTTATCGCCACCACTACCACCACCACTTTCACTGGCGCAAGTGCAGTGTTTTGAAGACAGAACTCTTTTCCCCTGCATTCATTTTCTGCAAATCCTCTGCTTATTCCTGTTGCATTAATCTTAGTACTAGAGCCCGTTACCAAGTTGCAATCTTCCATTTCAATGACATTATCTTTTAATTAACCCAAGGAAATTAATGCTTATAGTATTGCAAACCATTCACAGGCCATTCTCCCTCTCTGGTTAGCATTCACTTTAAGTGTGCACAGCTATTCAAATAGACCCTGTGGTTAGCGTCCATTTTAAGTGTACATGGCTATTCAAACAGACCCTTGAAAACTGCACAGTCTCTTTGCACAAAAGGCAGGTCACAAAGGACTACTTTAGACACCCAAGGGCTTGGGCATGCTTAAGGGGATTTCCTTTTCTCCCCTGCCCCCTTTGGAAGGATGGGCCTCTGTGCCATATTACAAAGTACTTTGAAAATCCTCTCCATTTCCAAAGTGGTATACAGTATTGGGCAAAATCTTGTAACTTGTGTGTGTCTATTATACTGAATGATATCATAGTACCAAACAGATAACCATAAAGATGAAACAAAAGAGCCACAACATTTCCTTGGAAGTGGACTGGCAGCCACTTGAAAGGCAGCCTCTCTGATGTAGCACAGTCCTTTTATGGGCATGTAATATGATGTCTATGTATGTGTTTTCTTTTTATAATTTCTTAGAGCCCCTGAAGAAGGCCTTAGTAAGAACAGACCAATATGTGCTGGCTTTTAAAAACTTATTATTAATAAAAATGTCATCTTTTGAGCATCTTGAGATGTGTCTCTAGTTTTTCTGTCAGTTTCATTGCATGCTCACAGTTTCTAATTCTTCTGACTTTCGTGGTTATGTAGCTGCTAAAAATGTATGTATTGTGGAACACTTGTTTGAAAGGTGATTTGTTTCCTTTGTTACCCTGATTTCCATCCCAACATTTTAGCCTGCCATTTGCAGAACATCTTGGCCGTCTTCATGCGTATGTTAGACAGTGCATTTATCATGTGCTGACTTCCTTCTACATTTGGCAGCTACTATAGACATCATGGGTGGCCAGAAAATAGGTGTGAACCCACTGGTAGATCTCTGGGTGATTTGCAAGATCCTAGATTTCTGATTTCTACCTGTATAACAACTGGATCTGAATCTACTGGTAGAACCTTGAGTGATACAGGTAAGGATTTCTAATTCTTTTTGATATAACAATTGATCTGTATCTACTGGTAGGTTCCTGCATGATTTGCAATTGTTTGGCAAGGATTTCTAATTCCCAATTGCTTTATAATTCTTCTAGAGCTGCGGATAAATTTATGGGACACTTGCAGTAGTTCAGTAATAATTTCAGTCTCATTCCTCACTTGTTTAATGATAACAACATCAAGATGACCACTCCCTCCTAAAGTATTATAGTGTGACACTGAATGGCTTGAGCTCTAAATCTTGGATTGCAGCTAGCTAATTGGTGGACCTCAGCTTTCAGAAAACAACAACAGCATCAAAGTAGACTCTGCAAACCTGAATTCTACCCTACCCTGAGTTATAGTCTCTCTGATGTATCATGAAGTTTTCAGTGGACCACTCTCACAGGGTATTTTCAACCCACAATTTAGAACTCAGACCATTCAGTGCTGGACTATAGTAATGTAGGGAAAAGAGCCAGTGTGGTGTGGTGTGGTGGTTTGAGCACTGGACTGCAACTCCAGAAACCAGAGTTTGAATTCTACTCAGCCATGGAAGCCCACTAGATGACCTTAGGCAAGTTACATTCTCACAGCTTCAGAAGGGGGCAAAGATGAACCCTCTGAATAAAGAAAACCCTGTGATAGATTCATATTTTGTTGTTTTCTTTTGTTAACTGCTTTCAAATAGATTTTGACCCATGAATGAGAGACCTCCAAGTCACTCTGTCCTTACCCGCTATGCAAATCTATCACCAACCAGACTCAAAAGTATGGGAAATCTTGAACTATTTCAATCTCTTCATTGCCTACTTTAAAATTATATAAACCATCTCTGGTTATAATTTTTGTTTTCTTGATGTTCAGTAAACCTGCCTTTGCGCTTTTTGTCTTGGCCTTCTTCAATAATCTTTCGATATCTCTGATGTTTCTGCTAATATTATGGTGTCATCTACCATAAGTGTTCCAGTTTCCATGCATTCCTCCTTTGAATCCAATCCTGCTTTTTGTTCTAAACATACAAATTAAATAGATAGGGTGACAGAATAGAATCTTGCCTGACCCCCTTTCTGTTGGAAATCATTCCATTTTTTTGGTATTCTGTCATGACAGTAGCCTCTTGCCCTGAGTAAAGATTATGCTATGCATCAGGACTATCAAATGTTGTGGCATACCAATTTCTTTAAGAGTGATCCATAGTTTCTCATGATCTATACAATCAAATGTTTTGCTATATTCCATAAAGCACAGGCTAATCTTCATTTGACACTCCTTAGTATGTTCCATTATCCAGTATATGTTTGCTATATGATCCCTTGTTCCTCTTCCTTTCCTTATGTCTGCTCGGACCCCTGGCAGTTCTCGCTCCATATATGGTAAGCAACTTTGTTGTAAAATTTTAAGCATCACCCTGCTTGCATGAGAAATTAATACAATGGTTCAGTGATTGCTGCAGTATCTGGTATCTCCTTTCTTGGGGACTGGAATATATACTGAGCATTTCCAGTCTGTGGGTCTTTGTTTTTGTTTTCCAAATATTTTGACATATTTTAGTTAGAATTAGTGTAGATTCTGTTTCTGTAGCTTAGAGCAGCTCTATTGGTATCATCAGTTCCTGGTGATTTATTTCTCTCAAGTGTTCTGTGTATTGTTTCCATCATCTTTTTATTTCTTTATGTTCATATAATATGTTTCCTTGTTGGTCATATAGCATCCTCACTCTTAGCTTAAATTTCTCCTTGTTTACCTGGATTTTGCTGAAGGTTTATTTTAGGGTATCATAGGTCAGAAACGACTTGAAGGCACACAACAAAGGAAGAATCAGAAGAACTCAACACCTTTGCATTTAAAATTGGCACTATAAGGATAATTGGGCTGTGCAGCTGATGGCCTACCTAAGTGAAAACAGTTATTTTATTTGAAGGTTTTATTTGAATTGCTGTGTTCCCTCTTTTTTAGAGATGCATAAGTGGCCACCCTAGAGCAGACTGAGAAACAAAAGCAGATTGACGTGGCATAGCTAACAGATCAGCAGCATTCTTGCTGCTTCATATTGTTATATTTTATCATTGAATAGTGCTTGGGAAACTTTCAGTAGAAAAAAACACCAACCCAGCTAACAGGTGCATTTTATTGAGAGACATAAATGAGAAAGATTGGTCTCTCTACCTTGTGTAGCTTATAGTATTAAATCTCAGCAGGGGAGAATAAAATAAATGGAATTAAAAGAGGAAAAAGATAGACTAGGATAATAACAAAGAATGAATACAGGCTTGAGCAAACAGCTGAACTACATTTTTAAAGGGGGTATAAACTGTTTTTGGTCCCAGAAACCCTTGCGAGGGTCGCAGGAAGAGGGTCTATAAGAGAGGAGGTTCAGATGGTACATCGAAGAGCCAAGGGGAGGCCCATGAATTTCAGATGGCAACCTCGCTCAAAAACAACAACAACAACAAACAACAAAAAACACCACCCATCACATAGCCCCCTTCCATTGCATTATTTTCTTTTACAAAGATTAGCAAACATATAGCACTTCAGGTATTTTCTTGGCTTTTTACAGGGACCTGTCTATTTTTCCTGTAAATGAGATGTATTGACTTAGACTTCTGCAGATCTTAATTCTAATTGTTCTGATGAGAGGAATGTTAAGTCAAGTGATGGCCTTGATATTGGTTGTATTACAAATGAATTTCCTTCTCAGTTAGAAAAAGAAAAAAAAACATGTTACCAGTAGCTGGTCCTTGCACAGATCAAGCCTGAAATACCCCTAGAAGCCAAGATGACTAAGGTGAGGTTGTCATACTTTGGCCAACTCATGAGAAGGCATGACTAATGAGAAAAGACAATAATGCTGGAAAAGTTTGAGGGTAGAAGAAAGAGAGGACGGCTAGACTCAATTTGAGGCCATGAGCCTGCAGGACTTGAGCAGAGCAGTGGAGGACAGGGAGTCTTGGAGATGTCTCATCCACAGGGTCACCATGAGTCATGATCAACTCGAGGGCAGTTAACAGCAACAACATCAAAGTCACACCCCACTACCTAAACAATTCCCAAAGGACACAAACCATCAAGCTTTTCTAGAAAGTGCCTTGAAATCTCAGGGCACTAATGGAGAAATAATTAGAAACTGGCTTGTTTGGAGCCAAAACAAAGAAGCTGATTTTGATAGTGTTATTAGAAATAAAATTGATTTTGATAGTGCTATTAGAAAATTTGCAGATAAAAAAGCCAGTAGGGCTCATTTCATTAGCTAATTAGGCATATCATTGCTTTGTATAAAGTATATTGTTATTTGGTCATTGAGAGCAGCCACCACCCTGGGGCTCAACAGTATTTTCCACCTTGCAAAATTTCTCTTGGAGGCCTTGCCCAGGAGTGACCTGTAATCATTTGCCTCCCTAGAGGTGCCTCATCTAATATATGCAGTCTCCTCTCACTTCTGAGCATCTCCAGATGGAGGATATCTTGTATTAGCTATTAGAAGGCACAGCACAGCTATTTCATCCTTCCCTTCTTAATGCATTTGTGTTAAGCAAAGAGATGGAAGATGTAGGAGAAAAACAAGGGAAGACTACAAATGGAGGATAAGATTGTCTGAACCCCTTGTAAAATTCAGTAAACAAGGACACATGATGGCATTTTGAAATGCTCATCTGAAATGACTCAAAAACTTAAAAGCTCAGAGATGAAAATCAGACTTTCTGGCTTGAACATCAACTGTCTTTTTCCTCTCCACTTCCCCACTCCTGATCTTATATGCCTTACTAGCTTGCCTGACGTAGATTTCTCCAGAATGTGAAAGCTTGTAGAGTATTTTGAGACTGAAAAATAAAAGTATTACCCTAATTTATTGTGTGCCTTCAAGTTATGTCTGACTTACAGCAACCCTAAGGCAAACCTATCATAGGGTTTTCTTGTTCAGGGATTTCTAATTTTATTTTATTTTATTTTTTTGCCTTTGTCTTGGCCCACCCAGTAGGTTTCCATGCCTGAGTGGGAATTTGATCCTTGGTCTCCAGACTCATGATCCAACACTCAAACTACTATACTAGACTGGATCTCCATTACCTTAATTCATATTCTGAATTTTTCTTTTGGCTAACACAACTACTTTGGTGTGTGTTTGTGTGTGTTTGTGCGTGCGCATGCATACATGTGTGTGAGAGACTTTAAATATGCATAAGCACTTTATTTATACACATTATTTTTCTAGTCCTTAAAAAAATCCTGTGCTGTAACCCTGTGCATTACAAAAGCAAAAACTGTGTTATTAAATCCATTCGTATTAAAACATGTCCAGCCAAGAGTAATGATACTGAAGCCAGGAAATGATGCAATTGAGCAATGAATCTAGCTGAAGTTGCTTTGTTCCTTTATCTGAAGCATCGCACCTGGACATCCCAATTATGCCTTTTAGAAGTACATGAGCAAAACAGTTTTGGTAGTAACAAATGAAGTGGGATGCCCAGTGTAGCTTTTGTTGTTGTTGTTTAAATTATCATTAGATTAGGCTTGCAAAGCGTAATTGAATTATTTTTGGCTATAAGTATATTTCAAAGCTTTTGCATTCAGCCCATCTCTTCTTAATTAATTGGCCTTTGCTAGTCCTTGCAGATCATGATGTTACTCATTAGCATTCGGGAGGTTACAAGAGTTAGGCTTCTGAATAAAACAGCACACAAATGAAAGAGGATTTATTTTTTATTTTTTTAAAAAAACCTCCTTTCTTTAATAATTTATGAATTGGCAATTAATTGTTTGATAATTATTGTGTATGTACAGTCTGCATGATCACACCGACAATCAGAAAGCAGGAATTTTTTTATATAATGAATATTATGTTCACTATTTCTTGTTGTAACCCACCCTCAAGTCAATCTCTACCCATGGAGACACAGGAGATGAGACATACTCAGATCCTGCAAATTCATACCCATAACCTCCTTAATAGAGTCTCATCTTGCATGTGGCCTTCCTGTCTTTCTGCTTCCCTCTACCTTTCCTAGCATTATTGTTGTTTTCCAGTGAGTAGTGTTTCCTCATGATTTGCCAAAGTATGACAGCCTCAGTCTAGTCATCTTGGCTTCCAGAGAGATTTCTGGTTTGATCTGCTCTAGGACCCATTTGTTTAACTTCTTGGCTGTCCATGGTAACCTCAGCATTCTTCTCCAGCACTACCATCTCAAATGAATTAATTCTCTTCCAATCCACTTTCTTAACTGTCCAGCTCTCACATCCATACATGGTAATGGGGAATACAATGGCTTGTATGATTCTAACTTTCGTGCTCAGTTGTATGTCTTTACATTTTAGGTTATTTTCTAGTTCTTTCTTAGCTGCCCTCCCCATTCTTCATCTTCTTATGATTTCTTGACTGCAGTCCCCACTCTGATCTATATTTTATCCCAGGTATGAAAATACTTTTACTATTTCTATTTCCTCATTGTCTAGTTGAATCTGTCAAAATTTTCTGTGGTCATTATTTTTGTTTTCTATATGTTCAACAATAAGCCTGCCTTTGCACTTTCCTCCTTGATCTTCCTTAGTAGTTGTTCCAAGTCTGTGATGTTTTCAGCTAGTAGTATGGTGTCATCTGCATATCTTAGATTGTTGATATTCCTTTCTCCTATTTTTACTCCTCCTTCTTCTGTGTCCAGTCCTGCTTTTTGTATAATATATTCTTCATACAAATTGAACAGATAGGGTGAGAGGATGCAGCCTTGTTTGACCCGTTTGCCAATTGGGAATCATTCTGTTTCTCCATGTTCTGTCCTGATAGTGGCCTCCTGTCCTGAGTAAAGATTCCTCATTAGGACTATCAGATGTGTTGGCACTCCCATGTCTTTAAGAGCATTCCATAGTCTTTCATGATCTATGCAGTCAAAGGCCTTGCTATAGTCTATAAAGCACATGCTGATTTTCTTTTTAAATTCTTTGGTGTGCACCATTAGCCACTGTCTGTTTGCAATCTGGTACCTAGTGCCTCTTCCTTTCCTGAATCCTGCTTGCACCTCTGGGAATTCTCTCCATTTATGGATGGAGTCTATGGGCCTTATCAAACGGGGTTTTACCAGCTCAGATCCAGGGTCTGTGTGAATCGGTCGATGCGAATTCACGTCATAACGTTGATGTATTTTCACACCTGGTTCCTTTCAATGGGAGCTGTTTGCATGAGGCTTCCGCGGTGCTTCCAAACTGAAACCTTCTTCCTCATTTTCATGAATCCGCTAAAAAGTGAGTTGACGGGATTCGTATTGAGGCTCGCTTTGAATTTAATGCGTATTGGTCTGGTGTGGAATCCCAATTTGCTTGTGCTCTGGAACACCACCGCAAACCCCCTGGGTTGCAAATTTCCCATGATGCAGAGCTGCTGTTTTCCCTCATTTCCTTCTGGTGGCCCTTTCCATTTTCAGGGCACCCGGGGAGAGGAGTGATCGCTCCGTTGGCGCCGAGGTAATGCAGGGCTGAAACCTTTCATGGGGGTTTCGTGCATGTTTCACGTTATCATAATGACATAATAATGTTGCCCAGTTTTGATCTAGCATTCGAAGGAGGGGGGGGCGCTAGGGTTTTCTCCCATGTCCTTTTACTAATCCCAAGCCTCGGGCACATCTATCTATCTATCTATCTATCTATCTATCTATCTATCTATCATCTATCTATCTAGATAGTTATAGATATTGATATTGATATAGATCTGCATATACACATACACACACATATGCACTCCTGTGCATTTGTAATTACCCACACACACACACACACACACACCCCTATATGTACACAGGCAGGCATGCGCTCTTAGATCCATGTCTTCTTGTCTATATATGTGTTTATCTTGTCATATATACAAATGCTCTCTTGTATGTTTGTAAATACACACACACACACACACACACACACACACACACATATACATAGGCAGGATGAAATATTCATATGCATATATAAATATATATGTATATACATGCACAAACACAAAGATGCACTGGCATATCAATATCTGTCTCCTTGCATCAACACATGTGCACATGTGTGTGTGTATGTATGTGTATGTATATATATATGTGTGTGTGTGCGCGTGCGCGCTTTGGTCTGTACCAATGCAATTTATATATATACCTGCAAACACACAAACATATGCTGACATATCCTGATGGGTCTCCTTGCATCTATACATGTGCACATGTGTGTGTGTATATATACTTGTGTACATATATATATATATGCACCATTACACTTTGGGCTATACCAGAGAGAGAAGCAAATAAATTAAACCAAAAAAGGGATGGGGATGAAGAAGCAGCAATGCCCACATTATAACGTGAGGGAGCTAGCTAGATTTAATGCGACGAACTGGGAATTCACACGAGGCTCAGTCACGCCAAACAGGAAAAAGGAAGTGACCTCCTTCTTCACCCCGGAAGCGTAAAAGGTCACGACCTGCTCAGAGCCCCACAGAGCATGCGCAAGGGTCCTGATTCAAATCGTTCAATCCGCATTGCACAGTCTGGTGTGGTAATACAATGTGTACTCACTTCACTTTGCGTGAATCCGCATCGCGTGAATTGCCCTCGATTCGAACCGACTCTGCAACCCCTCAATTTGGAAGGGCGACCAATTGTGAAAATACATCAACGTTATGACGTGAATTCGCATCGACCGATTCGCACTGACCCTGGATCTGAGCTGGTAAACCCCGTTTGATAAGGCCCTATGTTGCAGAATTTTTTATAGAATTTTTAATAAGTAGTATGTTAATTAACACTTTTGTATCCTGATTAATAAATAGGTCTACAATGGATGAAGAATATGAGATTACAGACATAAAAATGTAAACATTGGAGATGTATGGAGCAAAATGTGTGCTATGAACAATTTTTACTCTGATTGTATTATTAATTTGGATTAGTTTATGGAGATGCTATTGTAGTAAACCTTAATGTAGCTATATTCCCTTTCTTTAAGTTTAAAATGTAATAATAGTTATTAGAGATGTAAGGAAATATGGTGATGTATCATAGCAAAACGCTGTGCATGGGAGGAAGAGACTACACAAGAATGGAGTGCTTAATTTCCACAAGAACATTCAGAAGTTACATTTTCTGGGTTCAAGAAGACAAGAAGAATCATTATGACAAGACAAGAACTTGAAACTTTATTTGAAATTTTGTCAAAATTTGAAGTAGTATCTTCTTGATTTCTGTACTTTTTATTGTAAAATTTAATAAAGATTATTAAAAAAAAAGAATTTTGAGCATGATCTTGCTTGCTTGAGAGATTAAAGCTATGGTCCTTTAATTGCTGCAGTCCTTTGTATCTCCTTTTTTTGTGGATGGGGATGTATATTGATCGTTTCCAATCTGTTGGCCATCAATTTGTTTTCCATATCTGTTGACATATGTTAATTAACACTCACTATAACCTTAAGGAAATCAGAAAGAGGCATATCAGGCTTAGTAGGCACATATGCTAGAATAACTATAATGGAGTAAACCCAGAGGTTTGTAACTTTTGCCAACTCTGAGACCCAATTGTTGACCTGTTTTCACTAGGGCATCAAGATGGTACAGCAAAAGGGCATCTATTTTAGGGGACTTTAAGGCAGAACTTGAAAAATGTAAGTCTTTGGATTACCGTTCCCAGAACCCTGCAGACAGCATGCTATGATGGAGGGGGTTCAGGGACTAATAGTCCAAAAACTCATTTCCCCAAGCCCTGAACTAGGCAGTTCAGAATGACTGGATTCCTGTTGATTGGTCCCTACTAGAGTAAGCTCAGTTGTTGGTCAGTTGACATGTAGGTAAATCTAGTTGATTCAGTTACTCTAGACAGGACTAGCAATAGGATATATGCCAGCCTATGTTCTATTGCTAGTGTGTGTGTGGCACGCACACTGGTTTAATCCATGTTAGAGTAAAAAACAGATGGTGGGAAAATTATACACTATGCTTCCCAGAGCTCCCTAGACAGCAGGAGAATTGAAGTCTTTAAAAAAAGGAACTTTCCCAAGTTTTCTCTCATGATCCATGTGTAGAATCCATCACAGCTTTCTGCTGTTTCTAGGTGATAAGATGCTGGAGGAAGAATTCTCTGGCAAGAAGTAGAAGTAAGAAATCCTACTTTTTGGCTGTAACTGCTCATCCCCAGCCAGCAGCAGGATTGGCATTGCCTGGCTGTGAACAGACATTAAAGAAGTGCAAAGAAGAAGGGGGGAAGACTTCATGAAGGATTGTGGAATCCTTGCATATTCTATGAGTTTTGCTTTGTTTGCTAGCTGAGATTGGCCCTGCCATTGGGCAGAGTGAAACAATTGCCTCAGGTGGCAGAGGCTGGAGATACTAGCAAGGTACTGGAGGACAGAGTTGTGTATTGCCAGTTCTGCCCCCTAAGCTTGCTTGCTGCCATAGATAAGGGGGTGGAATGAACAGCACTGTCTGTTGCATGGTTCAGTTGCTCATCTGCTAGCACAAGTGGGTATCATGCAGCTTTCCCTATGTTGCTGAACTGAAACATCCAATATCCCTAGCCATCCTAGGTTCAGTTGCTAAATGGGAGAAATAATGCAGGTTAACACCACGGACCCTATTGCATAGGGTTAAAACATCGGCAGGCAGCTGGGTCCTATCACACAGAAATTGCCACCAAATCACCACCAGGGTCTGTTCTGGATGCAGCCTGGGTCCTGTAAGCTGCTTCTGTGTCCCCTTTTCAAAAACAGAAGCTTCCAACTTCTAAAAACGGCCACAGAAGCGGCTTACAGGACCTGGGCCGCATATGGGACAGACCCGGGCGGTGATTTGGCAGTGATTTCTGTGTGATAGGACCCAGCTGCCTCACAAATTAGCACTGAATTCACAAAAGGTAAGCCACTGGTTTAACTCCATGCGATAGGGTCCCATGTTAAATGCTATAGCTCCATTCTATGGAATCCATGAAATTGTAGTTTTACAAGGTCTTTAGCCTTCTCTGTGCACTCCCAAACTACAATCTATGGCTGAGTTGAGAATCCTGGTCTCCTAGAGTCCCAGTCCAACACACAAACCACTATACCACACAGTGTTGTGTGCCTACAAGTCATTTCTGACTATATAATGTATATATACTGACCCTAAGGCAAATCTATCATGGAGTATTCTTAGCAAGATTTGTTCAGAGGAGGCTTGATGACCCATCCAGGTTGGGTATGTCACCCTGATGGTGATGGCTAATTGTGTGTTTCCTCATCCTTCTCACATTCTATACAGAGAAGCCTCAGTTTGCAGCACATGGCCAAATAGAGGCCCTGAACCATTCAAGGGAGAAGGCAGAAGCACTCTTGCGAAAGTTACAGAGCAGAAGGTTACCTGATTGTCCAGCCATTATATGTGCCCATGTAATGAAGATTACCAAAAGGCTAAGGCTGCATCTACACTGCAAAATTAATGCAGTTTGAGATTGCTTTAACTGCCATGGCTCAATCCTATGGATTTCAGGGATTTGTAGTTTTGTGAGATATTTAGCCTTCTCTGGCTCAGAGAGCCACAACATATCCTAGGAGCCTTCATTCCTGTCAGTGCTATTAGTGCAACATCATCTAAAGTGGTAAGTATGTGTACAAGGCAATGGCAAATCCTCTCTGAAGAAATTTTGCCAAGAAAACCCTGCAATAGGTTTGTCTTAGGGTCACCATAACCCAGCAACAACTTGAAGGCACACAGCAACAAATATGTCTGCCATAACTTCAAGACCACAAAACATTGCTAAAAACCTGGTTTGAATACCAAGGAGACCACATGGCTTCCGCCTCTAATTTATTTTGTTTTTAAAGTGAATTAAACAATTTCAGTTAATTAAATAACTGCTTAAAGTGCTTGTGTAATCTTTAGCCCTTTACAAAATTTCACTAATATATACATTATCTGTCATCATTCGCTCTATATTTGATGTAGTACAAACTGTTATTAAAGAGCTTCATAGGATCCAACCCTTTTCTGATACTGTATTTGAATTTTGTTTTGAAACCTTTGGCCAATAGGGATTCTGAGCATGTGCAGAGCACTTTCCCTTCATTGCTGAGTAATTACTTCCTGCAATTGATCACAGTTAGGGTTAGTGGCAAAGCCTTTGAGGTCAGACACAATGTTTTCCAGACAGGTTTGAGCTACATAATCTCTCATTGTAAAACTGACTCACTCTTTAATCAAGATTAGCTTTTCTAATGAGTTGAGCAGTCAAGGTTTCCATGACTGCAGTGCTTATTGCATAAATGGACCTGTTAGGCCTCCTCTTACATGCCATCCTAATTGGACAATGCACAGTGCAGACCACTTGTTACAGGCCTACCAGATTATTTAATTCTTCTATGAAAGATATTAGCTTTTAATAGGGAAAAATGTGTTAGGTTCTGGGCACTGCACTGTAGATCAAATTTGTGAAAACTTACATAGCAATTTCTTTCCCACAGTTAGTCTCAAAGGTGCTACAAGATCCCTTTCTATGTAGACAAAGTAGAACCATCTGAGAGAAGGGTAACAGCAATGGTCAAAGTGAGGAAGACAAGTCTGGATGAGATTAAAATCTTTTCAATAGTATGGACAAGCAAGGTTTCCACTCACATGGAGCATTCCCTTATCCAGAATTCTGAAATCCAAAATACTCTTCAATCCAAAATTGTCCACATAGATGGCAGGAATTGTGACACTTTTCTGATGGTTCAATGTACGTGCACTTTATTTCATGCACAAAATTATTTAAAAATACTGTCTAAAATTACATTCAGGATATGTGTAAATTGTATATATAAAACATCAAAAAATTTTGTGTTTAGACTTGGGTCCCATCTCCAAGATATCTCATTATGTACAAATATGCAAATAGGTATATTCCAAAATCCAAAAAAATCTGAAATCCAAAACACCACTTGTCCCAAGCATTTTGGATAAGGGAGGCTCTGTCTGTATTGCTCAAGATGTAGACTGTGCAACTGAGTGACAAAGCAGAAGATGCACTTAGCTATAATTTGACAGCTGAACAGGTAGTATTGACATAGCGTCTGGGCTATGATATATAGTTATCTAATATTGTACCATTACTTCATGTCTCATGTTCTCTGTGGTTAGAATAGTCTGAAACTCCTTTTTTAAATGCAAAGAACACATGATTGTAAGTGACAGAATATGAACCATTAACAACAGCAATAGTCTGCATGCTCTTAAATCTGGGCATCCCAGTTCTTGATTTATACACTCTGCAGTGCTGCCAGGAAAGATGTGCCAATACCAAGATGTGCAAAGCATCTTGGGTTAGATGTTGCTGTGTTAAATATTTGTTACAACAATCCCATGAAGTAGTACATCACTGTATGTCATTTGTATAGTAGAGGTTTATTGTCTGAGAGCCTGCACTGGTTTTGTGTAGTGCAAATGTCCACATGTAGAATAACCTTTGTATTGAATGGCAATATTGCAAAACTGAATGTCCAACCAACTCCATATGTAAATGTGCATCAATGCGCACAATAGCACTGCACACGCTTCTGCAACCTTGATCTGAATGCAGATGTTCTGCATTGGATAAAAGCCACTTCTGTAGTGGTATTAATCACATGACAATTGCACTATGTTAGTCCCTTCTTTGGCTGCAGCTTATCACATGACATTATGGCTCTCACACTGCTGTACCATGCTGTAATGTTGTTGAGTCATTTGGAAATCAATTCTTTTCCCACTTTTAATGGTCCCTTATCTTGCTCCAGTTTAGTAACCAATTTGGGTGCAAATGTCTTGAATCCTGCTACAGTTTAGTAACCACTTTGGGTGTAAATGTCTCCTTCTGCTTCACAGTGATATTGGGTGCAGTGGTCCCAGTGTGGGTGTGGTTTCATTGTGTCTTCCTTAGGGATTCCCTTAGGATCTCCAACAGGGAAACCTCAAACTATTTCCAAGGGCTGGGTTGGGAGAACAGTGGGATTCCTAAGAGTTCCCTAGAGAACTGTTGTACACATGTTCTCTGTTCTCCAGTATGTTTTTTAAAACATAATTTTAAGTTATATAGTTTTAAAATAAGGAGAGTAGTGCAAAAACACAGATTTGATGTAATGCTATTGAGGATTAATACCTGGAGATCATGGTGTTTAAGAAAGTTCAAAGAGTAAACAAAGAGTAAATACACAACAGTTTAAAGAGTAATATATAAAAGCTGAACCTAGTTTGTTAGGGTGTGTGTGTGGGGGGGGGGGATGGTGGAAGTGGCATGGTGTGTGTTCATCTTCCTGGCAGGGAATGGGGTGAGTGTGTGTTGGAGCAAAGAAGGTGGTGTAAATGATATTGTATTTCAAGTGCAAGAAAACAAACAGAGGAATTAACACTACTGATGGAACAAAAGAGTGCACTGCAATTTCTCTACCCTTTTGAGTACAGGAGAAAGTTTTTTAAATGAGACCTCCTTGCCAACAAATAGTGTGATAAGCATCTTACTCATGTGTAAAATACCAACAAGATTCCAATCAATAGCTCATGAGGTATGCATGAAGAGTGACCAATAGAGATGAGAAAATGTATTTATTTTTCCTGTATTCACAGTTTTTACACCTGGGGTTCTTTCCACCCTGAATATGAAGAAATTTGCGCATTTTGATAAATTCTTCAGAAATGAACTGAAATGAAATTCTCCTCCATCAACCAAAAACTAGTACAATTGTTCTTGCAGCAGAGAGAGGACCATGTAGATGCCATACAAGTGTTAAACGTTTTTTGTTTTTGTTTGTTTTGTTTTTAAGGCAGAAGCTTTTGTGCACTGGAATCCACTTCCTCAGAAGCATGAAATGTTTCTTGATCTGACACATAGCTGTGGGGTGGGAAGGGAATGAAATGCAGAAGGCATTTCATAAATTACATTTTTAAGCATTGTTGGGCAGTAACGTAAATGTCTCTGCATGGGTTAACCAACTAAGGAGTTTATTGCACGTTGTTTAAAGCAACTTACCCCATTTGCATTTAATTTTGTTATCGCATGTTCCGGGGGCTGGGTGAGTGAAACCGGCTGCAGCCCAGGTCCCAGCAGACTCCTGGTTTTGAAAAGAAGCCACATAAATGCGGCTGGGATCTGGCTTGCAGCCAGGACCTCGGTGCATGCAATAAAATCTGGCTTCAAAATTCAGTGCGAATGGGGTAAGTCGCTTTAAACAGCATGCAGTAACATGTAGTGTGACCAAAAACAGGATTACTTGCTGGTTAGGTCTTGTCCAAGTAATAGCACTAAGAACCATGCATGCTTAGCCCATGTATTTTGACTAAAACACGTAATTTGACTACAAATCTGATTACTTAATGCCAGGTCTTCTACAATCAATAATGTTAGAAATCATATGTGCACGGGGCATACAGTTTTCAAAACAATAGCCCCGTACTTTTTTGGTGTAATAAAGCAGCCAGTCTGTAACATATAGGCTGGAATCATGTTGTTTACTTCCAATTAAAGTAGAAACATTCAATTAATTGTTCAATGTTGAGTCAGCAAGTTGGAAAATACAGTTGATTCATTGGCTGTCTTCTAGTTGGGACTAGCAATAGGATTTAGGCCATTTTTTCTTGTTTAAACAATAAAATCAAATGTGGTTGGCAACATTGGCTTTCTCTGGGTCTCACCATCATCACTGGCTCCCTTGGTGCAGACATGAGATGGAGCCTTCCACAGGAGGCTAGGCTGGCCCTTTCCTTTCACTAGCAAGCAAAGATATTTTTATTCAGGCTTTTCACAGATAATTATGCAGCAGCTTTTATATGGGGTGTGTTGTTTGTTTTTTGTTTTTTATGTATGCAATTTTATACTGTTTCTATTTTGAAGTTTTTAATTGTTTTACAACTTTTGTTGTAATTTTTTAAAAATATTTTTATTTGTGGGCCACCTTGGGCCCTTTCTGGGAGAAGGCGGCCTAAAAAATGAAATCAATAATAAAAAGGTATTGGTGCAAATTTCAATAAAATTCTTGAGTTATCCCATCTGTTGTTGTTGTGTGCCTTATTTCTGACTTATGGCAACCCTAAGGTTAGCCTGCCACCATGGTGTTTTCTTGGCAAGTTTCTACAGAGGGGGTTTGTCATTGCCATCCTCTGACGCTGAAAGAGTGTAGCTTGCCCAAGGTGGGTTTACATGGCCAAGCTGGGATTTGAAACCTGGTCTCAGGATCATAGTCCAACACACAAACCACTGCAGCATGCTGGTGTAGTGTACACCCATCTGACAGATTGAAATAAGCCATTCACATGTCATATTTTGTAGAATCATAAAAGTTGCAAGAGGCCACAAGGGCAATGTAGCCCAACTGCCTCCCATGCAGGAATATATGACTAAAACACTCTTAAAAGATGCCCACGCAACCTCTATTTAACAACTGCTAAAGGACAGTTTACTACCCTCTGAGGCACTCCATTCCACTGTCAAATCTAACAGTAAATAAATTATTCCTAATGTTTAGGTGGAATCTAAATTTCCTATTGCTAATGGGAAAAGAGATGGGTACAGTATTGTCAAAACTGGCTCTGGAAATGAAACAGGCTTTGAATCAAGTGTTCATCTTTATTAAAAATGGGTATATGGAGAACAAACTCAACAGAAGGAGTTCTAACAACCAGACAAAGTGTATTCTTTTTATAACCTTAACAGTGACGTTTTGAGGGTTTCCCCAAATCTTTTTTGACCAGTCACATGTATTGAGGAAACAATTATCTGTCTAGCAATACCCTTTTGACATTTAGCCCACAACAATAAGCTTTTCTATGTAAACTTTAATTTTAGTCCATAGTGTTCCAGACACCTTAATCACAGACCCTTTGCAGGCTTGAATTCATGGGAGACTTAGCTGTGACAGTACATTGACAGCAGGTTCCTCTAAACTTCTTGTCTGCAAAAGCTAGCTATTGTGATTTCCTTCCAGTCTGGTGGCAGACCTTATTTCTAAGTTATTGATTTCTGACAATTGAAAATCACTTTTGATGTATCTCCTGGTTCTGGTTGAGATGCATGGAAGGTATTGTGGCAGTTCTATCTTGCCGAGTTGTTGTTGATCCTAGCTCTTTCATCTACTCTACAGGGGAGCTTTTTCTTGTTGCCTGATGCTTGTTGATGAGTAAGTTTGTACATAATCAAAATATCCCAGTATATGTTGGCCCACTGCTATTAGAAGATTGCTTGGGAGAGTTCCAATTATCTGATGTAGTGTTGGCAGGCTACCTGATCTAAGAGCCTGGAAGATAGCCCTGCCCTAGTGCTTTGTGATGATGTTGTAATGCTGCCTTAAAAGACCTTTGCTTACCTCAGGCGGAGACACAAGTATGGCAGTGTCAACAGAAACAGTGTAAAAAGGCCAAGCTGTTCTAGAGGTACTCAGCAAATACTTGTTTCATAAGTCTCAAGTTCCCAGTAGAGTATGTTTTTGTTGTGTGCTCCATCCTGAGTTGTAGTGCTACAAGAAGGCCTTGTCTTGATTGAATTTAAGCTGAGGAATCCACTCTACTGACACTTGTTCAGACCAGGTATTGGTCAAGAGGAGGTATGTATCCAGACTGAGCATGCTTCTTCTTCTCCTACATCTGTTTCAAAGTACAGCTCCATCCTGACAAAGTTGTTTCCGTTTTGCTAGCTCCCATTCTTTTGTTCCAAAATGCTATAATAATTATGGGCCCCAACACTTATTTCTTCCATGGGGTATTGCTGCCCATGTTCCTGCTCTTAACACTCCCAACCATTAGCTGACTGCAGAAAATCACTTTATAGAAATAATATTGCCAAAAACCCATGACCTTGCCAGATAGGTTCTTTAGCCTTTGCTTTATGGTGCCCATGCCCCACTTCTGCTGAATGGGAGGCCTGGGACACAGTATTTCCCAGTGAATGGGAGCAGCCAAGAACTATGCTAGCCTTGAACCCTAGCATTCACATATAAGGATCCCTGGAAAGATATATTTCAAACCTGATTCTGTGACTACCACCTCCATCCCTCTTCCATATTTGTGCATGCACACACACATGCAAGTGTACATTTATATTTTTTTCTATTTTTTGAACCTGTTTTTAATTTGAAGTCCAGCCACTTAGGAAAAAGTGGTTACTTTTCCTCCTTTCCATCTGAAAAAAAAAAGAGTTTACAGAAATACATAGAATACAATCATGGGCTGGGCATATACATTAATATAAGCTGAACAGGAGAGCCAGCATGGTGCAGTGGTTTGAATATAGGACTAGGGTACTGGGAGACTAGGGTTCAAATCTCTGCTCAGCCATGGAAACCAACTGGATGGCCTAACATTGTCTCAATCTCAGAGGAAGGCAAAAACAAACTCCTTCTGAACAAATATTTTCAAAAAACCTCCACGGGCCTTAGAGTCTCCATAAGTCAGAAGTGACTTGAAGGCACACAACAATAAAAAGCTGAGCATATGTTAAAACAACTACAAAGCCCTGCTTGGATATGATATCAGGAGAATATATTCTGGGTATTTGATAAAGCAGTTAGACTTAATGTTGGATGGTGACCATTTGTTCTTCCAACCTTGGAATGTAGGTCTTTTAGCAACAACAAGAGCATGCAGGATCCAACCACACTGACCATCACCTAAGTGCCAATTCACAGGAATATAGTTTTAAAGTGCACAGGCACCTACAGATATCAAACATTTTTCTCATACAAAATTAATGTGCTATAACATACCCAACCAGAAAGGATATACCACTGGACATGCCCACATCATTTGCCACAACAAAATTTTATTTGCATCACATAGGTAACAGTTAGCCAAAATTGCCAGTTTCTTCCTAAAGAGATGTAGCTTTTAACACACCTGAAACATCAACTTTTGTTTAACCATGTGTAACTTTAAATCTAGAGATGCTTTAGATATTGAGGCCAGAGCAATTTTCTATCATATAACTTGCATGCAATAGGTTTACTCGTCATTCAACTTATTCTGCTTTCCAGTAAACATTTATGATTTTTAATTGTTGGTTTCAGTTTATATGCCAATGCAACTAATACCACAAACGCAAGCTCTCCAAAATGGATGGCCTATAGATAGTGTAATGTTACCCCATATAAAGGCTAGCCACTGTATTTTACTCATAACTAGAAACAAACGGTTGCAGAACTACTTTCTTCTCCCATTCTTCTAGCTCCTTCTCTTTCATTTCTCACAGAAGCCTTATGTCTAGATTTGCTTAATTCTAGTCCCAATGACTCCACAGGAGTGACCCATCCAGCCACTCCAGATGTATACAGGCAACAGATGGCCATGGTTCAATAATGGCTCAATAAAGACTCAGGAACCCTTGTCTTAGAGATCAAGACTGTTCCAAGGCCATTTCCTTGAGAAACAGAATTGGTGTGATTGTGACTGACTGTGACAAATCTTGAAAGATACTGTATGGTTAACATAGACCCTGAGAAGACTGAAAGATCCCCTTTATGTCTGCATCATGCACATACTTAGAAATGTTTCTGAGAAGTCATGTGTTACAGTAAGTGACTGCTACTGTGTGCAGGTACTTAAGACATTTGCCAGTGCTCTAATCAGAAGAATTTGGCAGTAATCTGGAATTATTGGCAGTAATGTGGAACTATTGCTCCAGAACATGTACATTGTTAGACATTCTTACCAAAGCTGGAAATGAGAATCAGTCTGTCCACACCATAAGCCATAGCTTGAAAAAGTTACCTTTGTGGACCACAACTCCCATAATCCCCCAGCCAGCAAGGCCACTGGCCATACTGGCTGGGGGATTTAAGATCACTGTTGTCCAAAAACTAACTCTTCTCAAGTTCTGTGTAATTGTTTGTAATAGCGTTTTTATAAAATAGTTTACCTTTCACCATTACATGAATTTTCAGCTGATTATCCTAGACGATATCACCACCACCAGCACCACCACCACCACCATCATCATCTTTATAGAAGCAACATCTGAGTAGATATCTCCTGCTAGAAATTTGTTCGACTTTTATTCCTTCCATGAAACAACAGATATCAAGGCTTCAGACTAGAGTCAGCTATTGAAACAGAAATAGAGACTGTCTTACAGTGTACCTGACCTGAGCCTTTGCTTGAAGTAAGGAGTACTGGTGGTGGTGGAGGCAATGATGTATGGAGCAAAACCTCCACTTTGTTTAAATGGCTTAGAAAGTTTTAGACAAGTGCATTTGGGATAGTTCTGTGGTTATAAACTGTATTAGCTAAATGGAAGGCGCAGGGCACAGGGAAAGAGGACCTTCTTTCTCTGCCTTTTAATATAACAGCAAGAACAACAATAAAAACATCCTACATTCACCCACAAACTGGGACACAAAGTGATTTACAATTTAAAAGAACAATACAATTAAAACCATACAAAAGTGAGCATAAAAACAGAATTAAACAGTTACAGTATTAGAACACATCACTCATTAAAAGGATAAAATGCAACTTAAAAAGATAAAAGCGCTTACAAACAGTGCAATTAAAATACTACATCATCCCAGCCTGTTCTTTAAAGACTTCTGCTTTAAAAGCCTGCCTGAATAAAAATGTCTAAGCCTCCTGAAAGAAGGACAGCAAGAAGTATCCAGGGACCTTGTAGGAGAAAGTACTGTGTGCAGCTGCTTTCAAGACCTGCAGAGGAATTAATGTCTCAGGTCTTATCTGCACTGGAGAAATAATGCAGTTTGACAACACTTTAACTGCCATGGAATCCTGGGATTATAGTTTGTTGTGGTACCAGTGCTCTCTGACAGAGAAGGCTAAATATCTCACAAAACTACAAATCCCAGAATTCCATAGCACTGAGCCATGGCAGTTAAAGTGGTGTCAAACTGCATTATTTTTGCAGTGCAGATTAGGCCCCAGATTAGGTTAGGAAAGTCTACCACCTTGTGAATAAAAAAGATATTGCAGACTCCAGACAGATCTTAATTAAATAATCCATTTAAAAAACGGAATACGTCAATGTTATACATTGTTATACATAGCATGCTAAATTTTAAATATATAAGGTTTGCAGCCTTGGAGATATGGGAGAAACAGAGACAGAGACATACCTTCTTTTCATTGTTATGGCTGATATTGACTTTATCAAATTGATTATGGATTTTTGTATCTTTTCTTGTGCATGAAGTTGCCTTGAGACTTTGTGATAAGAACCAATGCATACATTTAATAAAGGAATAAAATAAATGGTCCATCAGCGTTCTTTTATGTTCTCATCATCATTGGAAAGAAGCCTCTGGGGAGTTTTAATGCTGGCTCTCACCACTATGCTGATAACATCCAGCTTTATCTTTCTTTTTCAACTGATGTCAAGGTGGTTGTGGAAGTCCAGAATCACTGGAGGATATCATATGGGACGGGAGGCTCTCAATTTTTAAAGAGAAGATAGCGAGGGCAATTCAAAAATTCACGCAATTAGGTGATTACTTATCACACCTTAAGTTTGCTGTAATGGCCTTCCCGAATGCAACCCAGATTCTGTGCAAAGCAAGCCATCACATCGGTGGGTTCTTAATTGCGAATTGGCCCCCTTGCGCATGCTCAGTGAGACTCCAGATGACAGGAGCATAGCATATTTAGGCGAGGGAGAGAGAGGAACCAAGGAACCCCACAATTTACAAAAGAGGTTGGAGGGGGGCCAGGAAGAATGGGTGAAAGAACACACGCTATTCACATTAAAACGAACATATATTCACTCTTGTCACATTAAAACATGAGTACTGTATAATAGTTATCCAATAGCTCCCAGTCCATGCTTCTTAATTAGCAGGCAGCAGCCCCCCCTCAGCAATGCTGAAGGACAAACGGAAGCAAAATTGAAGCGGCATTGGGGAATTCCAGATTTTTTTTGGGGGGGGGGAAACCAGGACCAAAGGAGACAAGGACATCACACCAAACAACAGTGCACTGAGTACGAAGTTGCCTAGGAACAGGGTTTGTGACTTCACTAGTTCACTGAATTTACTTAACTGTGGATTGACGCGTGATTGTGTTCGGAGTGCGTTCAGACTGCCAGCAATTGCTTGTGGTAACCTTTTGTGCAATAATGTGAATGTGCATGATTGCATTCAGGATGACATTGGATTATATTTCCAATTTGAGTTGTGTGATATCCTTCACTGTCTGGATGCGGTGAATGTTTAAATATGGGTATACGAAAGATTGGGGCTCAATCCAGACAAAACAGTAAAGCCAACCTAGTGTTAGGATTACAACTTGTGCTTGATGGGGTTGTGCTGTCTCAAGAACCAGGTTTGGCGTTTGGCGATGTTCTTGGACACAGCTCTGCTCCTTGAAGGCTAGGGGTACCTTTGCCCAACGTTGGCTGGTGCAGCCCCTGTACCCCATCCTAGGAAAAGCAGTGAGCATGTCACCCAATACTGCAGCTACCTACTTAGTCATATACTCTGTGAAGAATCTGGAAGTTACAACTAGCGCAAAATGCGTGTCCAAATTGGTTTTGGGCAGCGGTTTCTCCTTTGCCCTGCTCTCTTATATTATATATGATTCTCCCTCTGAATATAAAGTGAGGGCATGAAAGTCCAGCAAGCACCAGCTGGCTAAGAACAACTCAACAACATTAGGAGGAATAGAGAACGTGAATGCATAGCCCCAGCACAGCAACTCCTTTATTTCTCCATCAGTTCTCATTCTTTGAATCTCTGTCTTCTGTCACGAAAGTAGGATCTTTAGGCGTGAATTTAATACCATCTGGCTCTTTCTTCCCAAGCAATTCCTAGCTGCAGATTTCATGGATCTGGTCAGTAAATGCGTCTTTGGCCTAGTTCTACAAACAAGCAAAAGTTGAACAAACCACCAAAAAGCCTCCCCTCCTCTGCCTTCCCCACCGACCTCAAAGGCAAAGGGCAATGCAAGGTCCTCTCTCTCTCCCCCCCAAACCTGCCATTGGGAAGATAGGACTGGGCTTGCTCCTGTGTTTCCCTGCTTTTGAGCCCGGACAGACACACGTCTTGAAATCTGTCTCGTGTCTTTTGAAGGGACAGCAAGGAATCCATGGCTCAGTCCCCCCCTGGACTCCCAAACCTGGCTGCGGAAAGCCAAAAAAGTGAGATGCCGAGTGTGCCTTTTGGTCCTTGAAGCCCCAAAGAAAGAAAGAAAGAAAGAGAAGGGCAAACTAGCCAGGATTGTCGCTGGGATCGACAAGGCCATCCACGATCCACAAAGAGCCAGGGAGGGCTTTATCCCGACCGCCCAGATGCACCAAAGACCCCAGGCAAGCTTGGGAAGCTCCGCTGGCCTCTTCATCGGGGGTCCAGAGCAGAGCCAGCCATTGGAGCTGATTCTGGCCCTGACTCTGGGGAAAGGAGGGACCTTGGCCTCAGAAAACCCCGGGAGAAGGCAGGCTGGCCCCTGAGCGGAAGGGGAAAGGCAAAGGCAGAGGAGCCCCGGTCTGCCTCGTCACTTGGCAACCCTCCCGACCCAGAGGCGAGAAGGAGGAGGAGAAGGAGTGGGGGCTGAGCAGGGGCTGAGCCTGAGAAGGAGAGGGAGACCCGGCAAGAGGAAGAAGAGGAAGAGCCAGGGCTCCAGGAAGGCTCCCTCCCTCGCTCTCTGAGAGAGAGAGAGAGAGAGAGAGAAGCCCCGCCGCAGGCAGCCTGGCCGCCCTCCCTCCCTCCCTCTCTGGGCGGCTCCGCGGAGCCTCTTCCCAACTTTCCCCGGCTGCTCCTGGCTGGCCCTGGCGGGAGAAGGCAGGCAGGGAGGGAGATTGAGAGAGAGAGAGATCGACAGATTGATAGATTAGATAGATTTATAGACAGACTGACAGAGACACACACGGATTGATTGAGAGACAGATTGATAGACAGACAGATAGAGTAGATAAACAGACTGATTGACTGACTGACGATGGACAGATTAGATAGATAGACGGAGAGATGGACTGATTCATTGATTGATTGATTGACAGATGGATAGATAGATAGATAGATAGATAGACAGACAGACAGATTGATTGACAGATAGATAGATTAGATAGATGGACAGACAGATAGACAGATAGATTTATAGATTGATAAACAGATAGATTTATAGACAGGTTGATAGACAGATAGACGGATGGATGGATTTATAGACAGACTGATAGACAGATTGATAGACAGACAGAAAGACAGACAGACAGATAGATTTATAGTCAGACAGACATATAGATGGATGGATTTACAGACGGATAGGTAGAGAGAGAGAGAGAGAGGGAGAGAGAGAGAGAGCGTGAGGTTTCCCTTCTGCCTTCCTCCTTCAGCCACTTCCTGCCCTGGCTCCCTTGTAAGCTTTCTCCGCGGAGCTTCGCCTTCCTCCGCCGGAGCCTTGCCGCCCGGACCGAGCCTGGGGCCGGGGTTGCCTCGCTCTCGCCCGCGGCAGCCAGAGGCAGCCAGGCTTCGGCGGGCCTTTCTCGGGGCCCCCCCCCCCCCGCTTCTCCCTCTCTCTGCCCGCTCGCCTCCCGGGTCCAGCCCCGCAGCAGCCCCTTCCTCCTCCTCCTCGGAGCCCAGTCCAGTCCAGGAGGAGGAGGAGGAGGAGGAGGAGGAGAGGGACGCCAGGCAGCCAGCGCTCCGCTCTCGGGACTCCGGCGCCTTCTGCCTGCTCCGGGGGCTCCTTCCCCGTCGGACGCCCGGGAGGAGGAGGAGGAGGGGGCGCCCCAGCCCCGGGAAGCCAGCGCCCGGGCGGCCCCTCCCAAGGCTCCTCCTCGGAAGAAGCGCCTTCTTTGGGTGGCTCTGGGCAGCAGAAGCGCCTTCTGAGCCGGCCTTTGGCTCGCCTCCGCCCTTCTCCGCTGGGCGCCCAGGAGAGAGAGCCCTCCCCGCCCCTTCCTCCGCCCGACTGGGGCCCCCGGCAGCAGCAAGAGGAGCCCAGCCCCAGAGGAGCAGCAGGAGGGCCCCGAGGGAGGCAGCCCCGGACACGGCCGGCCAGAAGGCCCCCCGTCGGGTTGGTCAAGGTACATCGACGTCTACAGGGTTCTTCGGCGGTGTATATATATATATGTGCGCTCGCGTGTGTGTAGATATGTAGACATGTATGTGTACCTATGTGTGTACACACACACACACACATAATCTAAATACTCCTGCCATCCATCCATCGATCTCTCTCTCTCTCTCTCTCTTGCTGGAGCAATAGCTGTCTGTCTGTCTATCTGTGTGTGTAGAATCCAGAGCGAGAGTCCTGAAGAGTCAGTCTCAAGAGGGATCTCAGTAGGGTCGCCATAATTGTCCACTAAAACCCGGGACAAAATGTAGGACAAAATCTAGATTAAACTGTAGGACAAAACTCAGCTCAAAATCTAGGACATTTAAGATTCTTGGGGCACTTTTGAGACCCACCGAAAGAAGGAAGTTGGCAGCAGGCGCTGTCTATGGAGAGAGATCGATAGACCCAGCCCCCTGGAGCTCTGCTGCTCTTGCTCTCTTCGGGCGGCGAGGGCTTCAAGGGCGCTTTGGAGCCTGGAGCAGCCGCCCTCTTTCTGCCTCTGGGGTCCTGGAGGACTTTTTCTGGCGGCGAAAAGCCAGCAAGGAGACTCCCGCCCTCCGACGCCCGGAGGGGACCAAGCGGACTCCCGCAAAGCCTGGGCTCCCCGCTTGAGAAGGGCTGCTCCCGCCGGGCGCCCGAGTCCGCTGCCTGGCGGAGCTCATAAGCTCCTAGGTGACTGACTCCTTCCTTGGCCCAGGCCTTGACTGCTAGGGAACCCCATTGGATCCAGTGGGACTACTCTACTTGGGAAAGCCCCACCTGGAATATTGTGTCCAGTTCTGGGCACCACAATTTAAAAAGGACGTGGAGAACCTGGAGCCATGTGTCCAAAGGAGGGAGTCTAAAATAGTGAAGGCTCTGGAAACCATGTCCTATGAGGAAGGACTCAGGGAGCTGGGGATGTTTAGGCTGGAGAAGAGAAGGTTAAGAGGTGATCTGAGAGCCCTGTTTAAATACTTGAAGAGATGCCATCTTGAGGAGGGAAGAAGCTTGTTTTCTGACAAAGAGTGGCACAAACTCCTTGCTGGGAGTCTAGTGGAGTCTCCTTCCTTCGAGGTCTTCAAGCAAAGGCTGGATGGCCCTCTGTCGGGGCTGCTTCCAGGGAGAGTTCCTGCATGGCAGAAGGGGGGGGGGGGGGGGGGGGGGGGTCCCTTGGGGCTCTTCCAACTCTCTTCCCCCGGCGGATCCTCTGCGCCTTCCCTCCGAAGTCCCTCCCAGAGTTGGCTGGCTTTGGGGTGTTCTTTTGCTCCTGGAAGAGGGTCTCCTGCTGGGCTCTGGGCCGGGAGACTCTGGCTCGATCTTGGGAACCGGCCTCCAAAAGGCTGGACCTTCCGCACCGCAGAAAGAACGCGGCTTGACCCCCCTTTGACCGGATCCTGGGGCTTCTTCTGGCCCCGGGGCTCCCTGGCAGAGAAGGCGAAGCGGCCGACAACACTCCGGACCCCAGGACTCCGTCGCATGGAGCCGTGGCACTTTAGAGCGGGATGACACCGGATTCTTTCTGCAGTGCGGACGCAGCCTTAGCCTTGGTCCTGGGGGCCTCGGGAGTTGCTGTGATGACGGCAGGAGGAGGGGCTGCGAGTCTCTTTCTCTTTCGCCTTTCCCCGGAGGCAGGCGCCCGACCTTTCAGCCTTCCGATCCCAGCAGGAGTTCCACTCTGTCCTCCCTTTTGAGCTTTGATTTGGGCAGGTCCTCCTTTCCCCGGCCTCCCCTCCTCGGGACTCTGCGGAGGCAGCGGGGAAGCCGGGCTTGGGAGCCCTGAGGCGGGAGAGGGAGGGGGCGGCCCCGAAGGAAGAAGGGACTAGGGTTGCTGCCGCTCTTGGCATTTGATCGCCTTTCCAGATAGTGGCACCCTAGAGCCCTAGAGTTGGAGGAGAGCCCCCCCCAAGAGGCCACCTGCCATGCAGGAACTCACAGTCAAAGCACCCTCTGGAGAGGGCCCTCCAGCCTCTGCTGAAAGCCCTCCAAGGAAGGAGACTCCACCACACTCCCAGGAAAGAGTGTGCTCCACTCTCGAACAGCCCTTACTCTCAGGACGTTTCTCCTAATATTGAGGTGGAATCTCTTTTCCTGGGGCTTGCATCCATTGCTCCGGGTCCTGTTCTCTGGAGCAGCAGAAAACAAGCTTGCTCCCTCCTCAAGGTGACATCCCTTCAAGTATTTAAACAGGGCTATCATCATATCACCTCTTGACCTTCTCTCCTCCAGGCTAAACACCCCCAGCTCCCTGAGTCTCTCCTCACAGGGCATGGCTTTCCAGACCCTTCCTGCTCCAGCTCCTCCACAGCCTTCTTGAAGAGTGGAGCCCTGAACAGGACGCAGTATTCCAGGTGAGGCCTGAGCAAAGCCAAAGAGAGTGGGGCTCTTGGTTCTCTCCCTCCAGAGCTAGTCCTCCAAAGAGAAGGGGCTGGGGCAGTGGGGGATGCTGGGTTGCCCTCGCCTTCCTTGTCTCTGTGGGAGAGAGACAGTCCTTCCAGTTTATACTCTGCACAAGGGATACTGAGGAACTTAAAGTCCTAACCTACTTTTGGTTTGCGTGTCGTATGGGGCCCTCATCTTTTTTTCTGGCAAAACCATTGTCTTTTGTGCTGCTGTGCTGATTTATATTAAAAGACAATGTTAGGGGGGGTGTCTCCTCCATGTATAAGGAGCACCTGGTGGAGCTATGTTCCCTTTACTATGAAGGGCCAGCTGCCCTCCCAACCACTGAAATAGTCTCCCAACAGATTACATGTTGCATGTTTGCACCCTGTCCACCTCACAGCATAGACCCCCTCTCTCCCTGCAGAGATTTAGGGATCACTCTGTCTGTGGATGTGAGTAAAAATCAGAGACGTAGTTGTGTTAGACTAGAATATGGGTGTGCAAGGGGATCTTGTCGCAGCTTTGAGACTTAACTGGGCAAAACAGGTTATAGCATAAGCTTTCCTAGGCTTGGGCTACTTCCTCAGATGCCTGGAGCGAAGTGTGCATGTATGTGCATGCGAAGGTGCAAACCCAGTGCAATGTAGTACTGGTGAAATTTTCCTTCCGTTTCCAAATTTCTAGTCTTGCAGAGTGAGACATGGAAAATCATTCCTATCTGGAACTTCTGCATGTGATGTATTTGTGTTCTCATTGCCTGCTTTTTCCTTTGGATGCCTAAATCGGTTTCTCAACAGGATTCACTGAAATCCTGTAGTGTTTCTTGAGAAGTTGCTACAGATTCTGTGAGAGATTGTGACATTTTTGAGCTAGAGAGATCATTTTTATACAGGGATTCCTTGAAACCTGTCATTTTCATGCATGTGTTCTCTGAGACCTGGAAATTATTTCTAGGCTCCCTCCAGGTTTCAAATGTTGGGAAAGGCTGCTCTAAATGTTTAAGAAGATTTAAGTTACTGCAGTGCCAGAAATCTGGGGAAATTTGAAGGAAACTTTCATGCGGGGAGAATTCATTTTTGGTAGGGGCCGATTTAGTCCTTTCTTTTGCTACACCCCTGAACTCAACCCACTACCAAAAAGAGTGGTTTTAGCATAATAAAAAGAATACTGAGTAAATTTCAAAGTATGAATGAACAGCTATGCTTGTGCCCTAAATTTCCAGTAGTGTAGTCAGTTTCAGCTGCATTTTATAAAAATGGCTAAACTGTGCAAGTCTCTCCCATCTTCCCACTATTTCCACTGGAAAAATATTGTCTGGATCGTCAAAATATTTCTAGCACATTGCACCTCCAGTTTGAAATTTCCATACTTTTCAGGGAGCGAACTCCTCCTGCTTTCCTCCCAGATCTGATTCCACACTCTGTAAAAATAAATAACTCATGACAGCATATTCCCAGTCTGCCGCTCAATGTGTTCCAAGGTGCGCGCTCCGTAATTGCATGCAAACCTTGGCACAGATGTGTTTTCAAATTGCTTTGACATACATTTTCCCTGGCACATGTTATATTTGCCTAGCTGGCATGGGGTTTTTCCCTTGCATGGCTTGGAACGGTGTCATATTTGAACACCTTACACCTTACTGTGTAATGTTTTACTGAAAACCTATTGTCTGCTGGTGAATCCGCTGACAAACGGATCCATCAGAATGTGATTTTTAATAAAACTTTCAGTGGTTTGACAGTGGTAACAGTGATTTCTTTGGTTAACAAACAATGTAACTGAGTCTACTACGGTAACATGTATTTTATGACAACAATTTTCATTCTAAGTATGGAGAGTGTGGATAACATTTTCTATTCTACAGTGATCACCTGGGTGTTGATACTCTGTTTCCTATTTGAATGAAAACTTCTGCATATGGTGGCATATTATTATTATTATTATTATTATTATTATTATTATTTAAAATATATAATAAGAAAGTTGAGTTTATTATTGCCTTATCTGGCCATGGCCATGTAAAAGTGTGGAGTTATTATTGTTAATATGCTTGGAAGAAGATAATGTAGAGATGCATTTTGGCTAAGTGAACTTACACTGGAAACTGCTACAGGTTTACCAAGAGGTAACCATCACTAAATTCATTAGAACTTATTCCCATGTAAATACACACAGGATTACTCTCTCGATTTTTTCTCATAAAGGTCTTATGAATACATGGTATTATTGGCTTCAGTTTCTGAACATCAGAATTCCAGTGTCTAGCCTATTTTGTGTTTTCCTTTTCAGAAGGGGAAAAACATTGTCTTTGGAACTGCTTGCCTTCCTGCCAAAGAGTCAATTTGGCTTTTATGCCACACGTTCTTTTCTGTGCGTATGTTTCTCCATCCTGCTACTTAACGTAATAATGCATCTGCTGCTGCTTTGACTGTATAGCTCTTGAGGGCAAGTGAGATATCGCAGCCCCCAGAGAGGAAGAAAGAGCTTGACATCATGGTCAGCCAATCCTGTATTTTGTTCACAGATGGAGCAAATCATATGCAAACAGGCCTGATTGGTCGCCGTGTTTCCAGATTCACATGATAAAGATGGGCTTTTGTAGAACTGCTTGGTTCTTCACATTAGGGATGGGAAAACCTGTGGCACTTCAGAGGTTGTTGGTCTCTAATGCTCATCATCCAATGGTCAGGGATTGGGTAACTGCTGGACCTGGACCTGGACATATCTCTCATCCCTTGTTCACAAGGTGATCTCAATTATATCCCTATAGAAGCAAGTCTTGTAGATTTTGGTGTGTGTGTGTGTGTGTGTGTGTGTTGTGTGCCTTCAAGTCATTTCCAACTTATGGTGACCCTAAGGTAAAGTTATCATGGGGTTTTTAGGCATGCTCCTTTAGAGGGGGTTTGCCATTGCCATTCTCTGAGGCTGAGAGAATGTGATTTACTCAGGGTCATTCAGTGGGGTTTCCATGGTCGAACAGGGATTTGAACCCTAGTCTCCAGGGTCCTAGTCCAATGCCCAAACCACTACGTCACTCTGGCCATGCTGATTTTGGTACAACTTCAGAGTAAGCCTGCTTAAACATTGTAGTCCATATTTTACCACTAAAGTTCTACATATCTTGGGGCTCTAACCTTCCAAATGAACATATGCAAGTATAACCATCTTCAGACACCCTTTGGATTTAGTGAGCAGAGGTGGAGAGGGGTGCTTTGCAGATGGCACCCTGAATTTGAATGCCAGCCCTAAGAACCTTGGCTTTGAATGAGCTGCTGCTTGGTGTCTGGTGGAGACTTTCATATTCTTCAAGTCTTCCAGCTAATTATTTTGTTGGTTTCTAAAACAACACCAGTGCTAGATTGTACTGGGCAAAGTTTAGTGTTAGCCTTTACTAGATTTGTTGTTGTTATGTGCCTGCAAGTTGTTTCTGACTTATGACAACCCTAAGGTGAACCTATCACTGGGTTTTCTGGCAAGATTTCTTCAGAGGGGGCATGTCTTTGCTTTCCTGTGAGGCTGAGAAAGTGTGACTTGCCCAAGGTCATCCAGCGGGTTTCTATGGCCGATCAGGGATTTGAACCCTAGTCTGCAGAGTCATAGTCCAACATTCAAACCATTACACCATCCTGGCTCTCACTTTCCTAGATTAGAACCATTGAAATGAATGAGACTTGTCATAACTAATGGGTCTAAATCCAGTGTTACTTTGGACTAATGTTTCATCCAGCCCACTCTCTGTTTTGGTTTGAATTATTTTGTTCCATTGTTTTTGCTGAGTTAATACATTACTGCCAGCCCTGCTGTATATTTCTTTTATTACCTCCTTTGTTAACCACTCTGCAAGTCTTGTAAAGAAAAAGATGGCATATAAATACCTCAGAGTCCAACTGGATTTATTGTTTGGTTAAGAAAGACATGAAAGTTTAATTTTCACTTTTGTCACAGTGATTAGTAAAACGGACAATGCTATATAATTGAAGATAGTTTTATCTATATTGCATGATTTGAGCATTTGATTTAATTCTGTTTATAGATATAATCTTTCTGAAGACAATTAAAGTGTACCTGTGCTGTCTGATCCTTCTGTCTGATCTAACCTGTAAGAAATATTTACGGGGAGCGTCGCTGATGATAGCTTAACAGCTATTTGTCTAATGAAGAATCCCAAAACATTTTTATTTTGCTAAAACACTACACTTTATTTTAACAGCTTTACTTTCCAGTTTATTATTAGAGCACAGTACTTTTTTTTGAGACTCATAGTTTCCCACCTACTGTGGATATGATGGAAAACTGAAGAGGTTTTAACTAGCAGCCCAGGCATGGTGTCTTGGGCAAGTTGCTGTTTTAGAGCCTTACCAATAAATTGAAGAAGAGGGCTTCCCTCACAAGTTTGTTGTGAGACTAAAATTAATCACAACTATGAAACTAATATTTTATAGACCTGCCAAAATTTATAATAAAATAGCATACATTTTAAAATAAGGTATTGCTGCTTCCCCCCAAGGGTATTTATTCTGGTCAGAGAAATAATTTCTTGAAAGTAGTTTAAAACAGAGGCTGCTGGAAATATCATGTATACCAGGTTAGCAAATGGAGCAGAATATGTGAAGGCTCTTAATTGGAAAATTAAGCTATAGATTTATTATTTAATAATAATAGGTATATTAGAGGATTGGTCTTGCTACCAAATCTGTTTTAATATTCATTTATTTATTTATGAAATGTCTATGTCACCCTCCTGTCGCAAAATGACTCCCAGGCAACCACCTAATAACATTCAAAATAAAAGCAAATACAGTTAAAGCATATATTGAAAATAAAATTAAAAATAAACCAGTAAGAGAAAAAAAATGAAGTACCCCCCCCCCACACACTCCCTAGTTTAAATGCCAAATACATGTGTTGAAATGGGTTGATACATTTGCTCAAATTTCAGATATAATTTATGAGAACTGATCCAGTGTGATCTCATAAAAGAAATGAATTAAAATCTTGTAAGTGCAAATGCAATGCTGTGCACAATTATTTGAGAGTAAGTCCCATCAAAGGTTAATATACCTAGTTTCTGAATAATCATGCACAGGCTTAACACTGTTAAATATAGACAAAACATTCACCTCTGAAATGAGAAGCATTTTCTTTAATATTCTGCCCTCAGACTGAGCGGTGATCTTTTGGGAACGTTTGTGTGCTTACTCCATCCGTGCTATAGATTGTATGGGATCAATAGCATAATTTCACATCATTAAATTATATATTTTCATATGTGAGCTACATCAGAGCATGTAAACCCCCCAATACATACAGCGGTGTACTTGCCTGGGTTGATGTTAATGATTTCACATGATCTGAATTCAACAGAAGTTTGAGTGTAGTGCATATAACCCTTAACATTTGTATTGTGCCACATTCCATGCAAAATGGGTCAATTTCACTCAACAGTTTGCTGATCAGTCCTGAATATGCATGAAAATATTCCAGATGTCAGGCTAAGTGTAAATATCATGTTTGGTCAAAATTGGTTCATAAATATTCATTCTAGAAAAACAACAAAAATCCAGTAATCCAAAGTATGTGATTGAAGTGGGCTACCTTAGGTACATGAAGGATAAGGTTTAAAATCTCTCTTTGGACTTTATTTTGGTACCTTTTGGTGACTGAGCTAGTAGGCGAGTTTGCATAGCATAACAGGCTGTTGAACAATTTAGAGTATAAATACTAAATATGAAGTCTGAAGTTTTCCTTTGAAAAGTTATCACTTTGAAATGATAATAAAATAAAAGTAATTGATTACTTTAAATCAGGAAAAAAGATAACCAAGTTGTTATTTGATCAGGCAATATTCAGATGAGATGGATGTTAGCATCTTTTGATATATTGTGGCGTAGTTAAAATTTAATTTAATGTGAAGGTGCATACTTTTTGGTGTTTTGATCCAGTTCCATCAGATGCGTGTCTGATATTGCAGCTTATGATATCCAAAAAAGACCGAATTCTGATTTATGTATGAGTTTCATGGTACCAGTTTTATGGAATAAATACATTAGTCAAACAATACATGGGAAGGTGCTTTTGAGTCTGGAATTATCAGCTGAAAATGCTGGGACTCAGTTATCATTGACTAGAGCCTGGAAAAGTTACTTTCTTGGATTTTGTTGTTTGTTGTCATTGTGTGCCTTCAAGTCATTTCTGATTTACGATGATCCAAAGGGGAACCTATCATGGTGTGTTTTTTTTTGGGCAAAATTGGTTCAGAGGTGGTTTCCCATTGCCTTCCGCTGAGGCTGAGAGCCTGTGACTTGCCCAAGGTCACCTAGAAGATTTCATGAGCTGGGAATCAAGGCCTGGTCTCCAATGCTCAAACAATTATGTCACACTGGCTCCCTTGAATTATAGTTGTTATATTCTGGGATTTGTTGTCTCCGAAATGTAACTTTCCAAGCTGCTCTGATGAGGCAAGTTTTGCCACTTCAAACAGTTGACTTTTCATGTGCTTTGGTATTCAGTGTTGCCCACCAGTTTCACACAGTAATTTATGGAGAGAGTTGCTTACTAATTGTTGAATACAGTACTGTAATTAATCTGAGCTACATTGGAAGATGTTGTGTTCTGTGTGTTTCTTGGCATGTGGATTTTAAGCATCTTGTAGCTCTTTTTACTTTTAAACTAATTGAGATAGTTTCTTTTTTCTAGATTGGTGATTGGACTACTTTTAGTAGTACATCGGCTTTAGTGCCCACGAAAGGCTGTCACAACTAACAAGGAAACCAGGGTGGTATGGGCAAAGGGAGAGTAGCGTTTAGATGTGTTCATTCTTCAGCCTCAGCTCCTTATGTGAAAAATGGGATTTTTTCCTTCCTGACTCATTTCAGTGCTGGGCTAAAGATAAATGAGATAAGGGCTGTAAAGCACTTTGCATATTAAGCATATAACTGTTATTAACACAGTATAAATGACTAATGAGGCTAAAGGTGCAGTGTTTGACAATGGTCTGCCTTTTAGGATTTCTCCTTGCATGCTATGTTTGACAAAGTGGGCCCTGGTTTATGGATGAATAAGGAAGCCTAAAGACATTCATGATATAAGTGTATTTTTATTTTATTTTATTAGATTTTTATTCTGCTCTTCCGCCAAAGAGATTATGGGGAGCATACACCACTTTTCCCCATTTTAACTTCACAACAAGCCTTTGAGGGTCAGTGGCATTTTCCATGGATGAGCAATTGTGTTTCTGTTTAAAGATGCATTAATTAATGTAGCCAGTGGCTGTGTTTGTTCCTATATTCCTCCAGAGTTATGGTGACCCCATGAATTTCATAGGGTTTCCTTAGGCAAGGAATACTCAGAGGTGGCTTTGCCAGTTCCTTCCTATGAAATATAGCTCACAGTACCTGGGATTTGTTGGTGGTCTCTCATCCAAGGACTAACCAGGGCTGAACCTACTAGCCTCCAAAGTCAGACAGTATCTGGTGCCTTTGGGCTATGATAATATAAAACTCAAAAACTAGCTGCCATCTACACATTGGGATTTTGGAACACGGATACTTTTAGACCAAGTCACATAATAGAGGATAACTTAATCAGTCAATTCACACTATTTGACTGGTCAACTGACTGGCATGCCAACATCAATTTACAACCATAACCAATGTGGAATCAAATCTTGTAATTGGATAAATGAGCACAACTTTTCACAGCCTTAATTAGTCTGCATTTTACAAATTGAATGTAGAGCGTTGTTGCATGACACAAACACACAGAATTTCTTACATTTCATAGGCTTACTAGCCCTCTTAATGATGTGAAAGGACTTCAGGCTGTTAGATCACGGTGAGAATCAGGCAGCCCTCTGGATGTTATTAGATTACAACTTCCATTACCTTAGCACCTTAGGTGAGGAATGATTGGAGCTGTAGTTCAGTAACAATCAGAGTGCTGCATTTTGCCCATCTCTGAATTGAGGGGACATAGTGGGTTCACAAGTGCATCAGATCCTATTTGATCTTGGAAGGTAAGCAGAGTTAGCCCTGGTTAGTACTTGATTGAAAGACCACTGATGAATACCAGGTGCTGTAGGAGCCATTTCAGAGGAAGGAACTGGCAAAACCACCTCTGAGTCTTCCTTGCCTAAGGAAACTCTATGAAATTCATGGGCTCACCATATGTTGACACATGACTTGAAGGCACATACACACACACAGTGGGTACACACTCCTAGATTTCCCCCCCAGTGCCTTACAGTAAGTGTGGACACCTGAAAAGGGAAAGCTGACATGCTTAGAATCCAGTGTGCTTAGGCTTCTTATTCCTCAGGGGGTTCCTTAGCTTCCATTGAACCTATACTTTTCCTGCAGGAATGTAGCTGCTGCGGTATGTGTGCAAAATGAGGGTATTGCCCTTCAAAATAAGAATTCTGCCCCCCATACATTTTTCTTTCAGCCCCTAAAGTTCTAGTGCTGCAAGAACTTTAAACTTTAGCTAACATTAGCAAACAGAGTTTAAGCACTGAAAGAAACGGAGCAGGCAAAGATACCAAATGAATGTGAAGGCTGCAAATAGAAACATTCTAGGCATGAACCATTTTCAGTGTCTCACTCTGTGTGATGCTAGAAATTTGGGAACTGAAGACCGATTTAAGTAGAGGGGGCAAAATTCTGATCAAGGTCCTCATCTCCTCCCCATAGCTACAAGGCTTGTGTTCAGTATGAGGGCATGGGGGAGGCAGGGCCAGCCATGTAGCCTCTGTACTCATATGGATCCCCGCTGCTGCAGGTCATCTATGAAGTTGTCCATTGTCTTTACTATATGGGTCTTTCACCCTTTGTATCAAGAGTGAGGAGCAAATGAACTTCCAGAATTTATGGAATGTCCACTCCCGAAAGTCCAGCCAGAACTGTTAGGAATTAATGGAGTTGTAGGCTAAAATGTAGAGAGTGTTGTAGCTTTCTGTGATTGTTTTATACACTGGTTTACCTTTGGGATAAAATCTAGATTCAGAAGCTGCCAGGCCATGCTATACTATGATGTTCTTCAGTCAAGTGACAACAGAGATAAGCCCTTCATGGGGTGCAATATTGTTTTCTTGCTAGAATACATTACAAGAATAAACTTAGTGCCCCACAGGAATAGAGGCTTGAATCCTATGGTTAGTCCCAAGTAGAACAAACACATTGAATCTGGGATTTACATAAACTTTGACTCACAGAATTCCAACCCCCCCCCCCCAATAATAATCTGAAACCCAAAACACTTCTGGTCCCAATCATATCAGATATGGGAGATTGAACTTGCAATATAACAACAACAAGAACAGCAACAGTAGTAGTAGTAACAAACATGTCTTGGGGATTGTTCAAAAAGTGTTAGGTTTTGAAACCATGTGAAACCATGTGATTCCCTCCAAATGACAAAGAATTTGCTTAATTACACCTGTCAGCTCCTGTGTTTTAAAAATACATATTCAGGATGTCAAAGAAAGTACAATAGGGATGAATGTGAATATTTTACATCAGTTAGTTATTATGTGTACTAAATAAATCTCCTGTTTTTATTCCTTTATTCCTGGCTACCTTGCAATCCAGCTGCTGGACTAGGTTAGGGTTGCCATACCAGCGGACCTCCAAACTGGGACAAATGTAGGACAAGGTTTGAAAATGTAGGACATTTAAAAAAAATTTCCTGTCCAGGAAATTAAAAAAAAAGGTCCTACATTTTTAAACCTTGTCCTCCTCCTCCCCGACTTGGGAGGAAGCCTCGGCCTCCTCTCAGGCCGAGAAGGAGTGCGGGGGCCGCTTGGCATCATGGCGATCGCCACGGTGCCAAGCAGCCTCCTCCTCCTCCCCGGCCTCGTGGAGGCCTTGGAGGACCCTGCGATCGCAGAGCCGCCTCCAAGGCCTCGCTGGGGCCTTGGAGGGAGTGTCTCCACGGCCGGAGCTCCAACCGCGGAGAGCGCTCCCAGGCCTCAGCGAGGCCTTGGAGGACCCTGCGGCGCACACGGGGGCGGAGGTGGCCGTGGGTGGTGCCGTCCCGGTCTTGGCGCCAAACCGGACCGGGACCGGGACGGCCTCGCCCAAAGCGGGATTGCCCCGCCTACAGGCGGGATATGGCATCCCTAGACTAGGTGAAAGAGGTTTGTTCAGCTTCTGACTGAGGCACAAAGAGGAGGTTTCCACCTCCCTCTTTCCTGCCAGCAAGCATGGCTGCACCAAGGACTTGCAACAGGGATCCAGCGTCTGCTTGTTTCAGCCTCACTTGCAGGCAGGATGGGGGGCAGGTAGCAACATTATCCACCTTGTGGCAGCTGAATGCTTCAGGCTTTTAAGGACTGCTTTAGGCTTTTAAGGTGGGTTGTGGTGGCATTTACATAGTTTTACAGTAAGATGATGTAGCCTTACTTAATACAGAGCAGTTACAGACCCATAACTCTAAACTGAAATTGACTACTGGTTACTTCCTCGAAGGGAAAAACTCATTTCCAGGGCCTAAACTAAGGTAAGCTCCTCTCCCAATTTTGAAATTGCCCCATGTTAGGAACCCATAACTGCAGTGCTGAATGCCAGCCAAAAATTGCAGTCTATGGGATGCATTCTACCCCCGAAGACTCCAACTATTTTTGGGGGGTTGGAGGGTACACAGGGCAACCCTCCCAGATCCCCCATGCTGCGGTGTATATCTCACCACGACCCAGCAAGCAAGCTACACCATTACATTAATCTGGAATAGGCAACGATATCATGCCAATTCTGGTTTCACCCATTTTTTCAGGTGTTTTGAGGGGGTCAGAGGCTTTGGGGATGTGGTCACATGTGGCCCTCTATTTTCACCACCCGATTTATTCCAACTGACAGGGGACTCTTTCACACTATGCAGTTATAGTACCATGATTCCACTTTAACTGTCATGCCAGTATCTTGTGTGTGTGTGTGTGTGTGTGTGTGTGTGTGTGTGTTTTAATACTTTTCATTGAATATTTTACAACTATTTACATAATTATTCATTTTTATTTTGCTCCTCTTTGCCTATGAAAATAAAATAATACACATTTGGCTATGTATTTTTCAAGATTGGACTTACTTCACACTGATTTTTCCTTCCAACCCAAGGCAACGACTCCATGTGGTGCTTTTAATAATTGCTTTGTCACATACTATTCATTTTTATGCATCCCCAATTTTCTTAAATTATGTTTGATGCTAATTTCTTTACTGAGCTATATATCTTTTCCTAAAAGCTCATTTATTTCTTTATTAACTGTTCTCCAAAATTTCTAGATGAAGGGCCAGTCCCACCACATATAGCTATATGATCCTTTAATCCCACAACTATGCTAGCATTTAGGTGAATAATTCCAATTCATAAAGGATAATTGATATGGTGTTCTATACCACTGATCCATCACTTTCATTTGTTGTTCTTTTACTTTTGTATTTTTGTTCTTTACTGTTCTTTGAATCCATGTTTTAGTCTCAATTCTTGCAATTGTTAAATCGTTATCACAGAAAGTCATACTAATAATTTATGCAATTTTGGGATTGGCAGTTGAAGGAGAGGCATTTAGAATTCTCAGCCAGAGAGATCGTCATCATCATCATCATCATCATCATCATCATCATCATCATCATCTACAAACCCCCGGGTTCCACAGATGCAGCCGTGTCAAAGTGGACTTGTTATGCTATAACTATGTAGTGTGAAAGGGTCTCAAGCAGAGAGAGGACCTTCCCAACACTTGCTACATTTGTAAAGTGGAACATGTGTTCTCCTAAATGTTCTTGGTTTGCAACTCCCATCAGCTCCAGGCATTCTCAGCTGGCTTGGGCCAATGTGAGTTGCAGTCTTGAGAGGCCACATTTTCCACTCTTCTATTGTATTATGTGATTCTTTTAGCTGACAATGCTAATATTTAAATAATGTATGCATATGATCTACCGAAAAGCAGTGGTGCCTTCCTGCTTAAGTGAAGCTAAGGGGTGAAATGTTTGATTAGCAACATCTGCAGTAACATTTCAAATTTCTTGATGCAATGTGGGAAGCGATTTTCCAGAAAACTATATTGGTAAAAGTGTCACAGCTTCCTTCCTGCAGTAGAACTAATACAAGAGGTGGTGGGAGCATGCTTCTTCTTCTTGTTGTTGTTGTTGAAAGATGAGATGAGAATGAAAAACTGGAATAAATGAGTTTTAGGGGAAAAAGGATTATGCAGGATACATATTTGCAAATGAGGAGAACATTTGCAAAATGAAGCTAAATTGTCTCCTTCTTTGCTTGTGCATGGTTTCTGTATAGTTTAGGGCCAGAGTTAATATTTTTTGCCTATATAGTTGCAGGCACAGTAGGGTTCACTTTTCAATTGGCCCCTCACTGCTATTGCAATGAGGATAATATATTAATAATGTAATTTATTTAGATTTACCTCTTCTAGAAGCACACGCGGTAGCTGCAAGCGGTCTGAATACTATGTGCCGAAGTGTAACAATGGGAATATCTCAGCAGGGTGAGATGCTAATAATATACACAGAAATTAATTCTGCTTGCCTGAAGCATTAAATAATCGGAGGTAATTGTGAAACTTGCCCCTGCTTATATTTTCAAAAGTGGGTGGGGAGATCAAGTTTTTGTTTCCCTAGCTCATTCAGAATTCATAGCAGGAAAATGCAAAATTTTCTATGTCACTTGCTCCAGTGAATTGTCACATGCCTTTCAACATCCACCAGTATTGCAGGAATAAGCTGTCTATCTATTTAAACACTAGAATAGCTGAAGTTGCCTATGTGAGTACAGTAGTAATGTGAATAAAGTGGTGAGAGGTGTCAGCCTGAAACCATGGAAATGCCAGTTCTTCACTTGGGCATGGTTGATGTTGGACCAAAAATAATAGCAGTAACTACTATAGTTATTATTATTGTTATTTGTCCTCCTAATTTCTCCTTCTCTTTCTTCTCCTCTTCCTCCTCCATATCCTGCATTTTACACCAGAATTTAGGACTCAGGGCAGCTAACAAAATTAAAAACAAAATCAATATACAAAAAACCAGCAGTGATTCTCAGTAAAATGTAATTAAACTATCTGTAATATTCAAAACAATTTATATATATATATATTAAAAATTGACATTTAAAAAGCAGTATAGCACAATGTTAAAAGTCCTTTCCAAAAATCTGCCAGGTTTTTGAAAGCTTGTCAGAATCAAAAATTCTCTTCCTGTCAAGAGGAGGACAGTGAGGAAGCCACCAGAGCATCTTCTCTAGGGGAGGAGTGCCAGAACTTAGGAGCAGCAACTGAAAAGGGTCTGTCTCACATCACCACCAGATGTGCCTATGATAGTAGTGGGCCTGTAAGAACAATAGTTTAATCCACCCTCACATGATTGTTGTCAGGATAAAATCATTAGAGTTGTTGTTGAGGAGAACCTTGTAAGTACCTCTGCGCTCCCTAAAACAAAGGTAGCTTTATGCTTTCCTTGCTCACTATCTTCCAGTGTACAAGAATACCATGGATGTGAAGAAACATCCCACACTGTCTTGGTTCACTTCATCATATGCATGTTGGGCATATGAATCCAAACATAGGTGGGGGAATGTTGTTTTTGGAACTACAACTCCTAGAATGCTGCCACCAGAATAGACAGTGGCCAGACATTCAGCTCTTGGCTATAGAAGCTCATTCCAGAATAAATCAGCTGCCACATCACTTGTTAAACTGGCACTTTCAAGCTGCCACAACACTGTTTTGACCAGGCCAGGGGACACACGTGTCTATATGCAAATCTAGGTGTTCACCAATTTGGGAAAGAACACCTCTAAACATGTTTGCATGCATAAAATTCATTGAATGGCCAGGGAGACCCCCTTGTCTTAAGTTCAGTTCCATTATAAACAGCCACTATTGTGTCTTGGAATATCATTCTTTGTTAATTGAAGTACTTTATGTCTGCTTTTGATTCCCTGTGTCTCCCCCAGATTGTAAAAACAGTTGTGTCTTCTTGCATTAACTGAGCAGTGTTATCTCATTTTTTTAAATCAAAAAATAATTAAGTATGGAGAATCCCTTTCCCATTCTTTAGTTAATGCGTTAATATATTTTAAGATTTCTCCAAGCAATTGTTTTTATGAAATGAGAACATCTGGGAACATAATTTAGTGGTAGATCACAAACTTGATACAATGGAGAACTTTTACTTTGCATGGGCCATTCTAGTTACTGTATATTATTTTATATCTTATTGGTAGTTACTGAATATTATTTTATATCTTATGACTTTTAGATTGTACACCATCAACAACAATAACAACAACAATAATATAATAATAATTCTGTATCCAAACGGATCCGAGTTCCATCTTGGGGCCTCTAGTTAAGAGGATAAGTCTGGAGAAAGTTTTGAAAACTATGGCCAGGATTTGCATTGGGAGACAAGTGTATAATCTAGCTACATGTATGTTTGTTGTTGTTGTGTGCCCTCAAGTCATTTATGACTTATGGCAACCCTAAGGTGACCCTGTCATGGGGTTTTCTTGGCAAATTTCTTCAGAGGGGGTTTGCTGTTGCCATCCTCTGAGGCTGAAAGAGTGTGACTTGCCTAAAGTCACTCAGTGGGTTTACATGGCTGAGCCAGAATTCAAACCCTGGTCTTGCAGAGTCATATTCCAATGCTCAAACCACAACACCATGCTGACTCTCATGTATGTTACCCTCTGTCAAAGCCACCTTGTAAGTAGTGCTGACCTTCCAGTGTGGCCATCTCTGTGTTCTTGGAGAACGTGCGGATCAACAAGGATGTCTTCAGCTATTTTCTGGTAGCTGGACGTGACAGGCATCTGCAGGAACTTCTAGGATTCTCCTGTATGTCCTTGTATATGATGTCCATAAGCACATCCAGCAATCAGATAACAGGTGGATGTCTCCCTCCTAATGCTTGTAATCTTTGACAACATCGACATGGCTGTGTTGGGGAAATCTCTGCTGCTTACAAGGTTTGGGGCTGATTTTAGTAATTGTGTGGTCAGAACATTATTACAAAACGCAAAAACTGAGTTGCAATGGCATAAATCTGACTTTTCCCATATTGTTTAATTAGTAGCATGTCAGCATTTGTTTCAAACGTTTCTTCATTTAAAGCCACTAATATTTCTGCTACCTGTACTTATTCAGACATTTTGAAGCTACCTTAGCTTCCCTTCTCTCTTTCTCTCTTTCATTTTTAGATAGTTTGTTTTTCCCCTGTAGGATGCAAAGGAGGCTATTTTGTGTGTGTTTGGTTTTATTTGGTTACTTATAGCCATGCAGATCTCAGCTGTTTCTGTGCCACCAGTCATACTGTATTGTTTTATGTATTGTTCTTTGTAGCCTCTTGAAAATGTGCACATTCTACATTAGAGGCAGAAGAATAGTGGAGAGTCACTTCTCTCCAGGGCCCTGTCTGCACAGGCCAATAGAACAGTTTCCCCAGTCCTCTTGGCAGGGAGTATGCACAATGTGTGACTCCAAACCCCAGTTCTGGTACAAACAGTTCAGAACACATCAAAACCAGAATGGGGACATATCCCTCTTAAAACGTGTTTCAAAACTTCTGGAGCCTTCTGTTCCAATGCCAGGCGGCTGTTTGAAACATGGCCTAGTGTGCTGCCTGCCATATTGGTGGCTAAGGGTTGCTCTGAGGTCAGAACAAAGCACCCAGCCATATGACATGCTGGGCAACTCGTTCTGACCATAGAGCAAGTGAATTGCCAGTGTGGTGGCTGAAGTGGGTAACACAGTGAGATGTGCATGCAACAGCTACCCTGCATTGAAACAGAGGGCCCTAGGTGGTGGGTGGGTGGGTGGGGTGGTAGGTCAGGGCAGTTCTGAGCCCAGGAAACTCTGGACTCCCCCCGTAGTATTCTGGCTTGTTCAAACACCACTCAGGATGAAGAGGAACTATTGATTCTTTATTAGGACTTGTGCTTAGAGACATAAAACACAGGGTTATGTGGAAACAAAGTCAGTGAGGGAACCGGAACAAAGGCAGTTTGCAACAAGTGAAGTGCTGTACATAATGTAACCACACCATTTGAGAACCAACTGTAAAAAGATACTAACTTAAGTTCTGTCTGTAAATAAAGCTTATATTTCTTCTAGTTTACAGAGGAGTTGCTTGAGGTAATTTATAACTAAAAACTTCAAAAGCACACCACCAAAAATATTAAAAAGAGATAAGGATAAAGGGAGCCCAACTCAGAGTTTCTTATTAAGTGAGAGGACTAGGAAAGGAATTGGGGCCAGTAAAAGGACTGAGAGTTAAAGGGATATTTCTGAGGAAAGTAAAAGCTTTTTGTGTCTTTTTTGGGCTATGTGGCTCTGATGATGCCAGCCACAGATGCAGGTAAAATGTAAGGAATAAACTCATCCAAAATATGGCCACATAGCCTGAAAAACCCACAAAAAACTATGGATGCTGGCCATGAAAGCCTTCAAGTTCACATAGAAAGAAAAAGCTTCAGATTATATTTTAAAGGTAAGAAAAACCCTGTGGGCCTAGAGGTCACAGAGACCTTGTCAAAAGACTTACCGAAATCAGGATATACTATATCTACTGCATTCCACTGATCTACCATACTTGTAACTCTATCAGAAAAAGAGATAAGTTTACTCTGACATGAAATATTTCGGAGCACCTCATACTAGTTCTTAGTAATCACACCATTTATTTGTCAGTGTTGATAGACTGACTGTTTAATGATCTTTTCTAGAACATTTCCTGGTTTTGGCATCAAGATGACTGATTCATAGTTGCTTGGGACCACTCCCCCCCTTCTTTGAAGATAGGGATATTCATGTAACAAGGGTGTGCTTCTGCAATCAGTGATGGTCTTCCACTAAAATCCATGAGAAAAGTGATATCTTCCAGATGTTGTTGTACTGCTGTTCCCACCATTCTTCATTTTTGTTTTGACAAAGGCTAATGAGATATGCAGTTCAGCAGTTCATCTGCTTTGAAGATACATCTGTTTGTTTTGCCTATCAGAGCCTATAAAATAAAGCTGGGAAAGTTCCTTATTCTGGACCACAGTTCCCAGAATCCCCATCCAGCATGGCCACTGGCCATTGTGGCTAGGTGATTTTGAGAGTTGTAGTATAAAAAAAGGATCTTTCATCAGTAAAATGTGCCAACATTTTAAATACAAACACTATCAAGGCCTGAAAAACCCAGAAAAAACTATGGATGCTGGCCATGAAAGCCTTCGACTTCACTATCAAGGCTTCTTGAATATAAAAATCAGTGGCCTTTGATGAATAAAATCCACATGTGATCATGTGGCACTGCAAATGGGGGGGGGGTGTTCTGTAGAGCATAGTCCAGATTTTTGGGGCTGTCTTGCAAAGATGCCATCAGTGGGCTTCTGTTTTTCTTTATGCAGTTATCCTGCTCAATCTCCCTCTGCTGCTGAGCCTAATCTCCACTGCTGCTGGGCAGACAGCAGATGGAGGAGCGGACAATGGCCACTGCCTTTCCTTCAGCTTCCCCCTCCCCAACCAGTGCTTCCTGGAATGCTCCTGCTGGGCCACGCAAACCCAGCTGCTGAATAGCAGGTGGCAATGGCAAGAGGTGAGAGTCACTAAAAGCCAGCTGTCAACTAAGGTGCAGACCCCCATTGCTAAGTGTGTATCCATTAGGACATGCCACTTATGTGCTTGATGTTTCTAGTGGCTACTTTGGTATTTCCAGAAGGGTTGATTAAGAAAGAAATGACATGTTGCACAAAAAAACAGGACAAAAGATGACACAGTTTTGCATAAAAAGTGCTAAAGTGCAATTTATGTCTACACTATATCTGAAGATTTAGAAATAGTTACTAGAATTTACTTAGAAGTACAATGCATCTCACCACAGTGACTCAGTGGCTTGTGTTTTGACCAGCTCAATCCTCTGTTGTCTAGTTGATGGGAAGTTTTCAAATTCTGCTCCCCCTTTTTAGTGTTCTTTGTATTTGAATGAACTAGACAATCTGTCAGTTAGAACAGTGGCTTTTCTGATGTGGGACTCATGGCAGTCTTACTCATGTTGCCTTTCATTGAAGTAATACATGGATTGTGCGGAAAGTGATCAAAGCAATGACAGCTAGTGATTTCCATTTTAGTGGCATGATGAATCTATTTTTGGTTTTAGTGCAAACTTGAAATGAGTTTTCTAAGATAGTGCTGAGCCTTATCCCCAAAGCAGGTTCAGCACCTTGGACTGTTCCCCCTAGTTTTGACTAGAATCAGGAACAGCATTCACTGACATGGATGCCTTCATCGATTACTAGATTGCAATATGTATCCATAGAAATTGCATGCTTGTTTTTAGTGTCTCCCTCCAGCCCAGCAGTGAAGTTATGGAGGGGAGATGGATGAAGGCATACTTTGTCCATAAGAATTCTGCCCTCTCCCCCCATGAAATTTTTCTTTATTCACCAAATTTCTAGCATTGCAGAGAATGAAAACTGTCCACTCTTATCCAGAACTCTTATTTCCTTGGTAACTTTGCATGCCTCTTTTCTATGGATGCCTAAACTGTATCTCTAAATGGTCAACTGAAGTTTCAAGTTACTAGAATGCTAGAACTTTGCATTTGCTCTCTCTTTCCTTGTATAGTTCAAGCATACTGTGGTTCTCCTAACTGGGTTTTAAAAATAATCCAGATTTATTTATTTATTTTAAAGAATACTTTGAGCTTTACACTTTAGTATATAAGGGAACTTTAAATATCCACCAGCTATCTCTAACTCTTTATCTTTGTGTTCTAAGAAACTTTTATTTTTTTTAAAGAAAAGAAAAGAAAAGATGCATTTATGTATACATTAAAGCAAACATACGGATTGGAGAATGTCTCCTAACTTAGATCCATAAAAATGTGCACAAAATGGTAATACACTTGACCTTGCAAGTGATGAATCTGTACCAAATTGCTCATTGATTTTAATACCCAAGGGTCAGGACCATAAATGATCAATCTAGTTATAGGTTATGATATTTGTTAAGTGTTTATAATATTCCTTGGGCTCTTGAGATCCATTTTTGTCACACAGCTATATCTATTGTCCAGACTTAAAAGGAAATGTGTTTTGTTTTTCTTAGCATCTGACTGACATTTTCTTTTACTGGTATGTTGAATGTATACATTTCTCTTGGTGGTGAATAAACCATGAATGTTAGATCTAGTTTGGAATTGTAGCAGGTGATGGTAGCTGTTTGTAAGAAACACATTTTCAGAATATTTCCTGCTGCAAAATAGGATCTTGTCCATTTAGATTCTCCTCCCAGCTAGATGTAACCAAATTGCTCTATCACAAATACATTTCTCAGTACAAATAACACTTTAGAATAAAAGGTATTCTCGATTTGTTGAAAATAATCGTGCTTTGCTGTTTGCTTGGGCCTCAAGCAAAAGATGCAACAAAGGAAAATGCTTACTTTGAACTCACTCTTAGAATTGCTGCTTGCTTATTGTCAGGGAGGCTTAACAAAAGTTGTTGTTAGAGAAATGGATGTTCAGTTGGCTCTACTATTAATTAAAATCTAGTCTATAAAAGTGCTTTCTTTAATATATGGTAGCATTTAAAACGTTAGCACAAGTTTGCTGTTTGTTTTAAAAATTTCACTGCAATGCTGATTGTGCTACTGCAGAGAAAGGCTGGGGGATATTGTGACAGTGTGGTGTCTTAGCCCCACAAACAGGAGTTGATTTATTTATTGATAGCAGGGACATGTTACTGTCAGTTTATAGAATTAACAATTGATCAGCTTGTTAGGTCTGAATCCTTCATAAGCACTGCATGTTTATTCATTATGGTCATTATGTAGTAGAAAACAGCTGAGAGCACAATTAGAAATGCGAAATGGCCAAGTGTCTGCATATACTTTAATATTTCTTCCCTTCCATTCCAGCCCTAGCATGCAATCTATTGATTTGCTCTTCATAGGAATAAAGACATATTTACACACACACACACTCTTTTTTTTTTACCAGTTTGCAGGCAGAGACACAACATGATTTGTTTTTCCAAGCATCTTAGTCGATGTTAACATGATGTACGGGTGCAAAACTTCCCAACCAAATTGTATTAAGAAATGTCTTGGTTAGTATAAAAAATATGTAGATGTGTGAAATTACATCTGATGTACAAAACCAGGGGGTTGGGGGTTCAAGCAAATGTATTCATGATTGTTGATTTGTCAATAGATGAAATTCAGTTTAAATCAGCAGTGACTTAAACCTTGTTTGTTTCTCTGAATGTGTGTGTTTTTTAAAAAGAGATTCCAAAGAGATTTCTCTCAATGTATTATTCTAATGCATTAAAGATGAATAGTCATTGTGATATAGTTAAATTGAGCACATTGTGTGCATGCTCTCTCTCTCTCTCTCATACATACACACACACAAACATTTTAGAGATATGAAAGTTAAGGTCACCTTGAAAAGAAAAGGACATCTAGCAGCAAGGGCTAAGGAAAAAAACAGCCCCTGAAAAAACCAAGATTCAAAGTTTACTGTTTTCTCAGTTTCTTTTACAAAGCTCAGAGATCCCAAGTGTAAACACCAGAGTGTATTTTGATGTGCAAATAGTGTAGTATTCTATAGGGCACACAAAATGAGAATATTAACTTTCAAACAGAACTATAGATTAATTTAAAATGCTTGATGATACTTTAGTGTATCAAACTGAATAGATTTCCCCCTCCCACCCCAAACTCAACTATGGTAAGGGAAAAACACTGTATTGCAACACATTAAAAAGGGCCTTTTATATTACTTGGGTATAAACTTATTTGACGTATGTATAAGCATTATGTTTGAAGCATACAGACACCTTAAGTAGAAATACTTAATATAGTCATCTGTTGGGGAAAAAGAAGGAAACTTCTTTTAAAAACCTCAGACTTTTGTTAAGGTATTGTTTAATACAAATTATTGAGGTATTTTCTTTCTGGAACTCTTTAACTAATATCTCCTGGTTCATTCAAGCCATAGAAAATAAAAATACAATTAATTTTGCTTAACAAGTGAATAATTATAGCATTATAAAATAAAATGCAAAATCGATAAGAGTGATAGCTGTACTGGACAGCCAAAATGTACAAAAGTCATCATAATATACATTAAAATATGTCATAATGATAGCATCAGTTTCTTTCCAGTAAATAGGTGAAGACAAGATACTTAAAAAATGAAAAAGCTTAAAGCAATAGTGTATTAGTTGTTCAATGTTATTGCGTGTGTCAGCCAGGAAAAGAATTCCACAAAGATTTCTTCCAAACATTGTGAACCCAAGTCCTTATATTCTTAGAGTGCATTTTTAAGAATCTCTTCCAGGACAGGGCTGCTGCTTCACCCTTTTTCCTACCCCACCCTCAGATGGGATCAACCTCCTGAAATCATGAAAGGGATTTCAGCTGTAACTAATCTTCAATCACTGAAATATTTTATTATCAGCTTTTGAAAGACACACCATCCAACCTTATGTTGGTGGGCTTCTCTTCATACAATGGAGTTCCCACATGACCACCATACACCCTCCATAAATATCTCTAGGAACCAATTGACCACATGGGTTATGATATTTATGGCTGAGATATTTAGTTGCAAGAGTGCAGTCATGATATGAACAGTGACTAAGAGAGTTACAAATTCTTTGTAGCTTCATCACATCCCTTATGTATGACAGGTACACAAAACTTGTCTGTAGTCTTGCAGTGTCACTTAGAATCATAGAATCACAGAGTTGAAAGAGACCGCAAGGGCCATCTAGTCCAACCTCCTGCCATGCAGGAAGACACAATCAAAGCACCCTTGACAAATGGCCATCCAGGTTCTGTTTAAAAACCTCCAAAGAAGGAGACTCCACCACTCTCTGAGGGAGTATGTTCCATTGTCAAACAGCTCTTACTGTCACGAAGTTCCTCCTTATGTTGAGGTGGAATCTCTTTTCCTGTAGTTTGAATCCATTGCTCAGGGTCCTATTCTCTGGAGCATCAGAAAACAAGCTTGCTCTATCCTTTCAAATATTTAGCAGGGCTATCATATCACCTTTTTTCTCCAGGCTAAACATTCCCAGCTCACTAAGGGGCTTATTACTCACCTTTTTAAACAGGCTTCAGCCTCATGGGCTTGAACCGGGACACGGGATGAAAGTGGGGATTATCACTTTCTAACTTGCTGCTGAACCACCGACTGCCATCAGCCTGGGTCCCAGACATGCTCCTCCAGCACCTTTTAGAAGTCGCAAGCTTTCCGACTTCCAAAATGTGCTGGCGGAGCAGGGCTGGGACCCGGGCTGATGGCGGCTGGCAGTTTGGCGGTGATTAATGAGTGATAATCCCTGCCTTTATTCCATGTCCCAGCTCCAGCCCAGGGGGCTGGAGCTCATTTAAAATGGTGAGTGATAAGCTCCTAAATCTCTCCTCATATGGTACAGTTTCCAGAACCTTCATCATTTTGGTCATCCCCCTCTGGATATGCTCTAGCTGCTCAACATCCTTCTCAACAATTTCAGTCACTACTTGTAGACTAATCAGTGTAAGGGTGTCTATAATCTACAATACTATTTTCAGTCATTAGGTTGCAGACTTTGTAAATCATGACATAACTATGATTCAAGACAAATGGCTCCTTTAAAATAATACATTCCAGAAGATGCCAGTTTGTGGAAAAGTGATGAGCAAACACTCCAGTAAGAGTAAACAAGACTACAGTATTCAAGATTACAGAGTGGCAACAGCTGCACACAGAGCACCCAAGATTGTAGAGGAGCAGTTTGTAACAATGAGACTAATAGATTGGAAGTGACTGGATCCAGAACAGGTGAGACAACAGAAAAGCAACTGGCAGAACAGGAAGCAAACAGAATGGGAAAGGCTGCACCCAGAGCATTTGAGATGCCCAAACAGAAACATGCAGGAAGAAACAAACAGCAATTGTTCAAGGCAGAACCCCTTCTGGGAAGAAAAAAGAAAGATCTTGGCTGTGACCAGGAAACTATTTCCGGGGGAAAAATCTGCATTTTCTTACCACCTAGCTTTAGTGTATTGTTCTTGTTCAGTTAAAATTGGCTCAGTGTCATCTTTTTGTGCCCACTACTGAGGAAGAAAATGACCTTCAGAGGAAGAAAAGGACCCTTCAGGGTTATATTTCAGTGGTGGTACTGTTCAGCTGCTATAAATGCCTGCATGTCCTGTAAAGGACACTTTACAAGAAATCATGAGTTATCTCTATGGGTCCCACAGCTTCACTCACAATGGACAAAGATAGCATATCTAACTTTTGTACCTCCTAACATTTCTTCAAGTCTTTCATATATCACTGTATGTATAACCTATGTTTCTGCTTAAAATACTGTTCTATTGTGGATAACCATTAATGGGCAACAGTTCTGCCTTTTAATTGTTCTTCATCTTTTAAACTGAATCAGACAGGATAACTCTTCCAACAGAGGACTCCCTTTGCAAACCAAAGCTTAAGAAGCTGACTTTTTGCAACAAACCATAGTTATGTTGAACCACAATTTACAGCTTGGATGTAACAGTAAACTGTGATTAATCTAAAATGGAAGTTGAAGCTCCAGCTCTCCTTGCCACTATAGCAGAGGAGAGAGGAGACTGTGCGCCATGGCTCATTTTCATGAAACTAAACCATGGTTTAGTGTTATGTGCAAACACTCTACCTCTGTGCCAGAGAGAGTAGGGGGTTACGTACAGTTGTAGATTATAATTCAAGAACCACTTTCTCCTTTCGCCTTTCTTTTTTCCTTCTGTTCTGTTGTTGCTGGCACCTCTCCCAGCTCTAATTTTGATTAAACATATATTTGGTGTCAGTGCAAAGAAGTAATAAACACCTGCTACTCTAATATGGAATTAGCTACAGCTGAAGCAACAGAATGGGAGTCAATGTTCTTAGTTCAGAGAAACGGAAAACTGCCAGAATCAAAGATGTAAATAGGAACTGCTGAAAATTAATTGTAAACCTGTCAAGTCTGGTTTGTCATTTCCCCCCCTAGTTATAGGAAGCAGTTTCACAGATAATATTAGAAAAGTAATGCAATAAAGAACTCGCTCTTTCCTTCTACATTGGCTGGTTTGTGGGTGAAAATACGGCTGTAACACATCTAAGTAATAATTTAAATTATCATCAGCTCAAGGTATTCCTAAGTTTTTTTTTTAAAAAAATAGTGTTTTTAATAACATCACTTTCTCTGAACTACTCAGAATTTTGAAATAGAATGTTGTTGGCTTATGCTGAAATTCTAAAGAAATGTCAGATTCTTGTAGCACACATATTGCTTAGAGAAGACAGAAAGGTGACATGGGTCTAATCTGCACTGCGGAAATAAAGCAGTTTGACACAGCTTTAACTGCCATGGCTCAAGCCTACAGAATTCTGGGATTTGTAGTTCTGTGAGATATTTAGCCTTCTCTGTGAGAGAGCTCTGTCATCACAACAAACTACAAATCCCAGAGGTTCATAGCAATGAGCCATGACAATTAAAGCAGTGTCAAACTGTCTTATTTTTGCAGTGCAGATTAGAGCATAGTCCGTGTAATGATTAAAAACAGAAAAATCACTTTAAAGAAGACTGAAGGCTTTACAGAAAGCTAGAGAACAATGCTATGCACATTTGTTTAGAAGTCAGTCTCACTGTGCTCTATGGGCTGAAGAGACTCAAATCCAGTCACACTGCTGGAAGTCCCACTCTTGGCCACTGATCAGTGACACTGGTCAGTGGGTTCTGCTAGCATATCACACAGAAGCACCGGTCCAAAATACAGCACTATCAGGGCTGAGGTTGAGTCTATCCTTTCCCTCATTCCCTGGCAAGAATACCCTCCAAATGCCCCAGTTTGGCAGGAACAATCCCAATTAATCATGTCATCCCACTTTGTCATCTGCTTCGAAATGTCCCAGGTTCTCTCTCCTCCTCCCACTTCTCTCTTTGCTCCTGGTTTACTTCAATCACTGCATACTGTGTACAAAGTGCAAAAAATGGTTTGCACTAATTTAACTAAGCAGGTGGAGAAGAAACTCTCCTCTTCCCAGTAGACTCAGGCAAAAACTAAACTGCTGCACCATCTCCTAGCATGTGTGTTCTTCCTCATTAGTAACTTTGGCTAGGTTGAGTACTCTCTGATATTGCTAGGCCACAGGCATCCCATTTTGAAATGTTGGAGGGTAGGTTAGGGCCCAGGTTGGTATGAAATAAACATTTAGATTCTTTTCAGTTCAAAGGTACAAAAGGAGACAAATGTGATTAGATTTTTCATAGGGCCCGAACAGACAGGCCAGAATAAAGCTGCTTTGGGTCACTTTGGAGGTATGTTGTTTAAATGACACATGCATCTTAAGATGCCAGAAGCTATGCCAAAGCTGTGCTTTGGCATGCTTCCACTGTGGCCATGTAGATATAGTTTTTGAACCCCACAAACAGGCTGTGAGACCCTTTTACTCACGGTCTCCTGCAACTGGTATCAATTTTGTGAACTGAAATCTTGGCAATAGTTCTCACTCAGCCCATTCTGTGGATACCAGTCAGAAAGATGTTCATCCTCTCAAAGATATAGTTCTTTTTACTTGCATAGAGGCATATCTCAGAGCCCATTCTTACATACCATTTAAACCACTTTGTGAAGCGTTTTAACACTGGGTGGCTGAATCGATCAAGGCTGATGCTTAGTTCCCATTATGGAAGCGAATTTAGACCTTAGACTATGTGGTTCCCACTGCTTCCTTTGTGCCACAGCTCGTGGGGGACCAGGTTTGCTGGGCTTGTAGATCCTGCCCCCTAGATGTGGTTGAATTCCAGTCCCATCAAAGAGGGGCTTCAGGGGTAGAGCCCCAATCCCGCATGGTTGGAACCTGGAGGTGCCTTGAGACAGAGGCGGCAGTAGAAGCAACCAAGCCGGAAAGGAGGGATGCAGGGAGGGAGGGAGGAAGTGGCATCCAGCCCAGACCAGTGACTCTGTGGGATTGGGGCCTCAGAGATTGCTGGAAGATTATGTTCTCTTTCTCTCCTAGCCTCCCCCATCTCTCCCAAGGAGTCTTGAGCCAAGAGGGCTGGAGGAACCCAGCATGGCCTTACAGGGCAGAGCCCAGTGGAAGATTTCCCCCAGAACCAAGGGGCCCTTTTGACCATCCCTTGCCCCCCTCCCCAGGCTCTGCCTCCTGAAGCCCACCTGGTTGGTGAATCCTTGACAGAGCTAATGAGGTTGCTCTGCCCCCTGGCCAAGGTAGCTGTGGACGTGGCTGAGTGGGTAAGCATTTGGTTATTGGGGAGCGCAGTTTCCTGCTTATGTGAAGTGGTGGAGGAGGACAGTAGAGAGGCAACGTTCCAAAAGCAACTGAGGCCAGCTCCCAGTGAGAGTAACTTTGGTGGGATGCAATTCAGATCTGTCATTCACATTTGTTGAACACGCTTCTGAATCGCTTCTTTTAAAAATAATTGCCAAAAAGATAGTATTTGGAAAGAGTGGGTTATTTTTGGATTTGTCTCACTTTCAAGTGTTTCTAAATGATCGCAGTTACATCTGAAACCATTTCCAATGGGGACGAGGCATATACAGTTCACCCCCCCTCAGCCGCATATGGGGAAAAGAACATATGCTCAAGCCCCATAGAAAATAATAGAGTGCATGCTTGCGGCAGTACACGGGGCTCGCGGCGTGAGTATGTGCCCCATTATTTCTGCTGGGGCTTGCCTTCTGCGTAAGCTTAAAGCCGTGGAAGGCAAGCCTGCCTATAAGCAGGGTCAACTGTATACAACACTTTAAATCATAGTGGGAACAGGTCCTCAGTTAACAAAGGCTCTGACAAATAAGCTCCCTTTTATTAAGCCTTTTTCTACCTGCCTCACCCCCTTTTCTTCCTTGTCCTCTGTCTAACTTGAAATTGCATTTAGCAGCATCAGCATAGGGAGGATGGTGATGAAAGATGGTTTGCAGCAGCCTGTCTCCAGTAAATTATGAAATAATGCTTAAGCTGGGAAAGAATGGGGTTCTATTCTAGCTGACCCTTCTGTAGCTGTGTGTGCTTATTGTCAACTGGCAAGGTTAATAGCAGCTGCCTCCAGAATCCCTTACTGACCAAGTGTGAACAGCAGAATAGAGAGAAAGGGGGAAAGGAGAGAAGCCTGCTAACCAGTTACCCCCAGCATGTCAAAAAAAAAAAAAAAAAAAGCCCAGCAAATAAAACAGAAATCATAAGAAAGGTGGAAGCTGGTGAAAGAAAAAGTACAGCCACTCCTCCATTTTCATGGATTTGAAATCTGCACCCCTCACATGAAATGAAATGAAATATGAAATAAGATTTATTATGGTCAATAGGGCTTGAATATTGGCCAGTTTCCTTTTTTGTGCCGAGGTGGTGGTGTCTGGAATGGATCCCCTGCAAAAAAAGAGGGCCAACTATAATCCCTTGATGCATTTTGGAAGAAGTTTTCAGGTGATTTTTAGATGGCTTGGCATGTTTTTGTTTACCATTGCAAAGCTTACCTGACCTGGTTGTTCCATTTCACACGTGCATAATGTTAGTTTTGAATAAAAGGTTTTCCAGAACAACCACTCCTCCTCCTCCTCCTCTTTGAATCTAGGTTTGCTTTTGGGAATTTATATATTTTTAAAAATATTTTCAAGCAGTGGATGGTTGAATCTGTGGTTAAAGAATCTGTGGATACGCAGGGCCAACAATCCATATAACAATCCATGTTATTTTCCACATTGGCATATGGAAGTTCCTATTCAAAACCTCAAGAATCAATGAATAATTGGGAACCATGGTGTTTGACGTTAATGTTAACTGTGTTATTAATAGTCAAGTGTAGATTTAAGAAAATGTAAGCCTTTTGATTCAGAAGACTAATGTATACCAGTACAACTTGGATTTGGGGCCAAGTGCCTTAATCTTTTCTCCACCTCCAAAAGCAGGTACTTCATCTCACAGATATGTCAGAATTCTGGGTATTTATTCAGCTAAACCTATCTGTTATTTCTTTTAATGGTCGTAACAGGTTCCAGAAAGAAGGGAATCGACTATCTATAAGGAACTTTCATACTAATCTTTCAATAGCATGGTAAAGAAACATGATTTCTTTACAAAGAAAAAGATAGTACCAACATTCCAAACTTGGACATTTTTTTTCATATTATGTTCTGCTCCACGTTTCATTAGCAGGCAAAAGGTTTTAACACATTTATTTTCTTGGGTGACATAGTGCAATTCTAATAAGAGCAAATTTGTTGTTTAAATAATCAGGTTACATTTACTGCTAATGGTCCTTTCTTAGGTTTGCAACTTGCAGCATTTCAGTGCAGCTGCCATGCTGTACATGATATAAATGCTCTGTTTGAAGTGGTGACACTATCTTCTAGAAGCTTTAAAAATAATAATAAAAAGAACTCTAACCAGCTCTCTTGTGGAACTTGAAAAGTGAAGGAAATTCAGCAGGGAGCAGTTATAATGTGTAAGGGTTTCACTTTTACGTCGCACTACATCAATCATTGAAAGAGACAGTGGCAGGTTATGCAGACCTAATTGGCTGATTTACAAGAAGAATCACCTTTTTAAAAAGAGGGTTGCAGTTCATTTGCAGCGTGAAATTAAAAACAAAATTTGCTCACATGCTGGAGTTCCCACTTTATGGCAAATTAGCACTAAACTTTGCCATGGTAAATAAGGTTAAGCACTCGTGCTTCAGAAATCACAGGCTTCTCTTACAAAATATAAATCATCCCCTCCTAACCCCTAAACCTTTAAAAAAATTCTGCAACCGGTTCCAGGAGATGATGATGACAACAACAATGACAATTACTTTATTTATATTCTTTTCCCAGATTGGGTTTCAAGACATTAAAATGTACCAGAAGTCAACTTTAAAATAGAATTAAGCTGTTAACAATATGAAAAACAATTTTAAACATCTGCTTAATATGATAAAAATAAATTTGAAACATTACAGTTTAAAACCAACTGTACCTATAAAGGTGATGGTATTGAAAGTGGACCTCTCCTGAAGATCTCAGAGTCCATGCAGGCTCATAGGGGATGAATGGGCTCTGGCCCCATTAAGAGAAGGGACCCCTGAAGTCTATCTAGGTGCCACCATGACTCTTTCACCCTACATGACTCAGTAACTTAGTGAGAGTTATTGAGGGGTTTAACTCTCACCTTTTCACCCTCTGACTCTGCAGATACAGTTGGCCCTCCAAATCCCTGAATTCCTTATTTACAGATTCCACCATCCACAGCTTGAAAGTATTTAAAAAATAGATAAATTCCAAAAACAATACCTTGATTTTACCATTTTATGTAAGGGACATCATTTTACTACACCTCTACATTTAATGGGACTTGAGCATCCACAGATTTTGGTATCTATGGGAGGGTGTGTGTGTCCTGGAACCAAACATCAGCAGATACCAGTGGTGTACTGTACTTCCTTTTTCTTCCCATGGAGATGAGAATCCTGTACATATATATGCATACATACTGAGAAAAGGTACATGAAAGTGTGGAAATGAAGAGATCTTTAAAGGAAAGTTTGTATTCTAAACAAGCCAACTTGCATCAGGAAAAGAGTATCTTCTACATGAAAGCACTTTCCTTCCATCTTCTTGGAAATGCAGGTTGGCAAATTAATTACATTTCTCCCCCCCCCTCATGTTTTACTCACTAATTTAAGCATTTATCTATTGCCTCTTACCCCACAAGGGTCCATGATGTGATGTACAACAGATAAAAATATTTTAAAACAACAAATCAAAGCATTTATAGAAAGACTAAAACAATTCTGTACAAATAGTTTAGAAACCAATTAAACAGCCAGATTAGTGGGTTATGTAAAACAACACTGCCTTCCAGAAACTCAAAAGGGATGGAGCCAGTCTGACTCTCCTTGTGAAGGTGCCCTACAGTTGGGATGGTGTTGGATGTCATCTTGTCACTTCTGGTTTTGAAGAAAGCACCCTTGAGCCTAAAACAGGTCAGGAAAACCCCAAAACATAGCAAAATTGTCCTGAACGCCCATAGACAAAAGCTGCTGCCACCATAGAGATTTAATGCAGTTTGACACCATTAACTGTCATGGCTCCATCCTATAGAATCCTGGAATTTTTAGTTTATTGTGGCACCAGAGCTCTCTGACAGAGAAGGCTAAATATCTCACAGAACTACAAATCCTGGAGTTCTATAGCATTGTGCCATGGCAGTTAAAGTGATATGTATGTACATTCTGCAGTGTAGATGCATTTCATGAGGAAGGCCATTTAAAGGCATAATTTTTACTGGGGGCATTGGTGGTGCAGGGGGCCATGGCTGGAGCCAAACTGGGGGGTCCTATAACTTTGCTGTTCCCAAGCTACATGATGCAGCTACCCAGGGTCAGTCTAAGATGTTTCGTTGCCTGAGGCAAAATACATGATGCCTCACTCCTTCATGCCTGGTATGGAAGCAAACTGGACTGGCAGTTGATTCTTATATCCATACTGGCAGGGAGGCACCATTCTCCATCACCTCGCATAGCTCTATCCTTTGTGGAATGGTTCAGGAATTGTCCCTCCCTCCTTTTCTCTAGCATCTGCTGCACTCTTCCGACTAGTAGGGCTGGCTCTGTTACCAACTTAAAGAAATGAAACAGCAGCTGTTTTCGTCAGTGCCTGCACAGGGGAATTTCTGGAAACTCATATATGCAACCCTATTTTCAGAGCAATAATGAAGTTTTTAAATGTAATAAAAATATTCTTTTAAACTGCATATTGGGATTAACAGAAAGAAGAATGACCACTGTGAATGACATGTTGTCACTTACTTATACTGACTTTGTAGTGGTTCAAGAATCATGGAAGTGCTTTCTAAAATAATTTTTTATATTACAGGCTGTTGTCATTAAATATATCCTTTCTACAGATGTTGCATCAATCCCTTTTAATGTACTATAAAAGTTTCTGTTAGGTGATAACAGATAACAGATACCTAAAAGTAATAATGGGCCCGTACAGACAGGCCAAAATAAAGCTGCTTTGGGTCACTTTGGAGGTATGCTATTTAAATGATGCATGCTTCCTAAGAATCCGGAAGCCATGCCAAAGCCATGCTCCAGTCCTAAGGGACTGTCAGACACTTGGGTGGCTACTGACTATGTGGCTGGGGAATTGTACAAGTTGTAGTCCTTCTCTTCGAAGCGGTGTGCTTGGTGGATCACAAATTCGTAACAATAAGATAATAATGTATAGTGTAGAAGGTGCTTGGGGGAAGGGATCCCTAGGAGTGATGAATTGAAATTGATTGACAGTAGATAATTATCAGATCAGATAAGAGAATGTAATTCTCCACACACTGATTAATAAATTCAGGGATTTGTGGGAACAAGATAGAGTGGCATCCATTGTCTTAGATTCCCTCAAAAAGAGATTACATGTAGACAAATTCATAGAATGATAATAATGGAAGAGACCCCAAGGGCCATCCAGTTCCATTCCTGCCAGTGCACAAATCTACCACTGAAGTACCCCTGAGAGGTAAATATCCAACATCTGTTAATAATCCTTCAACAAAGGAGACTCCACCACCATCTGAAAGAATATATTCTATTGTTGAACATGTCTTGCTGTCAGGAAGTTCTAATTTGTAGTTGGAATCTCCTATCTTGTAACTTGAATCATTTGGTCCATCTTCTTGGACAAAACGCCTGTGCACTTGGTAAACAGTCACAGTGCCTAAATGGAGTCTCCATATCCAGATGTACCTCTGAATACCAATTGTTGGGAATAAACAATAAACAGGGGAAGGCTGTAGTCATTAAGTCATCTTTGTGGGCTTTTTCAAAGTTTCTGGATAGCCACAATGCTGGGACAGACAGACTTTTGGTCTATGTTCTTAGGCAGTATAGGCTTCATTTATGTAATGAGTGTTGTCATGTTACCAGTTCAGTTGGCCCCAGTGTTAGACCAAGTAAGATACTTTCCTGAGTAGCAAATGTTGGGAGGCATCAGTAAGACACTGGAGATGAGAGCTGTGTGCCAACCAACTTATCCATTGCCCTTTTAGCCAGGTTGCCTTTTGGTGTAGGTGGAGGATGTTGTCCTATAACCAAAAACCAGTTGGTTTTTGTACAAAGAATATGGGGGACATAAGGAAACTGTCTCGAGCTGATCTTGCGAGATTTAAGATCCCTTATCTTCATCTGAAATAATGTGTGTTTTTAAAAAAGCTTCTTTGCATTGCCACATGGAGACAACTTGAAATGATCTCCATGAAAAAGTTTTCCATATGATAAATAGAAAAGGCTTAGCGTATGGGTTTGAACAATGAGAGGAATGTCTCTATTTAATGATCCTGATGGTAGCACTGACACTTCATATAATAGAATGGATCACTGTGTTAATCTAACTGTGCTTTATAGATACCATTAGGAAAAGATTCTGTACATAGGATCTCCATCTGTCAAAGGTTGGAAAATGACAGCTCCCATCTTCCTTCACCAGTGGCCAGGCAAGCTGAGAATGTTGAGAACTAGTGTCCAGCAACATCTGGAGAGGGGGCACAGCTTCCTTAGCTCTGACATAGGCCATTTTCAATATCTTTTCTCTAGCAAATGCACTACATCAGCTGGACTAAAAATAAAATATTTGAGTTTTTCATTCATTCAGCTGACCTTCCTAAATATATGCTAAAAGCAAAAATACAAGTGTTCTAGAATCCCATATTTTAGGGATAGATAACAGATTTGCTCTGCTTCCTTTGTGAGCTCTAATCTTGGTTAACGTGCACGTTATCACATGTAAAGCTAATCTTGTGCTGAGATTTTGCAAGATCTGGCTCGATAAATGTGCTGCAGTTCTGAGCTTTTCAAGGTGACCTGTAAAAATGACACCTTTCATGGATGATAGGTTTATTAGTTGATCTTAGCCACAAGGAGCTCAACTGAACCTCCATGATAAAGAAAATGGACAGATCCTTTGAACTATTAATGAGGCATACATTTCATGTCCAGCTGCTGCTGAAGGAGTCAGAAAGTGACTTACATAAGTCTTTCCCAACTTGGTATCCTCCAGATCTGTTGGAGTGCAACTTTTACCCATTGAGACTCCCTATGGCCCAGGCTGGCTAAAAGTGATGGCTGCAGTTGAGCACATCTGGAGGGCAACAGGTTGGGGAGGGATTGATCTGTCTTAGCAAGACAGTTGTTAGATTTACAAAACAAAACACAAAACAAAATGTTGTATGGGTTTTGATATTTTCAGTACATTTATCAGAATGCATTATTGTATCTTGTATAGATCTGATTTCTTGGTTTGATCTGACCTCTTATTTTATCAAAATTTATGCCAATTGCCAAAATCACTGCATCAAAAAACAAGCCTCTTTTATCTTGAATTCACTGAATAAACAATAAAGAACTGTGGGCTGGGCTGTAAGAGTGATATGATATTGAAAACTGTAAAAAAAATTCCCTATGTGTGTGGACCATCAATTGAAAAAGGTGAAATAAGTGAATTGTGGAACAAATAAATTTTTTATGTGTGGATAGATATTATCACAATAGAAGTTTTTTTTTAAAAAAAATACCTCAAATACAGCTCCTATGCATAGGAGAAGGGCAAACTAAGTAGATGAAATAGCACAAAGGGAGGGGGATTTTAAACTTCCTACACTTGTGTGTGTTATTTTGAAAGAAAGAAAGAAGCTACGAGATGCTTCCCCTGTATGCTACATATTGAAAGCAGTGTGTAGTTTAATTGTAATATGTCCTTTCTTTGAGTTTGTATTGACCTCTGATTGTGGATTTATTTTCATTTAATTTTTCAATGTATAGTCACCACATGGTGACTTTTCCCTGTAGTTTTTGGATACCAGATCTGAATGTGCACCCATGTCATTTACTATGTCTGAGAAAATAAGTAAAAATGAGTATGTTCCTCCTAGGTCTGGACGTCATGACATTCCTGATGTGGAAAAATAAATACATCAGAGTTTACAGGTATGCTGCTGTAGGATACCCCATGAAAAGTATTTGAACAAAACCATGTGTCATAAATATAATCTCAAAAGCAGGTGCAAAATATTATCTCAATCCTGTGCCTATTAAGAGCTATGGAAACCTTTCTATGGTCTTCAGTGGGCATTGAATTAAACTCACTGATCCTTCTTCTCATTGCTCAGCTAAAGAAATGCCCAAGAGATAGCAGTATCTGCACTATCAGTATTCAGTGTCTGGCCTCCTGCAGTTAAAACCCAAGGAAAAATCAATGTTCCAGTGAGCCATAATTTTTGAAAGCGCCCATGTAACATTATCCATTGTTGCCCTGTCTGGTATTGGTAAACCAGAAATAGGTAAAAAACTGTGGGAACCCTTTTCTGAATTTATTTTTAGCCAGTTAACTAGGGAAAAGATTGGACGAGGTTGGGTTAATCTTTTAAGTGCAATTATTTATTGATCAGGCTTTGAATCATCACACTGGTACAAATGCTCCTCTAGCCTCTTAGCTGTGTTTTGCTTTCAGTCAGTGAATTATAGAAAATGAAGAGTGACGTTAAACAAACAGTCTTCAGGAATAATTACCAAACTACAGAAGATGAAGAAATGGTGGAAATTGGTGTCAACTTTTCTCCATTTGAGAAGACGCAGAGATTTAAAATGGCATTTAAGTTTCAGAATAATGGGATGGAGCATTCTCCGAAATGAACAATTTTCTCTAACATTGAGAAGGAAACACACTCCTGGGAAGAGCAGTTCTTCCCTTAAAGAAATACTGTAATTAGAAAGGGCTGAGAGCAGGGTGAGAGGGGATACACCTTCTGTCATTTAAACCTATCATTTAGCTCTTTACCCTTACTGATAGAACTCATCATTACTGCTTAATCTTCCACCATGCCAATGAACAATACTTGCTACTTTGTGAAGAAAATAACATATTGGCGTAGGTATTTTTAGACCAGTCCAGAAATAGGAGTCTTACATTGCCTGTAAGAATGGAAAAATCCAAATACACCAGTGTATCTCTTGAAAAAGCTAAGAAAGGGCCTGCTTTTGAGCAACTAGTTTCTCACTCCTAGAATGAGGTCAATATTTCTTGGTGCCATCTGAGATTTCAGTTGCCTGGTAGTAAGTTGGCAGGAAGGGCTACTACTGAGGACATTATTCAGCATATTATTAAATCTGTCTGTTATTAGGGATGGGAAAAACTTGTTGGCTTTGCTCTGAATTCAGTGGACAACCCCAACCCCCACATTCTTCCTGTCCTGTAAATGAAGAAATTTGTGAATTTTGGAAAATTTTCAAAAATGAAATGAACTGAAATTTTCTTGCATTTATTGTTATTGTTAATTGCTATCAAATTGACTTTGACTTATGATGATCCTATGATCTGTTATCAATAGCTCTGCTTAGGTTTTGCAGACTAGGGCCTCTTTTCCTACTGCCTTCTACCTTGCCAAGCATTGTTCTCTTTTCTAGTGAACCATATCTTCTCATGATATGTCCAAGGCATGGCAGTCTCAGTTTAGTCACCATGGCTTCTAGGAATAGTTCAGGCATGATCTGCCCTATTCCTGTGGCCATTGTGTCTGTCACAGGTATACCTCCAAAATGCCTGAATGTACAAACCAATTACCAAATGGGTCCACTTTGGTTCACTTCATAACTTGCAATAAGAGTTTTGTCATCTGTGCTGTACAATGCAAGTGCCTAAAGATTTATGTGGGAAAAAGAACAAGATCTCTCTCTCTCTCTCTCTCTCTCTCTCTCTCTGTGTGTGTATGTATATATATATATATGAGAACACCTTTCAGATATAAGAAACAAAACAACAGGTGTTCCCTTAGTAAGTCATGAAATGGAAATCTGGTTACTGGAGGATTAAATGAAGAACTTGATCTTCCACTTCTGTCAATTCAGTCAGAACCTCTTCTAGCCTGCCTAAAGGCTATCTCAATCCCCCTTCTCCCACCCCCTTTTTCTGGACCTGCTGTGAACATATTAAAAAACAACAACAACCCTTTAGCCTAGTTCACATGTTTCTTTTCTGTCCGGAAAGTGAAATGAGATTCTGGGTTCTAGACATTTCTGTAGTTGGATTTCAGTTATGTATAGGCTTTAAGCAGTATACAAAGATTAGGATGACATGTGTTATGTATATATTACTATACAATTATATGCTGTTCTTTTAATTTTAATTATATATATATTGCTATGTTTTAATGTTACCTGTGAAGAAGTCTATTGAAATATATGTAGACCAAAACACATCAGGCTTTTTCCAAAAGAAAAACTGCTATCCACTGAGCACTTGGAGCCATGTCTCTCTTCTCCTCTGCTGTGGATTCTCTTGGGTGCTCTTAAGTTTTTGTCTTTTCTAGATTTGCTCTAAGATCCATTAATTTTCCTTTTGGTGGTTCATGGTATCCATAGACCTCTCCTCCAACACCACATTTCAAATGATTTTATTCACTTTCTATCAGCTTTCTTCAGCTTTCACAACCATACATAGAAACCAGATGGCATGGACAATCCTGACTTTACAGTATTCAGTGATATGGACCTGGCAAATTCAAACATTTGGACATGAGGCATCACGTGAATGAGAGAGAGAGAGAGAGAGAGAGAGAGAATAACAAGCACCCAAGTTAGCATTCCTTTTATCTTATTTGGTTAAGATGTACATCACAGTTATAAGGATAGCTCCCTGTTGTAGCTACTGTTTAAGCATTGCCTTTCAGCGACATCACTAGGGTTGGTGTCACCCAATGTAGTAACTTATGAAGTCACTCCTATGAACTTCCTGGGATGGGGGTGTAGATGGGCAGGACGATCTCACCCTGGGAAATCCAGTATCCTGACCACTGACATCTCCTCCTAGATGAGACAGCAATCAGCCCACCCCAAAAGAGGACAACAGCAGAATGGAGCCAAAGAGATTGGGAAGGGGAGGTTACAAGAGGGTGGAGCAGAGAGGTCCAAGGATCCATGGCTTCACCCTTCTCCTCGCCCACAAATGGGAGTAGCACATCAAGAAGAGTCACCCATTTTGATTTGCAGGAGAGGCCTTGGGATGCCTTATTGCTTCTTGGTGTCACTCCCTCTGATGATGTCACCAGATGTGGTCTGCCTCCCATCCCACCCCACAAGTGACACTACTGTTACCTTTGTCTGCTGTCCTAATCCACTGCTATGATCCTGGATAGTGTCACCAGTTTAAGATCTCTTCCTTTTTCTTTTGGGAATCAAATCTAGTTTGATTGCTGTCTTAACTTTTAAAGAAACTATCTTTTTGAAATTTTAATGCTGTAACCAGACAAATGGGTGATATGAGACATTACATAATTGGGAGAATGGCAGGATATAAATCCTTAATATAAATATATAAATAAATAAAGCCACATCTACTAATTTTTCATAAATTCATGAAATTCTTCTTTTTTGCTTTATTTTTAAAAATGGAGACATCAGACCTTGAGAGCTGCAGGGAAGTGTGATGGATCAGTTATCGTATTTAAGCATTGCTGTGCAGGAGCCACAGCATTGTAGACACTTATGAACTACTAGAAAAGAGTAGAGTGTAAGTTAGGTGTGGAAAACCCAGTTTAAATTTGAATTCACTTGTTGGGTGACTTTGATGGGCTAGTCACTTCCTTTTAGTCTAAATCATCTTGCAGAGGGTTGTGAAGATAAAATGGTGTGATGACCAGAGGTGATACATAGTGGTGGGGTGGCAAATTCAGATCTTCATTTCTTCATCAGGAGAAACCCCATAGCAGCAACATTAAGGAGAGTAAAAGATATCAGTGTTTGTCAGTGTGTGTGTGTGTGTGTGTGTGTATATATATATATCCCCCTCAGATATCCATCCATTTAAAAAAAAAATCCAAGTAGTTTTCACCACCAGGAACTGGGTTTTTGTAAAGTGAATTTAATCAAGCCACCCCACAATACTTTGGATTAAAACAGGGATAGCTCATAACAATCTATTGTTGCTGAGAAAATCTATTTTTCTTTCCACTGTGGTGGGGAGTGCAGCTCATTGAGAGGAAACAGGGCAATCCATGGTAGATTATATCGTTCCTGCTCATCAAAAAGTCTTCAGCTTTGACCTAGCACAATGGTTTATTAACTTTGGTCTTCTAGGTGCTTTGGTCAACTGTAAGGGATTCTGGGAGCTGAAGTCCAAAACATATGGAGGACCAAAATCTGAAAATCACTGACCTAGCAAAACCTGGCTTCACTACATCACTGAAGCCATTTTGGGCTTCTTGAAAGCATGGAAGTTATAAAGGTAATGTGACCATGATCCAATTCATCAACTGTGTGGTATAAAATTAGGCCAGTAGACCAGTTCTTTGGTGGTTTTGTATCACTGTATCAAGAAATCTTTTTTTAAAAAATCATTTTCTTAAAACAAAGATTAACATAAGGAAGGGGAACAACAAAGGAAAGACATTGACAATAGTTCCATTGGAAACAAACTATGTTGTCATGGTCTTGAAATGCAGGGTGAATCCCTTTGTAATTGTTTGTTCTATTATATTAATACTTCCCAGATGGACCCATGGGTCAGTGGAGCATGGCTTTTTTCCTCATTAGTTTGATTTACATAAGAGATAAATGGTAACCATGCTGCCTCAAATGTGTTATTATCTTTCTATTTCTTTTGCTCCTCTTACTTGGATGGCAAGACATCGTGAAGTGAATTACTAACATTGGTCTCTGTTCTGAAACCTCTATATTCAGTGATGTGTGTGGTCACTGAAAAGCACTAAAGCCCTTCTTTGTAATGAACAGCCAGTTTATGATATGTGAGACAATTACTTCTGGCAGTGTAGCCTTAGAAATGGAAATGGCCTATCACTTTTACTTCTTGAATTGTATACTTCCTGTTTGTATGTAGGATAAGGAATAATAGATGGGCTTGTATGGATTACAGTTGTGCCCAAAGCACAAATGGAGTATAAAATCCTAAACTGCATTCACTGTCTGTAAGGTCCTATCACAACTGGGTACCTTAAAAGCTCTGAGTCAGAAAAGGAGGATGCAGCTGCTTGTGCATCTCATCCTGCTCTCTCATCTGGTCCTGTCCTTCATCACCTCCAGACTATTGTGGTGTAAAATGATTGCTGGAGTTTTGGGTTTGAAACTGTGTATTGTTAGTTTTCTTTACTCTTAAGTATTCTAGCTAAAGTTATCTTTTCTCCTGCTTCTAGCCAGCATACCAATTAATACTGCTATCACTAATAAGTTACTTATTTGACTAAATAAAGTGAATCTACTTGGTGGCTCTCTTTGAGGGCCTTTGCACACTACACAATTACAGCATTATGTTTCCATTTTAATTGTCATAGCAACACTATGAAATCCTGGGATTTGCAGTTTGAGAAGGGCTCTTTGGTGAGCTCAAGTACTTCATCAAACTACAAACAGGATTCTACAGGATGCAGCAATGACAGTTAAAGTGTAGTTATAGTGCTATAGTAACTATATATATGATTACCTATGTGTGATATTAATGTAACTATTTATCATTATAGAATTACCTATCTGCTGGAATACAATCTTATACAGTATAGTGCTGTAAAAGCCTGTGAGTCAAGAAGCAGAATAAAAGAAGTCGAATAAAATTAGCAAGTCAATTCAGGTAGAGGAAGGTTAGTAAGGGCATTTTTAGAGGAATGACATACACATTTTTCCATTGTTTCAGAACTGTGAGCGATCTAAGCAAGATAATTGTTTGAAGCCTGGGAATCCAAAGAACATATACGAATTGAGAAGCGGAATTCAGATTTAAAATGAAAATCCTCTCTATTATGGTTCAGCTTTTTGCAACCTTTGTGGGCATCAGGTGTTGCCCTGTCCTGTTAATGGTTCAAGGCCAAACATATAGGGCCAGAGTAAAATGGTTAAATCTGTTTTATACATGCCTTCCGTGCCGACATACATTTACATGTTCTAGTTTGTAAACTGGGGTACCAATAGCCTTCTAGAAGTTGGGTTTCTATTATTACCAGTCCCAACCAGTTTGGTGAATGTTGAGGCACGATGGGGATATTAGCTCCTCATCTTTGTTCTATAGAGTTTGCTAGTAGCTTTTTTCTCTTTGTACTTTGAAGAACCACACAACTTAATTCTTGGCCAGGCTTTGTATGATGTGATTTTCATTAAGTCAGCCACATGTTGAGAGGGGAGCTTTAACCTTTCCTGTCCTGCTCATTGTCAGAGAAAATCACCTCCCTTCCCCTCAATCTCTGCTTTTAGCCCTCGGAAGAAACTCCCAATGGTCCACAGAATATGTAAGACCACCATGTTTTCATAAGAAAATGTATGTTTTTAAAGCATGGATTACTGTTGGGTTTGCTAGGTAAACAAGGAATGATTATAAAATCTATATTGTTCAAGTCAACATTGAGCCATAACTCTAAGTGTAGTGTTATTCCCCGCTTACACACCTTCTTGACCTTGAGACAGTCTTTGTATCTGTCATGAGATTCCATTCCATCTAGAGTCACTCTGTGGCCTCAGCCTAATATGCTTTGAAGTAATCTCATGGATGTTTGTTCTGTGAAAATGAACTTGTTCATTTTCTTGGGTTTCTGGCCACGCTGTCACTCAGTTTGCTGTAGTAAATCCACTCTCTTTGTTTGGTGTGCATTCCTTGCATGAAAGGAAGATCGCTCCTATTTGCCCCATCTGGCCTGTGGTGTGCCCTAGTTCACCCATCTTACTGCCAGGAGTCCAGATCTCAGAAGAGAGATAAGACCTCAATCTCAAGGCCATGGAACAGCCACTTTCTTGCCTTTCCCCAAATGGGGAAAGTGAAAGGATAACAAAGCTGAGTGTATTCAGCTGGCACTTTGAGCACTCCCTGGGTCCTGACTTATGTCATTTTCCCTTGCATCATTCAGTCCACCATGATGAAAGGCCAAATATCTCACAAAACTACAATGACCAGAATTCCATAGCACTGAGGCATGGCAGTTAAAGTTGTGTCAAACTGCATTAATTTTGTTGTGTAGATGCAACCCAAGTTTGCACTGCAAACTGCTGTGTGTACCAGCCTCCATCTGAGTTTTCTTCTTTACCTTTACACTCCCTCCCTTCACTGGAACATGATTCTTTAGGATGACTTTTTAAAAGACTACTCATATCATTCCCCACCCCTCTCCTCTCCACTGTATTTTGCTTTTCTGTTTCCATTTAAGGAAGGAATGGATTCTGAAATGAACCTGTGGGAATATAAATGCTACTAGCTGGTTTTCTATGTAAAGCTTTATTCCCTGCTTTATACACTCATACAAGATTGCTGAGGCTGTGGTTTCTAAAGCCTTGGGTCTCCAGATGTTGTTGGGTTTCCACTCTCAGAAGCTCCAGCCAGCATTGCCAGTGGTCAAGTGCTCTGAGAGTTGTAGTCTGATAAAGCTGGGATCCAAGAACTACTACTCCAAACTATTGCCCCTAGAACATGAGTTTTAGGTACTAGTATGGATCAAGGCTCTCTATTTAAAAATACACATGTTTTAAAAACAAACTTAAAACACAATAAAATAGAAACACAACACTTCCCATTACATGCTATGTCTGCTGCAACACATTTCAAACCAAATATCTCCCTAAATAAAAGATCTTTAGTAGCTTTTAGAAAGACAGCAGGGAGAGGATCAACCAGACTTTGAAGCTGCCATGAAGAAGGTTCTTTCCCATATCCTCACCAAATGTGCATATAATGGTGGTGGGGCCAATAGAAAGCCCTTCCCCACAAATCTTAAAGCTCTGGCTGGCCCATCTAGGGAGATGTAGGCGGGTTACAAACTGCCAGGTTTCAGCAGTCTCCCGCCGCTGCCGCTTGCAGCGTCCGGGAGCTGCAGTGGCCAAACCGCAGGGCTCCCAGACACTCCGAGGAAGGAGCGCGGAAATCGCGCTCCTTCCTGGACCCCGGAAGTGGCGCCGCAAAGCGCAAGGCACACTTCCGCGGCGTCACTTCCGGCGCGACACATCTGGACACTATGCGTCCAAGACGTCAAAATGGCGGCGGCCGTATGGAACGACCACCGCTATTTTGTACGTGCAGAGCGTGTACTAGGGTTAGGGGTGTGTGGAAGCGCTGCCCCTTCTTAATCCTAGTATGTGCTCTGCGCGTACTTTCTGGCGGTATGTAACCCGCCATAGTCTTTTTGATAGTCTGGCCCCAAGCCATGTTGGCTGCAAAACCCAATTCAGCATTATAAAAGAACTGAAAGGAGGACTGTTTATGTCCCAGACTTACAGTGCCATTGAGAAGCTATCCTCTTCCATCACATGTGCCCTGTAGTGAAGCATGGATTAACCTATATGCATAAAGTCTGGATTCCAGGTATTGACATGCTTTTAGCTGCAGGAGAAATGTAAGAGCTTTCATGAGTATGAATGGCTTCCATGTATTTCCTCACTCCAGTGTAAAATGGAGTTTTGAAATATGCTTTTGAAGAGAGGTGACTAGCTGTGAAAGACTGAAAGGCTCCTAGCAGAGAGCGAAATGTGATGTCACAAAAAGGGCACTCTGTACAGATTTGTTTTTGCTCTGCCAGTTTTGGAAATTGTTGGTGAAAACCTATGGTGTCCCAGCTGGACTCTTGAGCTACAAATATTACCTTCTGCTCTTCTGTATGACATATATTCTAGGCTCTGGGAGAATTTAAATATCTGTCACTCTGATCATTACATTGATATTTTTCTCTGTCTCACTTCTAAGATATAAAGAACTGCATTATACTGAGTAAAAGTCACTCAGTCAAATGTTGTATACTCTGGTTGCCATGAGCTTTTCAAAGGCTTGGGATGCTCTAGTTAAAATATGGTTTGGCACAACCTCCTTGCAATTGCAGTGATGCTGTTACACACAATATCCTTCCTATGTCAGTTGATAGCCATGCATTTCTGATAATTGGTGGCTATCATGCCAGTAAAGGTTCTTTGACATGTTCACCTGGCTTCAGGGCTGGACTCAAATATTTTGCTGCCCAGTATAAGAGGCAAGATCCTTCCCTCACTATGTTTCTTGTACAGAAGCTGGCTGGACTTGTAGTTGAAACTTATTCAACTAAAGGAGCAGGGGTCTCTCCACTAAAGGCTTTTTGTTTCTTTGGCAGATATGTCTGACACATTCAGCAGACAATGTAAAAGAGTTTACCCCCACACATACACTCATCCTCTTATATGTGTGTAGTCTCCTCCAGGTGATTAGGAATCCTGTTACTCAAGCATCCTGATAGTACAAAGAGTCACATTTCCACTGAATGCATAAAGATCAGGAGGCAGAGCTGGTGGTTGTTGGGAATGAAACCAGCAGTTGTGGCTCCAGTCCCCCATTCAATGCACTCATGAAAAAATGCTTCTGAAAAGAGCTCTGGACAGGGCCAATGCCATAGTGCATTCCCATCCAAATAGCACTTGGCCAGGAATGTAGAACCCACTCAGGTGTGGTTTCATGGTGTTGATCTCTGCACACACTCACTGCAGGTATGTGGAACATTGGTTTCTTGGTGGCCAGCAGTATGTGAGAAAGATCAAAGTCACCAGAAGTGGTGGGGAAATGACAAATGCTTCAGAACCTTGAATAGACGCGGGGTGTCAGGGTGTCCTGTACTCTTCTTTATACTATCTGACATCTCCCACTTTATCTCACAAGATGTAGGAGGGAAGTACAAGCCATGCATTTAGTTGTAACTAAATTTATTTTGGGATTTGCAAGTTCCTTTCCTGGCAATGGAGATTATAACATGGGGGACAGAATGTCATTGTCCTGTCCCTGACCCATACTTCCCATGCGATCATGGGAAGGACTTTCATATGACGTCGCACTTATCCAGACATTGTCCTGTCTGGAAAGTGCGAGTGACAGTGATCATGCAAAAATATTTCAGATGATGTCGCACTGATCCTGTCATTGTCCCATCATTGAAGTGGCATTTGCCCCAATATCTTACATTAGTGGGACTTTTCGTTAATGCAGTGCCACTTCAATGACAGGATAATGACAGGATCAGCGCATACGATATGAAAGGCTTTTGCATGAACCCTCCCCATGGATGGGATAAGGACGGGAGAGCGATCTTCACCTTGTCCCATCTGAGAGTAATAATCCCCATTGTGTGACTCACTTTGTTTTGATGGAGAGCTAAAGATGATGATGTGTGTGTACCTTCAAGTTGCCTGTTGACGTATGGTGACCTCATGAATTTCATAGGGTTTTCTTAGGCAATGAATGCTCAGAGGTAATATGCCAGCACGAAATGTGCTGTCTGTGTGAGCTTAGGCTGTAAAGGCTGCCTGGGGCTCACCTAGCCAGAATGTGTTTCCATTGAAAAATGACAGGGGGCTTTAACTGCTAAAAGGAAAAAAATGATGCTTCCAGGAATTACACTCTATTTAGGCTCATCACTTGAAAGACAAAGCACATTGTAGCTCCTCTGGTCCAAGCAGAGAAAGATTGTGTGTGTGCAGATCTGTGTGTGACTAGGACTCAGTGATGACACTGGCTACAGTGTCTTAAACCATGTGGGAAAGAGGATGAATTGGAGGCACTGGTGACATTGGCACATTAATATGATTAATGACACCGCTTAATTTGCATGGATGATTCATCTGTACACAAAAGAGAATTCTCAAATTAGTGGCTTTGCTGCAAGACAAGTGACTTTGAAAGGATTTGTTTGAAAAGGAAGAGTAAGAAATATGGAAGCATTTTTAAAAAAATGCTGGGTATTCTGTCAGATGTGAGTTATAATGAGATTATGAGCCAAATTGGAAATATTTAATATCTTTTATCACTTTACATTATGTATGCACAGGCCAAGAAGCTGCCTTCACTCCCAGAAGTCAGGGATGACTTAATTTGATGCTTAAGACAGGGATGAATTTCATTTAGACCTTTTCTGATTACTTTAAAAACTCAGCCTGAAATGATAATGAAGTGCACAAGTGAGAGAAATATTGCAACTGAAGCTCTGTGGCTGTACTGGGAAATATCTTTTGTAAGGCCACAAGAGGGCCTCCTTGCTACACTAAACTCTCAAAGTCAAGTTTACCTTTATTAAAGAATTTCCGCTAACATAATATATTGTATGGAAATACAGTCATTCTGTTAATTTTTTTTGGAAGCTAATTGTTTGACCCAGAGTTGAATGCACCACCAATGACTGGAAAGTCTTATGTTATATCTTTCCACCTCTGACCTTTCTCCAAGGCTTGAACAGCAAGTTTCGTCTTGTCTCACAGCTGTCTCGCAGTGGATGCATCATCGGCGTTTGAAGCTCAACATGTCCAAGACAGAGCTTCTTGTCTTTCCTCCTAAGTCTGCCCTTCAACACTCCTTTTCTGTCTTTGTGAACAACACTTCTATTCAACCAGTCCAGCAAGCCCGCAGTCTTGGTTTTATCTTTGATTCTTCTCTGTCATGTATCCCTCAGATCCAGACCACAGCCAAGGCTTGTAGATTCCTTTTGTACAATATCGCCAAAATCCGACCATTTCTCTCCGACTCTACTGCCAAGATCCTGGTCCATGCCTTAATCTCACGACTTGATTACCGTAACCTCCTTCTGGCAGGGCTTCCTCTTTCTCACCTCCGTCCTTTAATTTCTGTCCAGCATTCAGCTGCACGCATTATCACATCCGCCCACCGCTCTGACCATATCTCTCCTTTGCTGGCATCCCTTCACTGGCTCCCCCTCCCTTTCCGCATTCAGTATAAGCTCCTGCTGTTGACGTTTAAAGCCCTCCATGGGCTGGCCCCTTCTTACTTATCAGACCTTTTTTCTCCTTACTTTCCCACTCGGGCCCTCCGTTTTGGTAGTCAAGGTCTGCTGTCCCAGCCCAGGATTTCTTCTGCCCCATCTCAGATTCGCCCCTTTTCACTCACTGCCCCTCACTCCTGGAACCTTCTTCCCCTGCAAACAAGAGCCATCACTTCTTTAACCAGCTTCAAAATGGAGTTGAAGACCATCCTGTTCAGAGAAGCGTTCCCAGGCCTTGCATAATTCTTGCTTGCCTCCCTGGATGAAGATTAACCATCCATTATGAAGCCAAGCCCTCCCTCCAGCCCATCTGCCTTGGTCCAGGCCTTGGATGTAGAGAAGAACTGCTGGACCTCATCCCCTTCCCCACCACTACTCCCTTCTCCTTTTGTGTGGTGTCTTTTTAGATTGTAAGCCTGAGGGCAGGGAACCGTCTAATTAAAAAGACTGTATGTACAGCGTTGTGTAAATTTACAGCACTTTATAAATAAAGGTTAATAATAATAATAAGCCCTCAGGCTTACAATCTAACAAGACACGACACAAAAGGAGAAGGGAATGGTGGTGGGGAAGGAACCTCTCTAGTAGCATAATACATATAAAGTACATGGCATTACAGGAAATGATTCAATAAAACAGGCAACAAAAGAACATCAAATAGCAAGTGACAGTTATGCAATGCCTGGGAACGCTTCCCTGAACAGGATGGTCTTCAATTCCGTTTTGAACCTGGTTAAAGAAATTCCTTTTAAAATATTGGATGGGTCTCTAAGCTCAGCCATAGGGCTTTGGGTTACTATTGGTGATCAGGATACCAGATCTGATATAGAGCTAGGGAGGGCCCAGAGCACAGCGACAAAAACATGATTTGTATGCAGAAACTCTCAGGTTCAGTTGCTCCAATTAAAACAGGAGTGAGCAATGGCAGTGTTTTCTGGTCCTGCTTTCTGGCCCAGGGCCAAGTGTGGTGTAGTGGTTTGAGTGTTGGACAATGACTGGAGACCAGGGTTTAAATCCCTGTTCAGCCATGGAAATGCAATGGGTAGCCTTGGGCAAGTCACACTCTCTTCCCCTTAGAGGAAGTCAAAGGCAAGCCCCCTCTGAATTATATTTGATTAATATTTAAATGTATTATTATATGTATATCAGAATACCTTAGAGTGGCTAGTAATGTACATGAAACACAAAATCATAGCTCTAAATTTACAAATATGTAGTAAAATACAATAAAATTATCTGCACAATGAACAGAAAACCAAATAGAGCAGTTGTTTATATTCCAAATTTCAAATGTGTTTGAAATTGGCAACAGTATGGTAGACAGCCACATTTCTATTGTTTTTTGTGGGTTTTTTGGGCTATGTGGCCATGTTCCAGAAAAGTTTCTTCCTGACGTTTCTCCAGCCACATTTCTATTGAAAGGAGGATTCCACAGGTGAGCTGCCACCATCAAGGAGATCCTACTATATGAAGAGACCACAGTGCTGGTTGCAAGTTTTGCAAAATGCACTTGGATATCTATTCTGGTGTTTTGGTTTTGGCAGTGCTGGTTGTGCTGGCAATTGAGTTTGAGGGCTTCCTTCGTCAATGTGAATAAAATTTGGTGGGAAAAAGGTGTCCTTTGGAAAATTAAGTCAAATGAAATCCAGAATGCAGTGCTGCATAGCACAAGTTACTGTGGTAATGTAATACATTATCTATATGGCTGTTGTGTTTAAACCATTTCGTGAACAGTTTTGTGCAAAGTATTTGTGGAAAGGAAATGAGAAACCTTGAGAATTTGGCTGCACATTAACAATTTTGGACTCACTGTATCAACAGACACATAGGAACCCAAAACCATGTCACAGCAATGCAAGAAAAGAGATAGATGGTGAACTCTGCTCCAGTGTCATCCAGTATTTCAGTAGTTTCCAAATGGTGGGGAGGAACCCCGGGGGAGCAGTGAGAATTGGTCAAGGGGTGTGTGTGCGAGACATGAAGTCCCTGATCCATTCTCCACCTCCTTCTCTTCAAAAAGTTTTTAATGTGTGAAATTTGTACATGCATTGAGTTAAATATTAAATATTAATTAAATAAAACTGTTCTAATTTGAATGATGTTATTTCCTTATAAAATGTTCAAATATGAACATACATAAAATATGAGTATAAATGAATATACACATGGCAAATAAACAAAGCATTTTGTTCACATACTGCGCTGAGTGGAGAGTGTGATGTCCATATGTCATAATATTTTTTATTTCTTTCCTGACTCTCCTCAAGGCTTGAGGCTGGGTACGACATGTTAAATAGGTGTAAAGGGAGGTTGAGAGGGTAAAAGGTTTGAGGACAGCTGCTGTATTTCCTTTATAAAATGTGTTTTATTTGCAATGATGACATGATTGCTGGCATGTTATGATTACATGACCAAAAAGATAAGACACAGTAGTTATGAGCTCAGTCATGGTTACCCATGGGCATTCTTTTCATTCTTTTCAGCATTCAGTGGGATTTGCTCATGGTGCTCATAAAAATTAGGGCCACAGGCCAATTAAAAAAGCTGGCCCAGTTTAAACAAAAAAGGAAATCAGAAATAGGGATAATTGGGCCTTTAGGGAATTATAGCTAAATATCCATTACAGTTCACATTTGTTTAGCCCATTAAAAGGGCAAACTCTTGTGGACGGCAAGTTATGTTCAGAATTTGGTAAGTATAATTTGCCTTTAACTTCATCCCTTTTTTGCTTTGATGGTTTTAAAATTTACCTGATCTTCAGAAATATGATGTATTTTTTTTCTGTGTTCTGATTCAGTGTTTCTTTAAACTCCTTAGGCCTGACAGTCTAGAACAGAATGTGTAATTCATTTACATAATATTCAGCATCTATTCATCGGCTCCGTTTAAATAACCCTCATTCTATTTCACTTTTAAAATGTGCTTATTTACTTCAGTCGTAAAGGTGACATATAAGCATATCTTAAATACAAGAGACAGAAAGAGGGAATACGGGATGGGTCTCTCTCTTTCTCTTTCTTTCTTTTTTTGCAGACTGAGAGAAGCTTGGGAACAATTCAGAATTAAATCCACATTCATAAATTCCTTAATTGATGTAGTCATCATCTTTAATTGCTCATTATGAAGGACCCTATAACATGCACTGGAACTAAATTGTTCGCAGATGATATTATAAGGGGCTATAAAATGCATTTTGTAATGTGTAAATATTGATGGTGAGGGGAGAAGGAGCATTTAGCTGAAAGGAATAATGTGATTTAGGAACTGATTGTAATAAAAAAAATTAGACTGTAGCTCTTCAGCTGCGGGTGTAAACAGTTTCTTTGAAGTGCTGTCATATAGATCTCTCTGTTGGCTTTTGGGGACAGGTTCACCAGTTTAAGGGTTGATTGTGGCTCTGTTCCACACCTGAATGTGTGTGTGGTGCAAATGCAGGCAGAGAGGGGTTTCTCAAAACTGTTAAGTGCTGTGTGCGCTATGATAAGCTGACTAGAATGAAATCGGGATGCTTCTTAATACTTTGCACTTTGTTGTTGTTGTTCTTACCCTCCTGTCAAGCCAGCTTTGTCTTATGCAGACCCTATGAATGAGATGCATCCAAGACATCCTGTAATTAATAGCCCTGTTAAGGTCTTGCAAACTGTGGCTTCCTTTTATTGAATCAATCCACCGGTAACACACTCTTCCTCTTTTCCTGTTGCCTTCCATTTTACTAAGCATTATTTTCTAATGAGTCATGTTGTCTCTTTTTGTCCAAAGTACGATTGCCTCAGTTTATGTCATTTTGTAAAAACACTCATTTATTTGTCTTTTTGGTGGTTCATCATATCTACAGAACACTCTTCCTGCACCACATTTTGAAGGAGCTGATCTTGCATTTTTCATTGTCCAACTTTCACAACTCTATACCGAATTCAAAAAATACGATACCAAGGGCAAGCTACTATTACTAGTCTCTTCAACTTTAGCCCTCTTGTGCCAATAGGATCCTCAAAGTTCAAGCACAGGAGGACCCTCATCCCACAGCTCAAGTAGTTCACAGCAAGGATCCAGCCCTGAATTATTCTGTTTTTCTTTTTTTAAAAAAAACAAAACGAAAAAAACCCCCGCTGCATTTCTGGGTTGGGCTCCTTTAAACAGAATGAAGCTGTAAAAATGAGAGGCGATTATTTTATTTCCTTACCATGGTACCAAGGCTCAAGGGAATGGCTGTGTTTGCAGACCACACGGCCCCAGTAGAGTGTGTGCCTCAAAAGGTCAGAAGTGTTGTTTATGCTCTGTGTTTGAGTCATTATTGGGTTTCCCAGAGTAGCCCAGTCTGATGCAAACAATAGCATTGCAGCTGGTCATAAGGAATGTTTTCCCCCTAGCAAAGAAAGCCTATTAAGACAAAGTTCCCTTGTCTTCTCCCAGTCCTTGTTTGCCTTATTCACAAGGTCAAGCTTAGTTGGGTCCCCTTGGTGCAATAAAATCAGGTAGTCTGCTCTCTGCTTCAGAATAGTTTTCAGTGCAATTATATCTCAGAAGACAGGGCCACTGTTTTCTGGTTTCACTAGAGGAAAACACAGAAATTTCAGTAGAATGGTTGACACTTACCAAAAAATGCAATGGAACTTGGATTAATTTGCTAAAAAATGTCTATTTCAAGAAAGTTTAGGGGTTTTTTTTTAGATTCATATTTTACTTTTTAATTACTTCATGATTTCAAGGGATAACCAGGATGACAATACTGCAGGGGAACAAGAGAGAACACTATTTCTGTATACCTACTGTAAAGATCTGATGTCACCATGTAAAGGCCCTCAAAATTTTCATTTTACATTTCAAATCAACATGAAGGTGTAGCATAATTTAGATGCAACACCAAATCATTGACTTTATTTGACCAGGCATCTGATCTTGATTCCTGCCATCTGTTCTTGGTTTGAGATGAATAATAGCGCCTGCATACATGGGTCAAAAGCTCTGTGTGGTGTTCCCCCCCCTCCCCGGCCTCACATCATCCTGTACAGTTCACCCTCTAGGATCAGCCTGTTTGGTTGCCAATCCTGTAATTCCAAAATGATCCTGGCACAAAGGATCCTTAGCCTGGGGCATATAGACTTTATGTTTCCTGTGGAATTTGCCTGAAATTCCATGGCATGAGCCAGCACACTACATGACCTTGTGCACTCCGTACCTATCTCCATCATCTTGTGTGATCTTGGAAACTAATTAGGGTCAGCCATTGTTTGTACTTGGATGGGCAACCACCAATGACTACTAGGTGCTGTAGGCTAAATTTCAGAGGAAGGAACTGGCAAAACCACCTCTGAGTATTACTTGCCAAAGAAAACCCTAAGAAATCCATAAAGTGAGAGGCAACTTGAAGGCACATACACATACACCTAGAAAACACTGTGACTGATAGAATAACTTGTATCCTTTCATATATTGTATATGCTATTTACTGAACTTCTATACATTAATCAATATAATTCCAAAACACATTAGCATAAACTGAGTTAAATTTTCTATCCAAATATGTTGCTACCTAGTCCTTAGAACTGTGACTGTTTCTGTCCAAATAATAAACTTTGTTTTGTTTATTAAAGTAAGGGCTGTTCGACAGTGGAACATACTCCCTCAGAGTTTAATGGAGTCTCCTTCCTTGGAGATCTTTAAACAGAGACTGGATGGCCATCTGTCAGGGATGCTTTGATTGAGAGTTCCTGCATGGCAGGGGTTGGACTGGATGGCCCTTCCAACTCTACGATTCTATGATTCTATTATGAATTTTGTATTTTCTGTTTTCATTTTCCTCCTGCTTCTCAGATAGTGGAAAACTAAGATCTGTATGCTTAGGTAGCATTGAGTGCAGCAGTGGGCAACTTTCTCTATATGAGACCTTTCATAATCTGACATTCTAGCTTTAAGGTTTCACTTTAACAGCAGTGGCAACATCTTATGGAATACTGGTGAGGGACTAAAGCTCTCTGGGTGAGAATTCTAAGTACCCCTCCCTAAACTGCAAATCCTACAGTTCCGTGGGATGTTGCCATGGTAGTTAAAAGGGAATAATAGTGCTATAATTGAGGTGTGTGAAAGGGCCCTGGCATAGTGAGTAGTCACTTTTGTTTGCAGAAAATTAAGGCCTTTATATATTTAAATTTCAGAAAGGTGTCAAATGGTACAATTTTATATGTTATGTATGAAACATTAGTGCTAAATATGGGTATAATGTGAAACTAAGTATTTTTCCTGTCCCTCTTCCCCCCAAAAAAACTTCTAGAAATTTTATTGCTTTGTCTGAGCCAGCCAACTGTATTTGTAGTTGCCCTGCATATCAGGATCATAAAACACAGGTTGATTATGGTTTATGGAGTAAGCACAAAACATAATTTTCTTATTCAGACAAAATAGCACACTGTGGCTTGCCGTAGAATTGTCGTGTGTGACATAAAATAGGAGAGTGAAGATGGAACCAGAGCTCAGAGAAGTTGCTTCCTGAGAGTTGTAGTCCAAATAGTAAGATCTCCACTGTGTCTTTCTGATCTGTTCAGCCTCCCAGGTATGATTTACTAGTTCTGAAGTGTTTATTATAGGTGCTGTCACATTCTTCAGGGGCCAAGGTTGCATCAATATTTGGTGTACCTGAGTCCTACCCTCTGGCAATGACTGTCCTTCTCACACTCCAAAAAGAAACCTTTCATTCTATCACCTCACCTCCTAGACCAGGGATTCCCAAACTCTGGTCCTCCAGATGTTTTGAACTTCAGCTTCCAGAGGCCTCAGTCATCTTGGCCAGTGGTCTGGGATTCTGGAAGCCAGAGTCCAAAATACCTGGAAGTCCAGAGTTTGGGAATCACTGTCCTAGACTGCTGGACTTGGAAAGCAAATACCCTCCAGTGTAATGATGGCCATTGTTTGTTTGCTTGTTGATATCCTGTCTTTTTTCCAGCTTGGGCTCAGGTTACGATAAGTTAGATCTAAAAACCTGAGTGATTATCTTAAAATTCATGGATTTTCAAAAACATAAAATCATTTAAAACAAAACATTAAAGGTAAAAATAAAGTTGTAGAGGTGTAATGTTTATGGTAATGTTGAAGCCATTTTTTCCAAACGTTTTCTGAAAAAGAAAGAAATTTAGGGAGGGGTTTTTCGAAATATATACAAGAACTTTCAAGTGACCTTTCATTATGTATATTTCTTGAGTCTGTGAGTGGAGTTAAGTTATTTAAAAGCCCAGCATTTTCAAATAGGCACTTAGTTGGAGAAATGATGTAGAAGGGAAATCCCAGCAGCTTTAATGTACATATGTCCCGCAAAGTCATGAGCCAAGAAACATCCTACCACCTCATCGAAATGCACAAGCTTTTCCTATGGCTGTTTATCTTCTCTACTTTACTTGCCCCTGGGCAATTTAACCTTCAGCTGTCCTGATGCCATTTTGACAGGGCTCATAATAATACATTGCTACCTGAAAGACTTGCTCTTTTCTGCACAATTTTTACATGGATTTGTTCACAAAACAAACTTGTTCAAAAGTCAAAAAATGGTGTGCTTTCAACAGGACGAGATAGCCATTTCCCCAATGGATCCAGTGTTACAATGAAACAAAGTGAGGTATGGTTCAATTGGCAGAAATGGAAGTATGAGCTCCATTTCTACCACTCTTCCTTTTGTTTCCTACTTTCTTCCACTGCTTTCACTTGCCCTTCAGGTTTTCTCATTCTCACAGATGCTGGTAGTTGTAGGCTTCTTTCAACACACCTTGCTCAAGCCAATGGCATCAGCAAAAGCTAGGTGGCAAGCTGTGTTTGTTAGCACAGCTAAAGTGGTTCCCCCTATTGCTGTACCACTGATGTAAGAAATCTTAATTGCAGAAAGGGAGACTTTTCTTCAGAAGAGAGCTGAGATCAGGGAGTTCCTGATCTCAAGTTGGGTCTAAAACACACTGCAAAAATAATCCAGTTAGAGGTGGCTTTAACTGCTTTTGATCAGTGCTAGGGACTCTTGGGAAGTGTAGTTGATTGTGGTATGAGACAGAGAAGGATAAATGTCTCACAAAAGTACAGTTCCCAGAATTCCTTAGCACTGAGCCAGGGCAGTTAAAGCAATCTCGAACTGGATTATTTCTGCAGTGTGTTTTGGACCTAAGTGAGGAGTAGAAAAAGAAGCAGTTGAGCAGGCAAGCCTTGTTTTTACACTCTTGGCTCCAGCATCAAAAGCTTCCATTTATTTTTTCCCTACTCCTGCCCTGTCCAAATTTGTGCCTTATTTAGAAACCAAGCCAAGGACTCCCTGAGGTCCTCCAAATATCTGCTTGCCCCTTCCCTTTCCTCTTCAGACCACAGTTGGTGATGACAGAGAGAAACAGAGTTATCAACCATCCAGAGTCTTCTCTGCCTCTTTCATTCCCTGGTATTCCTATAATTTTAAAGAGCTCCCTCCTTAGAGGTCTTTAAACAGAGGTTGGATTGCCGTCGGGTATGCTTTGACTGAGAGTTCCTGCATGGCAGGGGGTTGGACTAGATGGCCCTTGTGGTCTCTTCCAACTCTAGGATTCTATCACTCTAATAAGTACTGCCTTCTCTGCTACCTTTTCTTTCTTCTAGTAATCAGCTTTCCTCTTTCCTGTTGTGAAGACTTAAATTGATGAGTAGGGCTTTGGAACAGGGTGGGTTGGGTTTCCACCCCATGATAGACACATAATTCCTCAACACTTTGCAAGAGGCTTAGGCTATGAGGTAATGGAAGTCCTGACACTCATGACAAATTAACAAGTATAATTAATAATAATAATAATAGTAATAATAATAGTAATAATAATAATTTATATGCCGCCCAATCACTGGGAATCCGCGCGATTATACAAAGCAATAACAATAAACATGAAATTAAAAAAAACCAGATGTAACATAGAAGTATATTAAACAATAGCAATAAAATAAGATAACAATTAACAATAGCAGTAAATAGCAAAACCAAAAATATATAGCAAATTAACAGCAGCAAAAAATTAAGCAAATACATAGCAATTAATAAAGCAAAAAAGTAAAAAGAAAACTAACAATAAACATTCCTTACAGATTGAGATAAATTAAATAATTTAAACAAACTCTAAGGAGGGTTGAGTTCCTCCAGCTGGCCCTCATTGGAAATTGGGAAGGAGGCGGGAGGAGAGCGCTGGGTCCCCCTTCCCTCTCATGGCTGGACACCATGATACTGATGCTGAGACTATTACTTCTCAAGGCAATGAGACATATACATGTACTCAGAACTAATTTTTATTTATTTTAGTGGAGTATCATGTAATGATAGAATTTTAGAGTTGGAAGAGAGTCTAAGGAACATCTAGACCAACCTAGCTATGCACAAATACACAGCTAAAGCACTCCTGAGAGATGGGGATCCAACCATCTTGCAAGATAGTGGAATTTAAATAAAGACCTCCAAAGAAGGAAATTCCACTACCTTGCAAGACAGTCTATTCCACTGTTGAATGGCTCTTACTATCTGGAAGTTATCCCTGCTTTTTAGGAAGAATCTCTTTTCTTGTGATTTCAATCCATTGGTTTTTGTTCTAGTCCTTGGAGCAGCTGGGAACAAACTTCCTTCATCTTCTGCATCACATCCCTACAGACATTTAAAGACAGCTAGGAACTGCAAAATTCCTTACGGACGCCCTAACCCTAGTACGTACCTGGTACGTACAAAATGGCAGTGCCCTATACACACAGGCGCCGCCATTGGGACGTCACGACCGCGCCACCTCCAAACGAAGCGGCGCAGAAGTGACGTCCTCGCACCACACGAGGGCGCGTGGGGTGCCCTTTTTGTGGCGTAGGAACGAGCTCCGAAACGGAGCTCCTTCTAGGATTTGCATCGCTAGTGCAGCCTTTAGACAGTTGTGCCAGTGATGCAAAGCAGAAAGGGGCCAAGCGGCCCCTTTCTCCTCCTCCCCGCCGCCGTTGGGGGAGCCCCAAGGACACCCCTTTCCAGGCCGCAGGGAAGCAGCCTTTTGCTGCTTCCCCGCAGCCTGGAAAGCGGCAGATCAGGGCCTCAGAGCCTGCCATTGTGGCAGCTGAGGCCCTGATCAGGCGGGGAAAGGGGTGGGAACAGGCCGCCCCAAACGGGCTGTCTGTAACGCACCTATGTATTACATTTGTATTTAAATTGCAGCAATTACAGTCACGGGTCTCTAAATGTAAACAAACATGCACATATTTTATATACAGCATCGCTCCCAAGTGTCCTTTCCGGCCTGCTTCCAATAAACAACCCTGGTATACGGAAGATCTCAGGGAAAGGAAGCGGGCTGCGCAACGACTAGAGCGCAACTGGCGAAGACATCAGCGCTTATCCGACAGGACACTCCTTCGCTCTCATTTGAAGGCGTACGGAGTGGCAATAGGTGCAGCGAAGAACTCGTTCTATGCTGCACGTATTGCGTCCGCAGAGTCGCGTCCAGCAGAGCTGTTCAGGGTTGTGAGGGAGCTAACTCAGCTCCCTCCCTCCCTGAGCCCTATTTTGGAACCATCTAAAGCCTGCTGTGACGATTTTAACAACTTCTTTGCGGATAAAATCTCTCGGATAAGGGCTGATCTCGATGCCAGCATTCATGCAGATCCTATAGGAGAGGTCTCCGAAGCGTCCGTGGCCCCTGTTGTACTGGATCACTTTGAGTTTGTTAGTACTGATGAAGTGGACAGGATTCTTCGAAGCGTTAGGAAGACGACGTGCTCTCTTGATCCCTGCCCCTCATGGTTGGCAGCTCAGGGAGGAAATGCGGTGTCTACTCTGTTACACCGCATTGTTAACACATCTCTAGGTGAGGGCCAGTTTCCATCAAAATTGAAAGTAGCAGTGGTTAAACCCCTGCTCAAAAAGCCCTCCCTAGACCCCCTGCTTTATAATAACTATCGGCCCATCTCGCTGCTACCTTTTTTGGGGAAGGTGATCGAGAGAGCAGTCGCTTTCCAGCTTCAATCGATCCTGGATGACACCGATTTTCTAGACCCATTTCAAACTGGCTTCCGGGCGGGCTATGGAGTTGAGACTGCCATGGTCGCCTTAGTTGATGACCTCCGTCTGAGCATGGACAGGGGAAGCGTGTCCCTGTTGGTGCTTCTGGACATCTCAGCGGCTTTCGATACCATTGACCATGGTATCCTTCTGGAACGCCTGGGGGAGCTGGGTATCGGGGGGCACTGCTTTGCAGTGGTTCCGGTCCTACCTCTCGGGCAGATTCCAGATGGTGGAGCTGGGAGACTGTCGCTCCGACAAGAGGGCCCTTACATCTGGTGTCCCTCAAGGAGCGATTTTGTCTCCTATGCTATTTAACATCTACATGAAACCGCTGGGTGAGATCATCCGGAGATACGGGGCGCGGTGTTATCAGTACGCTGATGACACCCAAATAGTTTTCTCTGTATCTCCGACTGATGCAGTAACTAAGGCTGGTATCTCTCCTCTAGATGCCTGTCTGGCGTCAGTAATGGGCTGGATGAGGGAAAACAAACTCAGTGTGAATCCAGGGAAAACGGAAGTACTGGTGATAGGTTCCCCTGCTCCGGGTGGTGAGATTTGTCATCCGGTCCTGAATGGGGTCACGCTCCCCTTGAAGGACTCGGTGCGCAGTCTGGGAGTGCTCCTTGACTCGTCGCTCCAGCTGACTTCTCAGGTGGATGCGACGGTCAGGAGTGCTTGTTATCAGCTTCGGCTGATACGCCAGCTGCGTCCCTACCTCAGCCGGGGGGACCTTGAAACTGTTGTACATGCTTTGGTAACCTCTCGATTGGATTTCTGCAATGCGCTCTACATGGGGCAACCCTTGTACCACACTCGGAAGCTACAACTGGTTCAAAACATGGCAGCCAGATTGGTCACTGGTAGATTCAGGGCAGACCATATAACACCTATATTAAAAGATCTCCACTGGCTGCCTATTCGCTTCCGAGCTCAATACAAGGTGTTGGTGTTGACCTATAAAGCCCTAAATGGCTTGGGTCCAGGGTACTTGGAGGACCGCCTCTCCCCATACAGTCCTCCCCGCACACTCAGAACATCTGGGGCCAACCTGTTGGAGGTCCCTAAGTCTCGCTTTGTAACGACCTCACAGAGGGCCTTTACTATCTTTGCCCCCACTTTGTGGAACAAGCTTCCTGCACAGCTTCGTTCCTCTGCATCGTTACTTTCTTTTAAAAAAGATCTAAAAACTCACTTATTTCGGCTGGCATTCCCACCTTAGTAATTTGTTTTTTGCCCCAACTATCTTAAAGTTGTTGTTCTATTCTTGCCCTGATATTTTGATTGTTTGTTTCCCGTCCCTACTCCTCTATTGATGTTTTAATTTTTATATGTAATATTTTAACTTGTAATTTATTGTCTTTTACCTGTAAGCCGCCTTGATCACATTGTGGAAAGGCGGGGTATAAATAAAG
>NC_056523.1:34445669-34482598 GCF_019175285.1 Sceloporus undulatus | reverse complement strand
ATTATTATTATTATTATTATTATTATTATTATTATTATTATTATTATTATATAAATCATTGCCTTCTTGTGTAGTAATTCTATCAAGTCTATTGCACAATTTATCTCACAATTTGTTCTTTTTAATTGTGACTTTTATGCCCATTTTAAACCACTTTGTGTGTGTTATGTGCTGTCAAGTTGATCTCAACCTATGGCAACCATGTGAGTCAACAATATGATCATTTACTGCCCCTCTCAGGTCTTGCATGCTCCAGGCTGGAGTGTGGCTTTGGTGCGACTTCTGGACTCTTAGGACGCATGCATCATTGAAACACCATACCTTCACTGTGACTCGAAGCAGCTTTATTTTGGCTGTCTGTAACAGGCCAATGATCAATAGATAGGCCTTTGACGGCCTTTTCCTGTAGCTGTAGCTCTTCCTACTATTAGCACAAGATGAATCCTCCCACCCCAGACAACCTCCACCTCAAATAATGTGACCCTTGATAGAAAAAAGTGTGCAGCTAAGTTGGAATATTATCTTCATAGAACCCTGTTGACTGCTGCTGTATTCTTTATCATGCTGCAGATGGCACTATGTAACAATGATTTTAAGACACAAGTCTTATATCTTCTATTCAAACCTTCAGTAATGACTTTCCAATGTGGCTTCTTCCGCAGGACTTGGGTTGTGAAAGAAAATTTAGGAGGTGCAGAGATGCTGATGTGTATTTTCAAATGGACATTTGGATGTACTGCAGAATACATACACTGACTGAACTATTTGGCTTCAGTAAAAACCTGGAAAAAATATCAAGGTAAGGCAGATTATGGTGATTTCTGGGATGCCTATTAGGGAATAAATATTAGCTTTAAAAATGGAAAAACATTCACATACCAGTAGGTGCAAATCCAGTTTTTGAATACATTATTACTCAGTTCTGGTTTTCTCCTTCTAAAAACTCAAGAATCTTGCTTCCTAGGAGTTAATCTCTGACTTTTCTTAGCATTGATAAAATGGAGCCAATTCCTCCTCCACCTCCTCCTTCTTTGTAAGGGAGAGGTATCACTGTTTGAACTTGTCTGGATGCTGCCTGTAGAAATCTCAGATTTTTCCTCCAAATGCTCAGGGTCAGACAACATCTGCACCTCACATTCTTGGACTGTTGCCAGGGAGGCCAGCTGGGGAGGCCTGGTGAGGTCCTCCTTAACAATTTTATTGCCTTCGAGTAGTGCCATGGGACAGAATCAAGCCATCATATGGACTTCTCACACTATTTCTCTGTTTAGTCTGGTGGCTGGGCCCAGCCCTGGAAGCTTCATGGACCTGAGGACCAAAGCTTGGAAATAATTTGTTGAAACACTAATTTGTTCTTCTTAATTCATTAGGGTTTTTTTAATATAAAAAAACATTATTTCACAAATAAATTGTAAAATAATAAATATATGTAGGGTCTTACATAAAATCTGTTACACGTATTCAGATGATATTTACTAAACAGATGTACTTTCAGTCTGCATGCAGATTTGTTAAAACAGTTCCATTCAGTGCCTGGTGGAGAACAGGGTGCCAGGAATGGAGAAATGTCTGGCTATGCCCCCATAGTTAGATGCAGAAAGATGACATCATCTGTCAAGATCTGCTAGGATCTTCAGGAAATCTTAATGGATAATGGCATTGCTCTGCATCTGATAATGGCCCGATTTAAACGGGCGCTGTGAGGCGCCCCCATCACGTGCAAGGGGTGGCGCTTTCAAACGTCCCTCACATGTGGTGGGGGTGTAAAAATGGCGGCGCCCTATACACATGGGTGCCGCCATTTTGACGTGGTGGACGCCTAGCATCTACATGTTGCGCGCCCAGGTGACATCGCAAGTACACCCAGAAAAAGAAGCTGCTTTTTGCGGCTTCTTTTTCTTGCCACCGCCAAGCTGTGTGGTATATCCACTGTGGCTTGCCGGCAGCACAAACGGCACTGCTTCCAGACCATCCTTTAAGGACGGTCTGTAGCGCGCCTATGAGAAAAATAACCAGTCTGTAGCGCGCCTATGAGAAAAATAACCAATCTCCACCAGCCATTGGGTGGCTGTGGAGCGTAGGCTGCAGTAGCTAAATGGTGGCCTTTGGGGCTGTTCTTGTTGCAGAAAGAGGAAGAGAATTCCAGTCTCCACAAAACCAAAAGAAAACATATGGAGGCATAAATTGGACTTTCATTTGTGTGTGCCATTAATAGAATGCTGGGTAACGGGAGCAATTGGCAGTGTTGAACAATTTTCCCAAAATAGAGAAAATTTACTCCCATGGTCTATTCTTTGCCTTTGCCCTTTTCACAGGCTGCTACTAAAACAAAACAATTTAGAAGGGGCTTCTAACTATAAAATAGCCTTTAGTTCTGGTGACGTTTGCCCCCATTGCTGAGAAGGACTCTAAAAACCATCTGCCTGGTGGCATACTCACTATAATGTTCTAAGGGGCAGAACACGAAAATAAGCACCTGTGGCTGCATCCACACTGAAGCAATAATCTGGTTTGACTTACAGCCATGCTTCAATGCTATAGAATTTTGGGAATTGTAGTTTGTTATGAACCAGAGCTCTCTGGCAGAAAAGGCCGAATATCTCACAAAACTACAAATCCAGAATTCAATTGCATTGAGCCATGGCAGTTAAAGTGGTGTAAAAATGGATCATTTCTCTAGTGCGGATGCAGCCTTAGATATCCTGTTTAAAGTACTGACTGAACCACAAAGCAAGCTGTTTTAATGACATGTAAACCATCAGCTGCTATTGTTCAGGGGGATTCTATTTTTTAAAGATTCTCTTTAGCATTCATGTGCCAGGTTTCAGGATACACATTCCTCTAATGTGGCTTTTATGAGAAATAAAAATGCAGTAATACGATAGTAATAGAACAATATTAAGTCATCTTAAAATGACCCCACCTCAGCATAATTTGTTAAGATCTGTCTCACAGTCCAGATGGTCTCAGTGGCCCATGGTAGAGGGTGAGGGAAACAGTGATATATTGGGTCTGGAACTGTCCTCCCTGGCACTTCAGTTCAAGATCAGTGTTTAGGTAGGTGATGCAAGACTGAGGTTAGCTTATCTCTGATGCCCAGTGCTTTTTTCAAAAGTGAGATTACTTTGTACAAAAGAACAGCCATTTGGTGAGCCATTACTTTTATTTCTTCGCCTGAGGGCAAAGCACAGAGGAACAACTCTACTTTGTTCTCCACTGAAGTGGCAGTTCTAACACTGCAAAATGAAATACTTAACTGCTGAAATGGATATGGGCATAAACAACAGATCTTGGGAAGAAAAAAAAAATGAACACACTCAAGAACCAAATTTACCTACATTACCAGTAAAAAAATAAATTCTCTCAACTTAGACTAAAACAGTAGATCAGGGAAGGTTCATATCAGCTTCTTGGTCTTTGAATTTCAGTGCCTTTTCATTCTTCTTTAAGGGCTAGGAAGATGCACCATAATCCTCTTTTATCCAGAGGTTTGGAGAAATATAAAGTTCAGAGCAGAACAGGTTTTAGCCTGTCATGTCAGACACAGTGGACTGAGCTCCCATCTCATCTTCCCACCCCCTCTACCATGTTCTGTATCACAAGCTACCATTCTGGTTCATGCAGCTGAGCCTCTGATTCACACTGTGGACATATTGTTGCTTGGTTGCCAGACTGTGCTCAACTCAGCCAGAAGGGACAGATGGCAGAGCAGCCTCCTCTGGCCAGGGTCCAAAGCATTGATAATGTTGGTTCTCTCATGTCGCACGATGCTAGATTCTCACTTCTACACACTAGCATGTAATCTCTCTTAATGTTACTCATGGCATCATTTCTACAATTATATGTATGCTGTTCAACTATCTGGACCTGGGACCCATTTTCAATCCCAGAATACCTCAGTCTAATCTATTGATTCATCTGCCTTTTTCTCATCTGTTTCTCACATTCACCATCACATGTCTTTGCCAAATAACGTAAGAAAAGTCACACTGAATCAAGCCAAAGATTCATCCAGCTCAGCGTCCTTTACTCCATAATGGCCAATCAGATATTCCAATGAGATGTCCATAGGTAGGATATGCCCACAGCTTTATCACAATACATGAATTAAATCATGGATGGGCAAAATTCCATCTACAGCTGCACAGAAGGCTTTCAAGTCTTTCCTCAACTCCCATCAACCAGTTGCCAAAAACCAGTGGCATGCTTTTCCTTGGCTTGGTTGACTGCCAGAGGAGTTGGTGCTGTTAGAGGCATCAGGGATTGTCATTACAACTAGAGGTGGTGAGAAGCAGAAGGCAGAGATTATGACAGGTGGAAGAACCTGTGGCATGGCTGGTGGCTGGCATTGTCAGCCAACTGCTTCCTGAATGCCTGGCTCTATGGGTCTTCAGGGTATCAGGGGTGACTAGCAAAATAATCAGATGGGCATCTTTGTACAGTAGAGCTCTGTACAACAGAGCTGACTGTTATTAGTGGCAGGGTGTTTCTTTTCTGCATCTGCACCTTGCTGAGTGAGAAGATGAGTGTGCTTCAGCTGGTGGGTGTGTAGCAGCTGAGCACTCTGGGAACAAAAGGGGATATGTGAAGGAGAGAAGAAAAATGGTGGTGGAGTTTGCTTCCTTGGGAGCAAACTGGTGTGGGTAGGAAATAAAAATACAGGTCCACTTTGTAATTCATTAATTTAAAGAATTTATCTACACACTTCATGGAATTTTTAATGTATGTATTTTTAACAACAACAACAAAAAAAAAACCAAATCATAGAATAATAGAATCACAGAGTTAGAAGAGACCACTAGGGCCATCCAGTCCAACCCCCTGCTGTACAGGAAATCACAATCAAAGCACCCCTGACAGATGGCCATCCAGCCTCTCTTTAAAGACCTCCAAAGAAGGAAACTCCATCACTCTCTGAGGGAGTGTGTTCCACTGTTGAACACTCACTGGATCATTCAACAGAGGTAAACAACTAATTTGTGTGAATGCGCACTTAGTTGCACATAGCCACTTCCCCACTTGGTTGAGTATTCAAGGGTTGCACTTTTTTTAGTTAAAAATACACATTATGTAACAACATACTAAATACATACAAAATATATGTATTTTTAACTAAAAAACAGAACAAAACGAAACAAAAATGGCAGCTCTTGAACAATTGAGCAAGTGGGAAAGTGGCTTGCACACACACATACACTAGCTGTCCATCCCTGTGTTGAATGATTCTTAGTATCAGCTGCCTTACTTATTTGCCAGGGCATTAGTATAATTACCAACAGTTTTGCTGATCGCCCTTGTTAATGATATAATTTTTATGGCTGGTACTTTCTGTACTGAATTTTATTCTGATCCCATCCCCAGTCATGCATGCCATGCATACTGTATATATTCAGACGTCTGAGGTGCTACTCTGTGCATGTGCCAGCAGGGACTATAATCCCTGAATGCTCATGCTGCAATAAATCTGTTAGCCTTAAGGGTGCTGCAAGATTTGTTGGCATTTTGCTGCATCATGGCTCTTCTTCTGAAAGCCCTCTTCTGCTTTTGTAGATGGTCTACAGAGACATCTTGCCTCTGATTCTGGAGGTAGCAAATAGCCACTTGTGGCCAGTCCGAAGTTTCTCTGTGTGCTATGGGAGGCACTGACATGCAGAAGGCTTTTTTGTCTGTGGAGTTACCTCTCCTATTGGAAGATAATCTGAGATTCTTCTAATTTCAGAAGAAGATCGTTGGCAATGCTGGTTTAAATTCCCCATTCCAATCAGTTGATGAACAGGAATTTAAATTTGGTTCTTCCAAAATGTTACCTGAAACAGTTCTTTTCTATTTTATTTCTCAGGGAAAGCAGTTGGGCAGGTAGGACGAATAGAGATCTCATGATGAATAAGAATAAATCCAGCTCATATTCCTAACCCAACAAAGGCATTGCACAGAGGACTCTCAGGAGGGTGGGGATGAACTTTGTACTCTACTCTTTCCCTTCTTATTAAAAAATATGGCAGCAGAAAATTGATCATGGTTTAGCTGTGAATGTGATTCTGCTCTCTTAAGTATTACATTTTTAGTGCTACATTTCCATTAATTTTCAATCTTGTCATTGGCTTCCCTGCCTCCTTGCTTGCAGCTTTTGAGTTTTGATTTGACATGACTCGCAAATTATATATCGTTCCCTTCAGTAAGTGGCTTCCTTTCTTTTTTTCCTTCCTCCCCTCCTGCCTGCAGGATGAGGTCCTGTGCCAAATCAATGCTTCCGGCTCAGTGGCTGTTCCTGGCATATGTGTTAATGGTGTGCTGTAAATTGTTGTCCGCAACCAGCCACCATCCCCGGGGGCATCCAGGTAGGAGCTTTTAAACTCATTATGTGCTGCTGAGGCCAATTAATAACACTCGCCGAATGTTAGATTCTGCTCTTGAAACCATGGATAATTGATGAAGCTATTTGACAATGTGTTACAACCAAAGCACCAAAAAGCAGGATGGGGGTTAGAGTGAAAAAAGACAAAAGGGGATTATGAACACACACAGACACACACACACACACACACACACACACACACACACAGAGGTATATACACACAATAACAGAAGATGAATTATTGCTAAGACTTCAAATTTATGTAGGACAATTTTCTGAGCAAATTCATGACACCTCTGATTTGGGATTTTCTCTTTATCTCTTCTATGTAGCCAAAAGCAAAGTCAACCAAGAATATGTTCCAAAAGATGACTGGGGAAACATGATTGTTTTCTGTCTATACTTCACTGATTAGTTTTTTTTAAAAATGTGATAAGCTGATTACTTTAATATAATAAATTCCTTCTGTGAATGGTTGTAACAACCTTAAGCAGTTGGTGTAATCACGGCCCTGCTATGGCATGAAAAAATCAGACAGCATCACAAACAGTTTCCCTAGCTGAAGAGATAATCAGAAGTGTTTCCCCAAACAGTAAAAATGGGGGATCTTCCAGATTGCTGCAGCAGGTGGGGCTGTGCCCACAGGCCAGAATCATAGGCATGAGTCTCAATCCTAGAGCTCTTGCATTGACTTTTGAATGGTGAACATAGAGATCAATCCCATTGATTCAATGGGTCTACACTTTATTGGGACTAACAGTAGGATTCATAGTGGTGAAGAAAAGAAGAGACTGTATCTCTCACCAAATTCCCTTCTTGTATTGAGGGAGCTAGTGGCATGCTGAAGGCTTTTTCCTTTGTGGTGTTATCTCTCATTCCTAATGCCAATCTAAAACTGTTGGAATCATTTGAAAATTCTAGGAAGAAGACATTGGGCTTTTTTAGCCACAGTTAGTATTTCCTTATTTTTTTACCTCAGGGTCATAAAATGACTAAAGTGTTGCATATGAGACATAGCCATGTTAGTCTGGGATCTTGTAACACCTTTGAGATTAACCAAGTGAAAGGCATTATAGTACAAAGTTTTGTAGACTGGGGACTAAACATACTGGTGTTATTTGCTGACATGGGGACGATGTGGGGGCATGGCATATGTACGCCGGCCACCCCATGCCACCTCCATGCTGCCCCATGCCAGCATCATGCCAAAGGTTCCAAAGGAGTGCCGAAAAGCCACTGCTGTGGTGGCAAGGGCGCCTTTTTGCTGGTGCTAAAAGGAGTGGCATTTTGCTGTTCCTTTTAGTGCCAGCAAAGCACTGGATCAGGGCCATGGCATGCAGTTGCTGCAGCCTTGATCAGGTGCTGAAAGGGGCAGCAGGATGCTGCTCCCAAGGGGCAGTGCAAAGGTGCATCTGAGGAAGTGCTACAAAACCCCGTTGTCTAGTGCTGTATTTGAGTTTGCAAGTCCTCAGTTTCACATCCATGTAAACATATGAAGATCACTAAATGCCTTTAGCAAGCTAGTGTTCCTGAGCCTCACTGGAATTGTAGGGTTTTTACATAACTAAATGAGAAAAGTGTTGCAAAGCGTCATGACAAAGAATGTCAAATTATATTTTATTTTATACTCTCCTCACTTCTTAGAGAGGGAGTAAGAAGTTCCAGAGGCACAGTGCTTAAACTGGTTTTGTTTCCTTTGTGAGGAGGTTATGGGAGGCTTGTTAATGGTTATATGCACAATTATATAGACAGAATAAGCATTCCATCAAACAGCCAAAGCCCAGCTCTCAGACCTTCATAGAGGGAGCTGGTGACCATAAGTGGTTTACAGAGCTTTATGTTTCTTTTAGTGTGTCTGACTCAAAATCAATTTTCACACACAAATATCTGGATCACCTCCTCTTTTGCAGGGAAAAGTCAGATCTTTTCTGTAATTTCCTTTAATTATGGAATGACCACTCCTGAGAAGTTTGCCAAGTGCCTACAGTTTAAGTAAATAGATAAGCCCATCAAAACAATCTTGTCCTTTGGAAGGTCTTCTACCTAGGAAACAGTCAGACCAGAGTTTAGACAAGTTGCTTTTTTACACTTCAGCTCCCAGAATCCTAGCATTGATATAGCTGTGGTCATTGTTGACTTTGACATGCAGTGGCTCTTCAGCTTATTAGACAGGATATTTCATATCATTTGTTACCATATCTGCTTTAGCTGAGATTGAACCTAGGTCCTTATGTAAGCAAATGCAGGATCAAGTTATGGCCAATTCCCACGGGTTTGGTATCTTAAGGAATCTCTTAGAGGTGCCAGTTTTTCCATAAAATTGTCCGATAAAACTACATACAAATCCACAAATAACATACTGAAGATGGGCCTATGACTTGTTATATGACCTAATGCTATAAGATATGAGAAAGTGGCATTATACCACCTTGTTAATTTGTAATGAATGTTCCACCATGGCCATGGAAGCCCACTGGTGATCTTAGGTGAGTCACACATTCTCAGTCCCAGAAAAGTCAGAAATGATGTGAAGGCACACAACAGAAGTTTGAATTCCTCTCGTGGCTACCCACCATGAGGAAAGATAAATCTGAAAGGTGCTAACTCACCTGTACTGGCACTGGCAGTATGGATACAATGGGGGCACAGGGCTACCTGACTACTCATGTAATGAGTATGAACTTTACATGTGACAAGGATGAACCTTTTGTCCGTGGGGACACTCCACATGTTTTTAAACCGTAATTTTGTTCTATGGGAGCCCCATAACAGATAGAAGCCTCTCTACACTGCAGAGGTGGACTGTCTTCATGTGAAGGGCCAGGTGGGGATGTGCAACCCCAGGGCAGGGTTGATGCATGGCTTTACAGCCTCATGGTATCTATTTTGCCATAACCTTGGAAGTCATCTGTACCGACTGACATTACCTATAATACATTGGGCTGGGGAGGGCCTAACTGCATTATTTTTACTTGCATTAACCTAATGTGGCATTCCAACATTGCTTATTATTTCTAAAAGGTTTTTTTTTGGGGGGGGGGGGGGAGGCATTTTTTAGTTTATATGATACTCTTGAAACATTATAACTAGACTGTAACTAAAAAGTGACAATTCCTCTTAAAACAATGAGTTGATGGCTTTTGTCTGGTTAATAAAGTTTGAGTTCAATAAAATGGTGAGCAAGAAGTAATGGGTAACATGAAGAACACAAGGCTCACAACAGTTACAACAAATAAATACTGAATACTTCCAAAAAGAATGGCCAAGATCATCAGCTACTTAAGTAAGCAAATTTAACAAAGTAATATTTCCTGGCCTGGTCTCTGCAGTGATAATAGCCATCAGCCACTACGAGCGATAGAGGTCTCTTCTCCTGTTCATTGGGGCACAGAAGAGTGATATTTCTACACCTTCCCACCAGTGATCCCTGATGTGACAATCAGAAGCAGGGTCCCAATTGTGTTTCCTCTTTGCATGGAGATTGCTGTTGAGAAGAGGTTGGCAACATTAGCCTGTTGCACCTTGATCAGTTAGAGAAATCAGACCTCCATCACTCACAGCAACAGGTAGCTGTTAAAGTAAGATTAGGGGATTTTTTTAATGATAGTGGCAATAGTGCCATAATCCTGAATATGTGGTCTTTGTGAATACAAATCAGTTACACATATGTAACTAGTTTATGAATTGCAACTGCATTACAGCCAATGTTTCAAGCTCTATTTCTGTCTATTTTGCTGAGCAAAGGTTGATTAGGGTTATAGCAATCATGTAATCTACCCATAGTTTTCATGCTAATATTTCCCCCTTGTCATGGACGGATCATTTCCTGGTAGAGGTGAAAATCAAGGCTTCTACCCAGATCCCCCCCGGGGGTGGTGGACCAGTTAGGATGGTCCACCCTCGAAGGCTGATGGAACCTGAGAGGTTCCAGGAAGCCTTAGAGGGGCTCACGGTTGGAGATGACGGCGACTCTGTTGACGCCCTTACCGGTATTTGGAATACCGGTCTTTCTGGGGCTATACACAGAATCGCTCCCAAGCGTCCTCTCAGGCCCGCTTCCAACCGTAAGCCCTGGTATACGGAAGATCTCCGGGCGAGGAAGCGGGCTCTGCGACGGCTAGAGTACCGTTGGCGGAAACACCTTTGCTTAGACGACAAGACTCTCCTAGACCGACTGTTAAAGGACTACGGAGAGGCAATACGAGCAACAAAGAATTCGTTCTATGGTGCTCGTATTGCGTCCGCAGAGTCACGTCCGGCAGAGTTGTTCAGGGTGGTCAGGGAGCTAACTCAGCTCCCTCCTGCCCTGAACCAGATCCTTGAACCTTCTAAGGCCTGCTGTGACTTGTTTAATGACTTTTTCGTGGATAAAACTTCTCGTATAAGCGAAGGTCTGAACGCCAACATTATGGCAGAACCTAGGGTAGAAGTGTCCAGAGCCTCCGTGGACTATGTTATACTGGATCAGTTTGAGTTGGTGAGTACCGAGGATGTGGACAAGATCCTCGGAAGTGTTCGGAAAACAACCTGCTCTCTTGATCCCTGCCCCTCTTGGTTAGCGGCCCAGGGGGGACCGGTGGTAACGTCCTTGTTACACCGGATAATTAACACCTCCTTGAGGGATGGGCGATTTCCATCGGATCTAAAATTGGCCATTGTAAAACCGATCCTAAAGAAGCCCTCCCTCGACCCCCTGGTACATAATAATTATCGGCCAGTCTCGCTGCTGCCATTTTTGGGAAAGGTGATCGAGAGGGCGGTTGCGATCCAGCTTCAGACGGTCTTGGATGAAACTGATTATCTGGACCCATTTCAAACTGGCTTCCGGGCGGGTCACGGGGTTGAGACGGCCATGGTCGCCTTGGTCGATGATCTCCGTCTGAGCGTCGACGGGGGAAGCGTGTCCCTGTTGGTGCTCTTGGACATCTCAGCGGCTTTCGATACCATAGACCATGGTATCCTTCTGGGGCGCCTGGCTGAGGTGGGAATTGGGGGCACTGCGCTCCAGTGGTTCCGTTCCTACCTCTCTGGGAGGTCCCAGATGGTGCAGCTGGGAGACGTGTGCTCCAGCGAGCGGGCCCTTAAAACCGGGGTCCCTCAAGGAGCCATTCTGTCTCCCATGCTATTTAACATTTACATGAAACCGCTGGGAGAGATCATCCGGAGACATGGGGCGCGGGGTTATCAGTACGCTGATGACACCCAAATCATTTTCTCTATGTCTCCGACTGATGCAGTGACTAGGGATGGCGTCTCTCCTCTCGTGGCCTGTCTGGAGTCAGTAATGGGCTGGATGAGGGAAAACCGACTCAAGCTAAATCCAGAGAAAACGGAGGTACTAGTGATAGGTTCCCCCGGTCCAGGAATGGCGGTGGTTCCACCTGTCCTGAACGGGGTCACGCTCCCTGTGAAGGACTCCGTGCGCAGTCTGGGGGTGCTTCTTGACTCGTCACTCCACCTGACTGCTCAGGTGAATGCGACGGTCAAGAGCACTTGTTACCAGCTTCGGCTGATTCGCCAGCTGCGCCCATACCTGGACCGGAGGGACCTAGAAACTGTTGTACATGCTTTGGTAACTTCGAGATTGGACTTCTGCAATGTACTCTACATGGGGCAACCCTTATACCAAACTCGGAAGCTCCAAATGGTACAGAATATGGCAGCCCGGCTGGTCACTGGCGTATCTAGGACCAGCCACATAACACCTGTGCTTAAAGATCTCCACTGGCTGCCCATTCGCTTCCGAGCTCAATATAAGGCGTTGGTTATTACCTATAAAGCCCTAAATGGCTTGGGTCCAGGATTCCTAAAGGACCGCCTCTCCCCGTACAATCCGCCTCGCACCCTCAGAACATCTGGGCAGCAACTCCTGAAGGTGCCTGGGGCTAGGTTAGCTTCTACCTCTAGAAGGGCCTTTTCCACAGCTGCCCCAGCCCTTTGGAACACGCTGCCCACGGAGCTCCGCTCATCCACCACCCTGGCCCAATTTAGGAAGGATCTCAAAACCTTCCTATTCAAGCAGGCATTCCCCGATTAAATATCCTGTGGGCCTCCCTCCTCTTCCGTGGCCATGAGGATGGGCTAACGGGCCTTTGTTATTGTTTTTAGATTGTGTATTACTGATGTTTTATGTTTTTAACCTGTATTTGTTTGCACTTGTTGCATATTGTAAGCCGCCCTGATCTTTTTGGAAGGGCGGGATATAAATAAAGATTTTATTATTATTTATTTATACTTGAAAGAATGAATGTCTTGACATCTTGACTGTTTTGAGAAACATGGAAAATATGAATGTTTCCTGTAGAAAGCTTAGACAGCATAGGAGGAGTCTGGAGTGTAGAAATTCTTAGAAACACCATGGAGGCAAAAAGAATTTTAAAAGCTCCTCTGAGTTTTTACTTCTAAAAATCCCTGAAGCCAGCTATGGAAGTAAAATAAGTTATGCCAGTACATCTATGCATGTTAACGTAAATCATAAGCAATGGAGAGGGAGCATGATGCAATATTTAACAGATCATTTCATTGTTCTCCTGCCACCACACTCGTTCTTATTTGCTGTGTTTAAAAATAATTATACAGAAATTCAACATTTAGTAAATTATTTTTTAGTGTTCTGAATTGTCTGCTTTGTTATCATTCCGAGATCATCTTATTTAAAAAACTAGTTACCATTTTAATTTGAAACTCTTAGGAATCTCAATTATCATCATTTTGTAATGAAAATGTATGGCATAAACAATATCAATTAGTATGTGAATTGCCTGCTTTCTGTACTGCTTCACCCACAAATGTCCCCCTTCTGGGAATCCAGTGAGGAGGTGATCAAATGTTGTGGAGTGGCAAAGAGTGGTGATTTCATGAGTGGTGATGGCCATGGTGAACCTCTTCTCTGTTTTTTTGTGTTGTTTTTTTTTTTGTAAAGGGAATGGCTTGTTTGTTTCTTGAAAACATACCACCAGCTGCAGTTAATGAGCAAAAGTACATGTTCTGAAAACATAGGCATACACAAGACCTGTCTCATTAAACACTGTTTCCACACAGCCTTCCAGTTTGGTTGCTGTTTTCTAGAGTGCAGGAGTATTAACTGTGGCAAAAACGTGTTGACATTGGAATTTGTTTCCAGTCTCTAGAATCCAATCGCATCCCTTTAAAATTCAATCCCCATCCACTCCCAGGGGAAATACCTGTGATTGGAAGATGAAGGTGTCTGTTGTGTGCATGCACAATGAATGCTTGTTACATACAATGCAAATTCTTCAACTTTTTACAATTCAGGAGTCTGATTGTACATTTTTGCAGGATTAAGATTGATTTTGCTCCTTTCAAAATGCAACCACCTAATATTAAAGTCTTTGTAAAGTGCCGACAAAGTTATATGAATGAAAAATAGATGACCATAAGGCAATTGCTTCTGGAAGCCTGAAGGTACATACAAGTAATACATTGTTGTCATTGCTACATTTTGTTTCTTCTGAGAAATTGAAGCAAACTTGGGTTAAACTTGGTTGGTTTTTAATGTCTGCTAGAAAGCAGGTGAGAGCCAGCATGGTGTAGTGGTTTGACTACAGCTCTGGAGATCAGGGTTCGATTCCCTCTTTGAGCCCATTGGATAACCATGGGCAAGTCACATTCTCTCAGTCTCAGAGGATGGCAAAGGCAAACCTATCTGAAGAAACCTGCTAAGGAAATCTCGAGATAGGTTTGCCTTAGGGTTGACATAAGTCAAAAATGACTTGAAGGCACACAATAACAAAGAAAGCAGCTGTTGCTGGGCTGCCACTTCTTTCCTGTGGATGGCTTAATAACCTCAGTTCAACTGATACGATATCTTAAAATATTCATAACATTCTTAACTGGTCAGGTTGAAAGTGTCCAGAATGAGAATGTTTAAGATGCGGATGCCTTTCTGAGGGATGTGAAAGTGCTGAGAACAGTTGACAGTAGGGTCTAAGTGAGAAAGGTGTGGGAAGAATGTGACTCCAAAGAGATGTAAGAATGTGACTCCAAAGAGATGTGCTGAGAGAAGGGGGGTAGATTAGGTTGTAGGTTGAGAGCAGAAGCCTAAAAGACAAATAAAGAATGGAAAGAGGAAGCATGTGGAACTGGAAGGGCCAATGAGAAAAATGTTGGCACAAAATCTGTCACAAGGCTGAAGGATAAAAGGTGGCGTATGATATTGATAAGAAAATGGAAAGGTGTGGGTGCTTTGAAAATTGGAGGGCTTGATACAGTGAGCCTTGGGAACAGTAAGTGCAAAGTGGTAGTCAATTTAAATTCATCAAGTGAGGTTGTGTAAATCTGTCAGAGCAGGCTTATTTGTAAACTTGCTTAGTAGAATCTGCTTGTGTTTTAAGTTCTGCAGCTGGGTCATAGACTGGGGTTTTCTCAGGCATTTTTAAGGGCACTCTCAAATGTTCCCAAGCAGGGTTACAACTAGTCTAATTCTACTCTCTTTTCTAGCTTGTAAGCAGAATGGACAGGGCTGTATTCTTAGAATCATAGAGTTGGAAGAGACCACAAGGGCCATCCTATGCAACCCCCTGCCATGCAGGAACTCTCAATCAAACCACCCCCAACTGATGGCCATCTGGCCTCTGTTTAAAGACCTCCAAGGAGGGAGACTCCACCACTCTCCAAGGGAATGTGTTCCACTGTCTTCCTGCAAGCTACCTCCATGCTCTTGTGGTGGTTTCATCAGTAAGGCAATGAATCTTCACTGTGTCTGAGCATAAAAGGATCTCTCCAATGTGCAGAACATTTTCTCCAAATAGCACTTTGGATGGTTCATTGAAATTTGGACTAAATCCCAGGGTGGATTCACCATCTCACATACATAGGGGTTGTCAACTACCAGTGCCTCTGCCACTCTCCCCATAAGTTAGAAGAATTGCTTAAGGGACCACAATTTCCAGAACATGATATAGCTCTTCCAGGCTCTATTTTTCTTTTGCCAAAGGCTCTCCTAAAGTTTATACTGAGGAAAGAGGAAGGCAGAAGTGGCAAACATTCATTTATCCCAATCCCTGACAGAGAATGTGTGCTTCCAGTTCACTAGAGACTGAACTGGAAGCACACATTCACAGACATATGTGCACACCCACCCACAGATGCTGGGGTTCATAGTGCAAGGCCTGTGAGTTGTATAAAATATTGTATATTGTGTGACACATGATGCTTCCTTCCATTTTGGATCCAAGCTTGATCCAACCATGCCAGAATAGGCATGGCTTCCATGACACTGTGTGTTTGCTCCTGCCACCCTCTTAGGAACATAAAGGCAAAACACTTTTTTGAACAGAGGTCTAGGGTAAAAAAAAATCCTGTTGTCAAGACAAGTTTCAAAGTGACTAGAAGGAGGATGGCCTCAGGGAGACACAAAGGGCACACAAACACATCTGAGCCTTTAGCTCAATTCTGCCTTCATTATCATGACACTGACATGTGGAGATAGGAATTAAATGCTATTTACAGGGCGGGGTAAAAAACAAGATTTGTAGTGAATAAATCATCACCTTTCCCCTCTACTATCCAGGAAAAATAGAAGTGTTCAATTTTATAGCCTCTCTTTACTGCCTTACTACCACTCTGAAGCTAATTTAAGGTAAGCGGTTCACATGATAACTGCATTTCAATCTCATATCTAAACCTAATATAAAGCACTATTTCTGGCTCTTTTAAAATGATAGTGCATAAGACATGTAATTTGCTAGCAGCTGCTGTGCATTAACATCTGCATACATTTTTATGGACTGCGCACAGGCCTACAATCCAACCCAGGGACCAATCTGTTAGTCTAAAGCAGACCCAGTCGAGAGTCTGGATCTGGCTTGCAATTTGAAAATCTGGTATCACTGTTCCTCCCATTCCTTCTGTCTGGGAAATCTAAAGTGCTATAACAGTGGTGGGGATTGTGCAGCTCCCAGATGTTTAACTACAGCTCCCAGTATGCTGGGAGTTGTAGTTCAGCATAATCTGGATGGCCCCCCAGTTCCTACCCTGGGCTATATGTTTTCTGTATCTTTATACATCCGGATGAAACATGAAGTCATGGTAAACTGTGAAGAAGAGATCAGCTCTGCCACAGTGCAGACAGGTAGTTTCAGAGAGGGTTGTCTCAGTAGCTTTAAAGTTCCTAAACAGACATATCAGAACATTTAAATTAAGCCTAACAAAAATGAGAAAATAGGTTTTTTTGTGGGTTTTTTGGGCTATGAGGCCGTATTCTAGAAGAATTTATTTCTGACATTGCACCAGCAGCTGTGGCCGGCATCTTCAGAGAATGCTGGAATGGAAGAGAGTGGTGTATATATACTGTTGGTTGAAAGGAGGTGATTTGCATGTCAATCTGTGTATTGTTCTCTTGTTGAATGGCAAGGCCTACAGGATGTCCATTTGCTTAAAAATCAGTTGTCTGCTGGGAATCCCCCTCACCCTGGGAGGTTTTCATTTGCATTTGCTGGGTCCTGATTTTGGTGTTTTTCAGGACTGGTAGCCAAACTTTGTTTACTTTAAGAGTTTCTTCTTTCCTGTTGAAATTGTCCAGGTGTTTATGAATTTCAATGGTTTCCCTGTGCATTCTGACCTGATAGTTGAGAAAAATATTTCAAACAAATGTGCAAGCAATCTAGAAGAAAATAATGAGAAAAGAAGCATCTCTTTCCCAAGTTAACAACAAAGAACATACATTCACTCCCAGACACAGAGTCATTTGACACTGATTTCTCCCATGTCTCTCTTTCTATTTAAACACACCCTAAAATATGTAATGAGGAAGAGTGGAGAAGAGGGGAATATATAATTTCAGTGATATCACCCAGAAATCCACCCCACAGACACTGATTGGATCTGTTACAACATGCTAATAAAACTTTCATCACAGACTGGAAGCTAGAGCAATCACACCAATTTTGTTACATCACACCACATCACCACACTGGAAAATACTTTCCTGGGCTTCTCCCCTATATGCTGAAAGGTTTGTTCTTGTTTTTTGTTGTTATGTATCTTCACGTTGTTTCTGACTTATGGCAAATCTATCATGGGTTTTTCTTGGCAAGTTTCTTCAGAGGGGGTTTGTCATTTTCATCCTCTGAGGCTGAGAGAGTGTGAATTGCCCAAGATGTCATGCTCAGCTCAGATATTGACCCAATGTCATGCTCAACCAGGCTGAGGACTCAGAAGATGAGGAGGCTGAGTATGAGCCCCAGGTGGAGGAGGAACCTGAGGCTGAGCTGGGTCCTAGCTCTGTTCTGCCAGCTCAAGCAGAGCCTGTTCTGTGTCAGGAAACTCAGCAGCCCAGCCTTCTTCCAGCAGAGATTCCAGGCACAGAAGATATGGATGAGCAGGACAATGAAGTACCTACCTTTAGCCAGTGAAGGTCTGAAAGGGCATGCCTCCGCTGGTCCAGGAGGCTTTATGAGAAAAGCACCTGTGATTAGAAACTGGGTAATATAAACAGGTGCAGGTCACTGAGATCCTTTGTCAGATTATCTGATTTTCCTGCTGAAAGCATGTTTCTCTGATTCCCTTGGACTTTGTGGCCTGAAACCTTGCCTCTTGAGCCATGAAGTTCACTGTGTCATGACCGTGGGCCATTCATTCACACCCTCTCAGGCTGACCTATCTCACAGTGTTAGGAATTAGGAAGGAGCAGAGCTGTGCACACAGCCATGAAGCCACTGGAGGAAAAGTAGGCTAGAAATTCAATAAACAGATAAATAATATAAATCTTGAGGTCTTCTTCATGTTTTGGCACGTGTGACATGATCTGTGTTGAAAGCTATCTGGATGTTTACCCCTCTTCTGTGGTCCGCATTTTCCTGCAGCTGTGGGTTTGTGGAAGAGCTTGGAGAGTTATCAGAATACTGCCCACACTGTAGCACAATAAGCCCCAAGTGGCCAAACAGACTGAGTTGGGTCAGTCTTCTAGTGTTCAAGTCACACCCAAGTGATTTGTTGTCTAGTTAAAGATAATGCATTTTACCTGTACAGCTCTTAAAGTCAACACACTTTAAAAAGAGAATGATTTCATATAAACGTTGATTTGTATGATCTACTTCTACATTTGCCCTTCTGATGAGAAGTCATTGCTCCTTGGGGAGGCAACTAAACACCTTTTTCCTTGAACTGCTTTATTAATGTCACAGTAAGCCAAGTAAATGAGAGCCAATTGTCATAGTGGTTTGAGTTTTGCACCAGGACTCTGGAGACCAGGGTTCAAATCTCCACTCAGCCATACAAGCCCAAGCAAAGTCACACTGTCAACCTCAAAGGAGCACAATGGCAAACCTCTTCTGACTCAATCTCTTGCCAAGAAAACTCTGATAGTTTCACCATCACCATTTACGTTTTATTTTAATTCTGTAAGAATTGTCTTTTTTCTATATAACCACCCTCTCTTTTTTTTTAAAGGAAAGGAATAGAAAAACAAGGAAACAATTTATTCACCCCTTCCCAGTTTTATATATTTGTTGTTTACATTCAAAAGGCTTACAGAATTAGATGCTATTTCCAGGGACTCGATATACAAGCCTTTTACACACACTCTCTCAGTCTCTGTCTGTTCTCATATTGTTCTCCTTGTCTCTCCAAATGTTCATTTTATACCCATACACTTACGCAAAAGCATGTTCACCTCTTGTCAATTTTTTTAAAAAAATTGTGTGTAAAATAGTGTGCATGTCCCTTTAAACAACCACATTTCATTAATCAGAAATATACTGTACAGGGTTCTTGTTTCTGAGTTATTGAGAACTTCACAGACAGATTTAAATGTTCTGAATTTTACACATGTAGATCCTTCAAGCATGAGAAGAGATGCACATATGAGAGCCCATGGAGTCCATTTATCCAAGGGCTGGAGTGAGACTAGAGAGATCCAGCTCAGGTCACCATTAAGCTGTGAGACTGACTCAGTGAATTTGGCCAGTTACTCTCTTCCCGTTCCTCTCTGTGAGGTGAGAGTAACATGAGATATAAAAATAACACAATAATAAATAATACGGTTGTTGCGAAAATAAAGTGAAGAGATAGAGAAACATGTGACCATCTCAGGCTCATTCTCTCTAGGCACCATTGGCTGAAGTGGGTGCATCTACACCCTTCCACATTAAGGGAAGAAGCATCAGTTTCCATCTCCAGCAAAAGGCTTCTCTATCTTCCCTGGGTATGTTTGAGCATTCAGTATCCTTGACTGATGCCAGTCAGTGACTAGAAGCATCAAGCTGTACCTGCAATCACCTTGGCTTTTCTGGTGGACTTAGAGTGAGAAGTGTTGTGCAAGAAGGTACACTAACTCTTTCTGCTATGTTCCCCAAATGCAGATTGGGATAACAAGGTGAAGGAGTTCTCTCTCTCTCTCAATATCTCTCTCTCTCTCTCTCTATCTCTGTGTATTTGTGTGAATAGAGAATTTATTTGCACAGAATATTTGTTGGGGTAGGAAGAGGCATCATCCACTGCTAGCAGGGGATGGGGCTAGCTGGTGTGGTCACATGGCCTTTTTTGCATATTCTTTCAACTCAGGAATGTGTGAGCATCTACACTCTAGAAATCATGCAGTTTGACACCACTTTAACTGCTGTAACTCCAGCCTATGGAATCCTGGTGGTTGTATACAAGATCTTTAGCCTTCTCTGCCAAAGAGTGCTGGTGCCTGTAGGATGGAGCCAAGGCAGTTAAAGTGGTGTCAAACTGCATGATTTCTATACTGTAGAGGCATGCATGAAATGGGGGCATGATTACTTTCTTTCAGTGGTAGCTTGGGATTTCCTATTTCAATTGAGCAGCAAGCTTGAAAGGAGCTATCCAGGGAACTGAAGTTGGTCTGCCTATAATTTTCAGCACCTTGGATAGCTTCAGGCTAAAGTCTGCAGCAGGCTTATCTCTTGATGGAAACCACCATCCTAGCTTGCCTCCTTTTGTTGACTTGGTTGCTAGTAGCCATTATTAATCCTAACAGGAACAGCTTTTTATAAAGGTGGGCATACAATAGCTTTCCACATCCCACTAGAGGGCTCTGCAAGACTAAAAACCAGACAAAGGCTGCCAGAGAGACACAAAGCTTTCCTTCTAATGATGGAAGTCATAACTTGGTAATTTACTAATCAGAGTGATGGGCCTTTTGTCTTTTCGTGGGTCAGACATGGGCGGCTCACAATATGCTCTAGCCTTTTGTTACACTTAACTCCATTTATGTCTTAATGTTTTATTCATTGTGTTACATTTGTGGATATTATTGCCATGCTGCTGCAGCTGTTTCGCCTTCTTCTTTTTTTTTTAGCTAGCTACAGTGGGAGGCTGTGCTTGCAATTGTACTCAGTGATAAGGTGAAAGGAGCACATCAGTCTAACGAAATGCATTCTTTGAAACAAGATAATTCTTGGTTTGAGAACATACATGTTGCTGAAGGATAAAGATGGGAAGAAGGAGGGGCTGAATCTATAGTTTTTATCTATTTTAAATACCATAGGAAATGTAGTACACACAGCATAAGTTTTGATAAAGCCTTCAATTTAAATGCATAGGTATACTTTCCACAGGGAGCAATTCAATGTTAATTTGGTCTTTTATAATGTAAAATATAGCCTCTGGTATAGTTTCTCAGAATGTGCACTTTACAGTGGGCTCCTGTATGAATAGATTTATATATTCAAGGGAGCTGAAAACAAATTACAGATTGGATGATTAATGTGTAGGTTTCCTGGGTCGGGATTCCTAACGATTAGCAAAAGAATAATATTACTTTTAGAAGGAACGGGTGAATGTTTGAATGATCAAGGAACATAAACTGCTTTTTACTGACTCGGAACTTTAGCCTGCCTAGCCTTGTATCAAATACACTGACTGGCAGTAGCTCTCAGGGGTTTTAGGCAAGTGTTTTCCCAGCAATACCTGGAGATGTCAGGGATGGAACATGAAACCTTCAGCATACAAATCAAGTGCTTTACCACTATGCTATAGTCCGTTCCTTGGGTTGGTTCCCCCCGTCACATTACCCATCCATGCCTACCCATTCTTGAGTGAAGTGCTTTACATAATATTCCAATTTCCTGCATGGTTAAATTGATCATATTAGCTAAATAATGCTAAATAGCATTACTACTTAGTAATGCTGTTCTGAGGTGCTTTTGGCCAGTTTTCAGTTGAGAATCACCTGAAACTCAATCATCTGGAGGGCTTCTGGAGGACTTCAGAGAATCATAGAATCATAGAGTTAGAAGGGACCCCATGGGCCATTAAGCCCAACTCTCTGCTCAGTGCAGGATGTCTAGCTCAAACATTCCCAGTGGGAAGGAGACCCCACTATTTCTCTAGGCAATTGGTTCCATTGCTAAACCAATTTTACTCTCAAGAAGTTCCTTCTAATGTTCAACCAAAATTTACCCTCCTGTAACTCAAAACCACCTGTTAGAGTCTCAAGGGCTGTATACAGCTGATGGGCCATGCTTTGCCCACCCCTGTTCTAGAAAGAAAGGGAAGTTTGATTCCTTGATTCCTTTCTTGTGGGTGTATGAGAGAAGGAATTTGAGGAGGCTAGATTTAGAGAGTGACAGCTGTAAAGTCATATAAGGGATATGAAGCCATGTCTTCCTAGCCAAAGGCCAAGGAGCTAACTGCCCTTTGCTAGCTCACGATCCTGGAAATGTCCTAATACAGTGCATGTTGTGCTATGCTCTGCATCTCTTTATGGTATATATGTCCCTCTCTGTGCCTATGTAACTCTAGCTGTATTTATCACCAGGGCTGCCTAGGTTTTTGAACTTTTCTTGGGAATGGGGTTATCAATTTTCCTTGGGCAGTTAGCTCCTTGGTCGTTCATTCAGATAGGTATGACCCATCTCTGTGATTCTTATCAGATCTCATCTCATCTTACCATCCAGTTCAAGTTCTACTATCTAGGAGTTTGGTGCTCCTTGCCCAGCAAAGAGTTTCTTCCTCCCTAGATCGGATTTGTCCTTTTTCACTTGCTGCACCTTATTCTTGGAACCACCTCCCCAGTCACCTGTGGATTATTACTTCTTTAATTTCAGGTCTGAAAGAAAGACATTTCTGTTTTCTGAAGCTTTCTGGATTGTAATTTGATGTTCTCTGATAATCTAGACTAATGGTGTATTAGTTGTTTGTAGTTTTATAGTTATGTTCTAATGGAATAAATTGTGAATTACTATATATTATTTTATATCTTATGACTTTTAGATTGTATGCCATCAGAAGGTTTTATGTTGTTTTAATGACTTTGTAAAATGCTATGTACAGTTTATGGCACTAAATAAATAAATAAATCATAGGTTTTATACTCGGGTACTAAATTGGGCATACAAGCAAGAAGTACACAATACCATTGGGCCTTTGCTCAGTCATGAGTGTTGGTGTTTTTTCTCATTCATTTGAATCAGTCCCATTACTGAGTCTGTTTTCAGGACATGCAGAATTGTGAGTGAGAATTAGTGCAATGCCTATGGCATACAACATGCTGTGTTCAATGAGATTTTTCTTTGCACTTGTTCTTTTTAAAGGAACAGGGCAGCCTCTGCATGCATGAAACTTCTTTCAAACTGGAGAGGATAAAAGCTTTGGCTCACATCTTATCTAAGTATGGAGTTTATACAAATTGCAGGCTATTGAAGCTCCTTGATGCATTTCCACTTTAGTACTGTGCCATTTTGTCTCAAACTTTTCTACAGTATATCTGTTGCATGGATGACTCCTTCAGAGCAATGGGTAATTTATATTGCTCCTAGCCCTCTGAGCTGGGTTATGTTCAGATAAATTCTCAAGAAATCTCCCTTCATTGAAATGAAATATAGCCACCTATTTTCTTGACTTTGCTACAACCAGCTTGTGCTTTGTTTCAGAGAACTGGCCATTGGAGGGCAGTGTCTTTTTAAATCAGGAGATTAGACATATCATCTTGTGTTCTGCTGGGTAATCTCTTTTCATCATGCTGGAAATGATATCTGTCAGAACAGAATGGAACCAACATTTGGTATTCATTAACTTTCTAGGATAGCAATCTTTAACCATGCTCTCTAGAATAAAAAACAAATTATGAGCAAGAAGCCCAGATCAACACATTCCTTACTTGGAATCAGACCTCCCTTTTTTTCCCTCTTCCAATTTCTGCTTCTATTATCTCATTGTACAAAATCCAAAAGGAGTCGGTGATCTGTGCTGTGCATTTTACATTGTTTGATGTCTCAGATCAGAAAAACATTCTGATCTTGTGTGTGCGTGGCATGTGTAGTGCATGCTTTGTTGGGAGGGAAAGGCTTAGTTTGAGCATGGGGGAAATCTAGGGTCCTGTCCCAAAAAACTTATAGTCTAATGGCACATTATGTTTCCTTCTCCACAAGCTGTCAGTGTGATGACAGGAAGCCTAAGTGTGATGCAGAGCTTCTGTATTTTTAGAGCATAGTGGTTTGAGTGTTGGACTACAACTCTGGAGACCAGGGTTCAGTTCCCAGCTTAGCCTCGAAACCCACTGGGTGACCCTGGGCTAGTTACACTCTCAGCCTCAGAAAAAAAATCTTGCCAAGAAAACCCCAGGATAGGTTCACCTTAGGGTCACCATAAATAAAAAATGACTTGAAGGCAAAACAAAAAATGATAGGGAGATTTATTTATTAAAAAAATATGTGGTACACCCTCCTCCACACACCAGTATAGTAGAGATGTTGCTCATTTCCTAATTCTTTCTTTTGTGCAGCTGTTATATTTACAAGCAGCTTTATTCTTCACTGAACCAGCTAGCTTAGCTGATGTAAATAACCACGACTGTGACAGATTTAGAGCAGCTTGTACTAGTACCCTAGAAAGGATCTGATGTAGTACAAAGTATGTACAGAGGAAAACAACCTCTTTAGCTAACTAATCTAAACAGAGAACTAGAAATAGAAATAGAAATGCTCAACATTTCTTATTGTCTGGGATAAAGGTTCCTGTTTTTCTCTTCAGTTTGAATGCTCAGGATTAGATACAGCCCTGCTGTTAGTTAAAGTGAGGTGACTACTTCAGGTGGCAGATGTGTTTGGGGATTAAGGGGCAGGCTGCTTCTCCTCAATCCCCCAGCTATTCCCCTCTGTTGTTATGTTTGCTCCTAAGATGTGATGCTGTTCTACCACTCTACATTGTGAAGGAGACTGCCATCCCTCCAAGATTCTTTGGGCATCTGAGCTAGCTTTTGTTTGTAGACTGTGGAGGAGATAGCCATTTCATCCATCAGCCCAGAGAGTAAAATGTCTTGAGGCTGGCCCTTCTTGCAAGTGGGTATGCTTGTTTGACAATGCACACTGCTTTGTCGCCCTCCCTGCTGACTCTTCCCCTCCTTCTGTTTTGCAGGAGGCTCTTTGTAGGGCTTTGGCCTGAGAGGTTTCCTTTCTTCAAGAGCCTCCTTGAACCAAAACCTCTGGAGATTTCCCATGAGCAACAAGTGCCATCTCTCTAATGATGGTCCATCATGCTCTCTTAAGTGTTCATTGTTGAGAGGCACTGCACTCTTAATAAAATGCCAATTGAATTGTAAGGTTCCTCTTTAACGAGATTCAGAAGCAAGGCTGCATCCCAAGGTGAATTGTCAGTGCCTGGGAGTTTGGTGAACTTAATCACTTGCTTGTACTGACCTGGCTGTTGTGATTGTATCTGTTGTGCGAGAAGTGGGAAAACAGGAAGGGGGAGAGGCAATAGAAATAGGACTGGCTTTCTCCATCCCTTTCGTATTCTGCCTCTTTTGTATGGGGAGGGTTGAACTAGATGCAGAAAGGCCATTGTGCAGCATTTTTGTTAAGAGGGGTGTAACAAGTGTGGGAGATTCCTCTTACAGCTTGTCAGCTGGGATAGATGGGAGAGAAAGAGAGAGAGAGACTGCCAAGAAATCTTGTGAAAGCAATATGTAAAAAAAAACAAAAAACAAAAAACACTAGCCTCAGCAAAATACTGTTTATGGGAAATGAAGCTCCAGTCACCAAACAAGAAGCCAAGATATTTAGACTGAAGCTTGTGAATAAATGTGCTTTACTAATGTCAAGAACTGCGTAGCTGCTGCTTGGGCCAAAAAAGGGACAGAGTACAGTTTGTGCTGTAACCACAGTCTTTTGGTGGCATACAACCCACCCATGGAAATAACCCTGGGCAATCAGTGGAACAACACATCAGACATCTTCATGTTTGTTGTTAACTGTCCTTGAATTGGCCTTGACTCATGGTGACTCTGTGAATGAGACATCTTCATTCCACCCTGTCCTCAAATAGTCTGCTTAGGTCCTGCAGCCTCAGGCCTATGGCCTCCCTGATTGTGTCTAAAGATCTGGCATGTGGTTTTCCTCTTTCTGCTTCCCTCTCCTTTGCCTAGCATTATAGTCTTTTCTAATGAGTCATATCTTGTCATGATGTGGCCAAAGTACAACAACCTCAATTTAGTCATTCTTGCTTCCAAGAAGAGTTCAGATTTGATCTCTTCAAAGACCCATTTGTTTGTCTTTTTGGCTGTCCATGGTATCTCCAGTACTTTTCTCCAGCAAATGAGTTTATTCTGTTTCTGTCAGCTTTCTTCACTGTCCATCTCTCACATCCATACAATATCATGGGGAGTACATTTGTTACCAAGTTTGGTTTTATATAAATTTTGGGTGCCATGCGATCTGAATCTATGACCCCTGACTGACCCCATTGCTAGCTGCCATTACCCTAAAAGCGAGCTGACCATGTAGCCAGCAACTCCTTGCTAGGCATGGTCAAGGAAAAAGGTAGAATTTAAACCTTTCAGCAAGCAGTTTTGGGAGTTGCCATACTAGTTTCGCAGGCTGCCCAAAGCAGGAAGACAATAGCAGAGCTTCCTCCTTTTGAGAGCTAGTGATTAACTTAACGGCTCAGCCATTGAGATATTTGTCCCCTCCTGAAAAATGCCAGACCTCTTCTTTGTGTATCCATTGTGTAAGTTTCAGCTTAGACAAAGATAAAGTCACCAAGCCTTTGTTCGCCAGGCTGCTATAGCCTGAGGTTATGTTTAGGGGTATAAAAAGACCCCTCTTCCAACCCTCCAGTGGGCTTGTTGAGCTTTGAGTTCCAAACCTGATACCTTACTTGTCCAGCCTGCTCCAAGCTTGCGATCCTTGAGCCTTGGGCTCTGCTGAAATCACTTGAGCTAAGCCACAGCTCACTGTCTCTCAGGCCTCTTGTTAGCTTTGCCTGCTGGAACTCAGCTCCTAGCCACCGCGGTCGCCGCTTGCTTTCCCCGTTCCCGTGGCTGTGTCTCACCATTCACCATCCCTCACATCCATCACTTTGGAGAAGACTCCTAGGGTAAATATCCCAATGGTGTCTCTATCCTTTCTCCCTCCCTTGCTTTAGCACTGAATGTGTGTGTGTGAGTGTGTGATCCCCTTTGTTGCTTTAATAAACGTTTTATATTTTTATTGCAACTCATTGGCATTTTGAGTCTCTTTCTCTCTGGGGGTCGACTAGATGACCTCTGGTATACACATAGGGACCCGACCCCGCTGCGTGAGTTGCTAGGACATGCCTCTCATAATAAATTCCCCTAATTCGATCCTTCCTAACACATTGCCTTACATGAATCTAACTTTAGTGCTCAGTTGTTTATCTTTACACTTCCTTCATGACTGCCCTTCTCGCTCCTAGACTTCATCCTATTTCTTGACTGCAGTCTCTGTTCTGATTAGTGCTTGATCCTAAGTTCAGAAAGCCTTTAACTATTTAAATTTCCTTATTATCTAGGTTGAATTTATGTAGATCCTCTATGTTCATTATTTTTGTTTTCCTTGTGTCCAGCAGTAATCCTGTTACTCATGCCATAATCACAAAAAGTCAACATGGGTTTCAGACAAACAAATCATGCCAGACAAATCTTATCTCTTTCTTTGATAAAATTACTAGCTTGGTAGATGAAGTGAATGTTGTGGATATTGTATATCTTGATTTCAGTAAAGCCTTTGACAGGGTTCCCCATGACATTCTTGCAAACAAGCTTGTAAAATGTGGGCTAGACAAGGCAACTGTTACGTGGATTTGTAATGGGTTGACTGGCCGAACCCAAAGGGTGCTCAACAATGGCACCTTTCCATCCTGGAGAGAAGTAACCAGTGGTGTTCCACAGGGCTCTGTCCTCGGGCCAGTTCTATTCAACATCTTTATCAATGACTTGGAGGAAAAAATTGGTGGAATACTTATCAAATTTGCAGATGACACCAAATTAGGAGGAATAGCTAATACTCCAGAGGACAGGATCAAAATTCAAAATGACCTGAATAGACTAGAAAGCTGGGCCACAGCTAACAAAATGAACTTAAACAGGGAGAAATGTAAGGTATTGCACTTAGGGTGGAAAAATGAAATAGGATGGAGGACACCTGGCTTAAGGAGACAACATGTGAAAGGGATCTAGGAGTCCAAGTAGACCACAAGTTGAACATGAGTCAACAGTGCGATGCAGCAGCTAACAAGGCCAATGCGATTTTAGACTGCATCAATAGAAGTATAGTGTTTAGATCAAGGGAAGTAATAGTGCCACTCTATTCTGATCTGGTCAGGCCCCACCTGGAATATCTGGGCGCCACCAATTCAAAAAGGACACAGAGAAACTGGAGTGTGCCCAAAGGAGGGCAACTAAAATGGTGAAGGGTCTGGAATGCCCTATGAGGAATGCCTTAGGGAGCTGGGTATGTTTAGCCTGGAGAAAAGAAGGTTAAGAGGTGATATGATAGCTCTGTTTAAATATTTGAAGGGATGTCATGTTGAGGAGGGAGCAAGCTTGTTTTCTGCTGCTCCAGAGACTAGGACTCGGAGCAATGGATACAAGCTGCAGGAAAAGAGATTCCACCTCAACATTAGGAGGAACTTCCTGACAGTAAGGGCTGTTCGACAGTGGAATGCACTCCCTCGGAGTGTAGTGGAGTCTCCCTCCTTGGAGGTCTTCAAACGGAGGCTAGATGGCCATCTGTTGGGGATGCTTTGATTTGGATTTCCTGCATGGCAGGGGGTTGGACTGGATGGCCCTTGTGGTCTCTTCCAACTCTATGATTCTATGTGATTCTGTTTTTTTCTGATCATCCTAAATTCTTCATGAGATTCTTTCTTTCATTCCTGTCTTCTTTTTGAGTGGCCAGTGTTTAGATGATAATGTTCTTAAAAGAAAGCTGTATGGAAAACAGAGAGAAAACAGAAGCAGGGAGTCACAAGAGATTGGATTGAGGGAAAGACAGGGCAGTAAGAAACAGGAAAAGTCATGTCAGTACAGGGTGGTGAATCTGCTATGGATTTTAGTCCAGACTTTAAGGCAGCAATCTAAAGTGCTAAGCACTATCTCTCACATAGGTGCAACAAGCTGAATAGATCCTTTAAAGTTCTGAATAGAATCTGGAGCAGATTCCATCCAAACTTGCGTGGAAACCACCAACTTCAGCTGTGGAAAAAAGAGCTTCTCTTGAGTTTCTCTTGCTCTCACACAGTGAGATATTGTTCCACATTCTTTCTACCAGGTAGAATCATAGAATCATAGAATAATAGAGTTGGAAGAGACCGCAAGGGCCATCCAGTCCAACCCCCTGCCCCCTGCCATCAGGGAAAAGGCCTTCTCTTCTCTATCTCACACATTTCCCTCTCCAGAGTAGCCAACCTCCTCTTTTAACTCCAATAAGCTAGCTATCCCTGGCCTAGTGCTCTCTAGATGCATTGGATAACAGCTCCCATAACTGCCATTCAGCATGACCAACATGGGTGAACTGAAATCTTATTCTGTGCTCTCTGTGGGCTGTTCTTGAAGACTGTTCAGGAACTTGAATTAGTTGCCTGTCTTTTGACCAGAACAGGGAACCTTGAAAATGTCCTCATTTTATAAAGGATGTCATCTAATTCCAGAGAGCTCTTTCTGCCACTACAAGAGCTGTTCCTAGTTCTTTGTTGTTATTACAATAATAATATATGATTCTGCCATGAATCTCATGACTTAAACTCTCTGCTCTGTGGAATGGAGATAATGTCAAGCTGATTGATAAAGTGAATAGGACATGACAGTCTGCGAAGGGGGAAAAGTCATTTTCAGCAGAGACAGGATCTTATGATGATGTTTAGTGCTTGATAAGTGGATTGAGAATCCAGAATCAGATTTAAATTACTGAGCAATGAAACAAGATTGAGATACGTAGGTCCGCTCCAGTGATTATACTGCTTCTCAACTGAAATATTTCAGGCAGCAGTTGCTCCTGGGCACCTTGGAGGGTGTTCATTACTGTTTAAAACAGTAAGAAATGGTTGTGGTTGGGTGTTGCTGTGTTGAGACTTTATATCATTTGCTTTTAGAATACATCTGTAACATTGTTTTCCATATTATGCTAAAAACAATTCACCCTTATGTATGTAGCATACATACAATACATATACAGTACATACATGTATGCGTGAGTATTAAGGTATTAAGTTCCAATCAAAGTCAAATCACAGCCTGAGTATACTGTGATTTCAACACATGTACACACATACACACAGAGAAAGTCAAAATAGACACAGAGCAAACTTGCAAAACCTCATTACTGCCAGGTCAAACTATTTACCTCTGCCATGTTTGCTACTGTATTTGTTGCCTGATCCATTGGGCTGCCGAGTACCCTGTAAGACCTAGCTGGCTTTTGCTGGATATTTCTGAACACTTTCCAGCTGGATAACTGATACAAGTTTACAAGACTGTATTCATTGGGTTTCTTTCTTTCTTCATTGGCTTGTTACCTCTACACTCCACTTTTTCTAAAGGAACTCAAGGTGGTGTACATTTTATCCTTACAACAAGTTTATGAATTAGGCTCCAAAAAAGTGAGTGGCCAAAAGTCAACCTGCTATGCTTCACAGCTGAATGGGGATTTGAAAAAATTCTCCCCAGTCCTAGAGAACTTTGATACTATGGAATTATAGCACTATGGTTCCAGTTTACCTGCCAGGGCCACATCTGGTGGGATCCTGTAGTTTGGAAAGGCACTTGAGCCACAGCTATAGCCAAAGAGGCTGGCTTAGAAATCTAAATGCTTCTCACTAAACTGCAAATCCCAGCATTCCATAGAATTAAGCCCTGGCAGCTAAAATGGAATCATCATGTTGTAACTGTGTTGTGTAGAAGGGCACTTAGTCTAACATTCTGTACACTGTATCATCCTGCTGTAAAAAAGATTGAATAGATCATAAAAAAAATCCCATCTGTAAAATTAATTTACAGTGCTCCAGTTATGATGATTGATGAAACCCCTTAATTTTGGCGGAAGTTCTGATCTAATTCTTTAAAGGTGGTAGAAGAGTGGGGGTGGGGTGGGGGTGGGTGGGTGGGTTTGAAGCTCTCCATTTCCTTTCCTTTTCTACAATAGCACTGTTCCATTATCACTGCATGATCCTCTCTCTGATCCCCAGAATAAACTCAGCCTTAAAACTTCATCTTGTAATCTCTGCACTGAGCTGAAAGTCTTCTTGCAGACTGATGTGCAAACAACCAGGAATAAAAGATGGGGAAACACCATGAGTGATGCTGTGGAGGCTGAAAGAGCAAAATCATGTCTCCCTACTAGTTGCATAGTCATATGCAGATGGAATGGTTTTCCACCAGAGTTTATTTCTTGAAAGAGCTGGTTGGCTTTTCCTTGATGGCTTTATAGAGATAGTCATGAGATCCCGTGTTTTTATGACATAGTTGGCTGGCCACATTGGCTGCTGCTATATCCATCTTGGGCAGCAGATGGCAGTAGAAGAACATCTAGAAAGAAGATGCCCAGGGATTTAATTTAGAAATGAGAATGTAGAATTTAGACACTTATAACCCTTCTCTCCCCCCCCCCCCCCCCCACACACACTCTGTTATTCTTGGTTTTGCATCTCTCTGCTTTCCCTGCCTCCCGATTTTAGCTTCTATGTATCCATGAAGCACTGCTAGATCCTTAATTTAATAATTACTGCAAGGATCAGAGGAACAAATTTGTTCTTCTCACTGTGGAAGACTCAGGTGGCTGAATCGTGCCTCATCTATTACAGACATGCCAGGATACATTTCATGGGTCATACTCCAGGAACATGTAGTCCAGCCTAGTTCAAAATCTTACGGCAAAAGAAATGTTTCCTATTGAGGTCCATGTCAAGCTGCAGGAATTAAAACATGTCGAGATTTCATTTCTGCAGAGTTCAGACAAATAATTTGATTTCCCCCTCTAATCTCACACTATCCCAGGTTGACTTTGTCAGTATATGTGCCCTTGTGGTGCTGTGTATTGTTGATGTTACTTAGAGGAGATCGGTGCAACAAACCTTGACATTTCATTGCACTTTTGAAATGTGGGGAAATGTGTGACAACTAAACATTGATGGTTTTTATAGACTGTTGTTCTGTGTGCATTCCCATACCTCTCTGCCATAAATTGCCAGCTTTGACATGGTGGCCAGCGAGGCTCTGAAGTTAACAATCCATTAAGATGAAAGCAGGGAGCTCGCAGTTTTTGGGCTCCCTGCAGAATCTACACAATAGTGGAAAGCTTTGTGTAATAAAGCCAGACTCTTCAATCAGATTTAAAGCATCCAGTTTCATTAAGGCTTAAAGTCTAGAGGGCCAGATTTTGTAGAGCTTGGAAATGTCCACCACTATTCTAAGTAACTACTCAGTTATATTCGCATAATTAAGCAACATCTCCTGGTCCAACCTTTCCCAGCACACTTTAAGATATAGCAGCCAGATTGGGTAAAGGAGATCTATTTAGCTTCTTATTGGGGTGCAAGGAGGATGATATTTCTAACCCCCTCTCACCACCTTGCAGAGTTATGACTTGTGACATTGGTCCAACTTTTGATGATTGCAGCCTTGCTCACTGGTAGGAGAGGGGTGCACTCCAGTTGAAAGCTGAATAGTCCTCCTTTGCCTAATCCAGCCACTGCCTCTTAAGGTGCAATGGGGTGGCATTCATGTATTTTGACAGTAGGGCTACTTAGGTATGGATCTGTAACTCTAGGTTACAAATGCCAACCATTATTTTTAAAAACTACACCACTCAGAATCCTCTATCTGGCTATTTCTGGTTTTGAAAACAGATTGCCATTGGCCTAAAACAAGTTACTCTGCCTCAATTTGTAGAAATGACCCATTATATCCCTTTAGAGGCCATGCCTGATGCTCTGAGGGCAAAACCACTTTTTTAGGGGAAAGATAGGGGCCACATGCAGCTTGTGGGCTACAGTTTGCCTTCTGCTGGGTCTTCTTTCTTAGGAGCCTAGTGCACAGCAAAATTAAGCAACTTACTGCTCCCAAATTCAAGCTAAATTTGGGCTACTCCCTGGTTTTGTTGCATGCCTTTTGCCCCCAAACTGCCATCCGGGTACTGCCTGGCTCCAATACTAGTCCCTGAACTCACCTTGGCAGCCATTTTTCAAAGTTGTAAAGCTCCCAACTTTGAAAAATGGCCACCAAAGCAAGCTTGCACCCATTGTTCCAGGTCCTGTTCTCTGGAGCAGCAGAAAACAAGCTTGCTCCTTCCAAAATATGACATCCCTTCAAATATTTAAACAGGGCTATCATATCACCTCTTAACCTTCTCTTCTCCAGGCTAAACACCCCCAGCTCCCTAAATTGTGCCTTGTAGGGCATGGTTTCCAGACCTTTCACCATTTTAGTTACTCTCCTTTGGAAATGCTCCAGCTTCTCCACATCCTTTGTAAACTGTGGTGCCCAGAACTGGACGCAATATTCCAGGTGGGGCCTGATCAAAGCAGACTATAGTGGCACTATGACTTCCCTTGATCTAGACACTATACTTCTATTGATGCAGCCTAAAATCGCATTGGCCTTTTTAGCTGTTGCGTCGCACTGTTGATTCATGTTCAACTTGTGGTCTACTTGTACTCCCAGATCCCTTTCACATGTAGTCTTGTTCAGCCAGGTGTCACCCATCCTATATCTGTGCATTTCAGTTTTCCACCCTAAGTGCAGTACCTTACATTTCTCCGTGTTGAATTTCATTTTGTTAGCTTTGGCCCAGCTTTCTAGTCTATTCAGGTCATCTTGAATTTTGATCCTATCCTCTGAGGTATTAGCTACTCCCCCTAGTTTGGTGTCATCTGCAGATTTGATGAGTATGCCCCCAATTTTGTCCTCCAAGTCATTGATAAAGATGTTGAATAGCCCTGGGCCCAGGACAGAGCCCTTCTCTCCAGGATGAAAAGGAGCCATTGTTGAGCACCCTTTGGCTTCAGTCAGTCAACCAATTACAAATCCATGTAGCAGTTGTGTTGTCTAGCCCACATTTTACAAACTTGTTTGCAAGAATGTCATGGGGAACTTTGTCAAAGGCCTTACTGAAATCAAGATATACGATATCCACAGTATTCCGTTCATCTATCAAGCTGGTAATTTTATCAGAAAAAGAGATTAGATTTGTCAAGCATGACTTCTTTCTCTGAAACCCATGTTGACTTTTTGTGATTATGGCATTGCTTTCTAGATGTTCACAGACCCCCCCCCCCAAACAGTGTATGCTTTCCCATCCCAATGCTATTACAGCATGTGCTGGTCTTAACAGATTTTTATTATGTAATCTTCTGTTTTATTTGATCTGAATTTTCTCAGATTCAAAGTTAAACAATTCTCCTTATCAAATTGGAGGTTTTCCTCCATCACTCTGTTTATCTCTTGTAAAATTTTTGTACATGGGAGCATTCCCACCACATATGTATATATGGCCCAGTACAGACTGCCTGAAAGCGGCAGTCTGGGGCCAATTTTAGGACTCAGGATTGCGGAGCAACTGAATGGTCCTGAGCGCTAGTGTGTGGTGGCGACGCCATCATGGCGGCCTTCTGTCCACATGGGGGCTGCCATGATGGCGCACTCACAGTGCCCACCACAAGCAGCAAAAATAACCAATTTGGCTGCTGCAGTGTCCCTTTCGGGGTGGTCTGTCGAGCCCCTATGTTTCATTTTGCTCACATTCATGCCAGCAATTTGGAGAAAGTTTTTAAATGTATCATTGCAATCTGATGTGGGATTTTATACCATTTGTTAATTAATTTTAGTTGTTGTTCTCTAACCTTTATATTTTTAATTTTAATTATCTGAAAGATCCAAAACATTAGGTTTTCAGTGTTTACAGTACAAAGTGTTGGTTATAACCTTTAAAGCCCTACATGGCTTGGGCCCAACCTATTTGAGGGATCGCCTGCTCCCATATAATCCACCCCGCACCCTCAGGTCCTCTGGGAGGAATCTATTTCAGCCTTTAAAAACCAGACTAACTGCTACCTCCCAGAGGGCCTTCTCTGCAATTGCTCCCAAACCATGGAACGGTCTGCCAGACAAGATCCGTCAAATTGCCAGCTTAGACAGCTTTAAAAAAACTGTCAAGACAGATCTCTTCCGGCAGGCCTTTCCTGAATAAAGTGCCCGGCCACAGAATGACTGCCCCCCACATCATGTATCAGCCCACCGCTCTGTCCTCGCTGTATTTTATTGTGTTTTTAATAGATGTTTTAATTGTAATTTGTTTAATCCTGTTTTAAGGGGGGGAATTTGGGACATAAATTTGTAAATGTGGATTTTAACATGTTGTAGCCGCTTTGATTATCTTGCCACAGAAAAGCGGGATATAAATAAAAGTTTTATTTTATTATTTTATTATTTATCTTTAAATCTTTTTTCCCATATACCCTCGTTCTTCTTTTATACCAAATTGTTTCTGCAAAAGAAACTTGAAAACCTTTCCTATGAACCCTTTTTCTCTCCTAATCCTTCCTTTCAGTATAATCTCAAATTGTGATGTACTATTGCCTGTTCCTTTTATTTATTTATTTTTGTAAAATTCTACCTATTGCCATTTACTGAATCCAGTATTTCTTCCCAAGTAATTCAGTTAATTTTTCAATCCTAATTGGTTTCCCTCTTTCGTCAAATAAGTCCCCTATAATTCCATATCCTTTTCTTTGTATTTCCTTAATTACTCTTCCTTTTTAGACCATTTGTACCATACATATTGCATTGACAGAAAGGGGACCTTCTTCACTGTCATAGAGAATTCAAAGAGAATTGGTGGGTCATACTGGCTCTACCAGGGGCCTATGTTGTACCCATCCCACCCTCTGCCAATGTTGCTGTAGAAAGTGAAAGAAGGCAGAAGGACTGACTTGACTTGTTGTTGTTGCCAGCAACTCCACAGAGAAATCCAGAGGAAGTTATGGTCCAAATCCAGTAGAGGGACTATGTACACACAGCCTAAATGCTTGTATTTTCACAAAGGCAAACAACAACAACAACAACAACAACAACAACAACAACAACAACAGGTGAAAGCCCCTAAAGAGTGGGAGAAGTCCCCTCAAGCAGCCTTCTGAGAACTTAGCATCTTTGTGAGCACCGTATAAGGACTAACTGTTGCAGAGCAAGGGGAATCAAGATGAAAATATATCTAAAAAACAAAGTACATCACAAAGCAACCTTCTGTTAAAGGTCCCACTTATAGGATTTGAAATATGAATATAAAACTTACTCTGGCCAGAATGCGCAGTGGCAGTATACATGCTTGTTTTCCCCACTTCTACATGAGTAGCAGCAAGAATTTAACTGAGAGCAAGAAAGGCTAGGACATATTTTTTAAAAAAACAAACAAAAACAAAACAAAAACAACCCTCACATGTGGAAATGCCCCGAGTTCTTGTTTTTAACCACCTATTGGTAGGTTTGATCCAGCTGACTGCGTTTGTAGAACTCAGGATCATCTTATATTGCCAGATTGTGGTGGTTTATTCAAGTCAAGTCTCCACCTTCAAGTTGAGTCTTAAGTCTGGAAGCCAACTTTAACAGAAAAAGGAGATGGTGTATGGAGGTGGCGTGGTGTTTCAGTAAGTAGAAAATCAAAAAGATTTTGTGCACAAATTTGGAGGATCGGAGTGGGAGGGTCAGCTGAATCCTTGTAGAGTTCTCTTTTCTTAGAAGCAGCAGCAGACAAGACTTTCCCCTGAGCTTGGGGTGTGTTTGTTTCTTGGAGGGTAAAAGAACAGCAAACATGGGCTGTTCAATGGGCTGCTTGAGATGGAAGGATGATCCCTCTAAAGCTAGTTTTCAAGGTTCCTCTGATGTGCAGCAGACAAGTAAACATCAATATGTTCCTGCTCCTAGGAGGATCCAGCCTATTTTCTTATTTGCAGTGAAGGTAGACTGCTGAGTAGACTTCAGTGCTGGTTCCCATACTCAAGATTATCAAGTCAGTAACTAAAAAAATCAAGTTGTGATTTGAATTGAGTCAATGCATCATTTGCATGGAGCTGAGGCCAGGTCAAGTCATCGAAGGGAGTCAACTGAGTACATCACTGCCAGATAGCAAGCGGGAATCACTTCAGCATAAGGTAAAACCATGAGGAAGAATTAAGAGATTTCTCAGGCAGGTCCTACTGGGAGGGTTAGAACCTGTCCATGTACATGTCCCATAGAATTCAATGGGATCTGTTAGCAGGTCAGTGGTTATAGGGTTGCAGGCAAAATTTCCAAATAAGATCTAATGGGGTGCAGATTGTGAATCTAAGGCGGGGTACAAACTGCCGCTTTGCGGCGCTCCCC